>NC_064851.1:54403886-54775316 GCF_024139225.1 Suncus etruscus
TGAGGATATATATTTTAATGTTAGAGATAAACTATTAAATTGTACACAACAAACACTACATTGGGTGAATATAGAGTACTGTTGAATCATTTGAGTACTGCAGCTCAGAGAGAGATGGAATCCATTTGCAACTCACAAAGGAAATAATTTGGCAGCCCTGTTAGGACTGAAAGTAATATTTAACTACACTTAATTTTTCCAACTTTATTGATATGATAATAATAAAGCTTTTGCTTTTTAAGGCTATTTATATATATTATATAAAGCTTTGAAGAAAACAGTGAAAGATTTCTAGTGCTGGCATAAATTTGAATTTGTGCCAAAGTTGGTCAAAATTTGAGAGAAAAGGCAAATTGCACTATAGTGCTATCTCTCTGACCCTCATTGTTCCTCTCTCTTTCTTTCTTTCTTTCTTTCTTTCTTTCTTTCTTTCTTTCTTTCTTTCTTTCTTTCTTTCTTTCTTTCTTTCTTTCTTTCTTTCTTTCTTTCTTTCTTTCTTTCTTTCTTTCTTTCTTTCTTTCTTTCTTTTCTTTCTTTCTTCCTTCCTTTCCATCCTTTCTTTCTTTCTTTCTTTCTTTCTTTCTTTCTTTCTTTCTTTCTTTCTTTCTTTCTTTCTTTCTTTCTTTCTTTCTTTCTTTCTTTCTCTCTCTCGTTTGTTCTCTCTTTCTTTCTTTCTTCCTTCCTTCCTTCCTTTCCATCCTTCCTTCCTTCCTTTCTTTCTTTCTTTCTTTCTTTCTTTCTTTCTTTCTTTCTTTCTTTCTTTCTTTCTTTCTTTCTTTCTTTCTTTCTTTCTTTCTTTCTTTCTTTCTCTCTCTCTCGTTTGTTCTTTCTTTCTTTCTTCCTTCCTTCCTTCCTTCCTTTCCATCCTTCTTTCTTCTTTCTTTCTTTCTTTCTTTCTTTCTTTCTTTCTTTCTTTCTTTCTTTCTTTCTTTCTTTCTTTCTTTCTTTCTTTCTTTCTTTCTTTCTTTCTTTCTTACTTTATTTCTTTCTTTCTTTCTTCCTTCTTTCTTTTTCTTTCGTGAAACTCCCCTGCAGAGAAATATTAAATTCATAGAGAAAATGAACAATGTCTGGCAAATACACAAGCTTAGCTACCCATTCCTTGTCCAACTGGGGCTGTACAAAGTCAGAGTTCTGCTCTTACAGGAACTGCACTACTTCTGCCCTCTTGCCAACAAGGCGAGAGAGCACCATTTCCCTGAATAGCTACTTCACTTCCTCATGGAGAAGATGCTAGTAGTGGGCATCCATACTCTCACCCAGGGTGGTGAATAGCCTGGATTTGATCACAATTGTGAATTTCACAAATTTTCTTTACTATGTCATTTGTCACAGAGTTTAGTTCAACAGGGAGTTTTTTTTTTTAATCCAGTCTATCATACAACAAGTGGATACAATGTATGGGTGTGCAACTTCTGTTTCTTGTGACTACACAAAAACACTGAGCCATGCACAGTGCATCATCTGTACATACATCAACACATCAGATTATTTTTGTGAGTGAAATAGTCAGAAGGATAGATGTAGACACAGAATAATCAATTGTTGCATATAAAAATAATAAATGGCAATATGGTAATAATATCTAGAGAAAATAGGGATGAGGGACAGGAGGACTAGTCCATGATAGGAAGCTTGCCATAAAAAGTGGTGAGTTTAGTTAGAATAGAGAAAGGTACATTATGACATTGATAGTTGGAACATATCACTCTGGACAAGCACTGGATGCTGAAAATAGACAAGTGACATGCACGGTACCCTTTAATTAACAATATTGCAAACCTCAGTGTCATAAAGGAAATTTTGCAAACCTCAATGTCATAAGGAAAAGAGAGATAGAGAGAAAAAAGCAAAATGCCTGGCCCTGACATAGGCAGAGGAGGGTGAAGGGGAAGCAAACAAGGGACATTGATGGTGGGGAAAGTGCACTGGTGAAGGGTGGTGTACATTCTATGATTTAAATTGGTGAAGGGTGGTGTACATTCTATGATTTAAACTCAAGTATGAATAATTTTGTAACAAATATGCTTAAATAAAAATTATTTGTAAAATGTTTCAGGCTCTCTATCATAATTCCTTTATGATATGTCATATGCCTTTAACAAAGTGCCGTTTTTGTTTTTGTGTGTATTTTAGTTTGGTTTCTTGCAGCACACACTAAAGTGTCAGTAGATTTTTTTCCTTTTAATGAAATCACTACTTTTCTCTGGAATACTGTCCTTGCTTTTAAAGATCGTGAAAAGGTTTTTCTCTTTTACCTGCTTCATCTCCATATTGTAGGGTTTCAAATTTTCAGCACATTTTGGTTTTCAAGAGGAAACGTTTTGAAACGTTTTGCTTCCTTATTATCAGAAATCAAAGCATTTTTCCTCGAGAAGGGTGTTCACTATCCAGAATTAACAAACGATCAGTGGATTCTAAAACTGTATTTCATGGTGGATGTTACTTCACATCTAAATCAGCTTAATCATAAACTACAGGGGAAAGGAAATACAATTTTTTCGATGTTAGAAGTTATTTTGTTTGAAAACAAGTTATCTGTTTTTGCTCAAGATTTTGACAGAGAAACTTTGATTCACCTTCCAAGCCTGTTGAAACATTGCCAAGAAAGTAATTCTGATATTGACATTACCTATTTTAAAACAGCACTTTTAAATAGGAGGGAAGCTTTTCTCAAGAGGTTTCAGGATTTCAGAAATAGCAAAGCGACGTTGGTCTTTGTTAAAAAAAAAAAAACCTCTGGATGCCACTGTAATGGAATTAAATTTTCTCCCTTTAATATCAACACTGGCAACTTTGAAATACAATTTCTGGATTTTAAAAACAAAGAACTGTGGAGCTCGAAATTTGAACATTTTTGTGCTAATTTAGAAAGATTGGAGAAACACAAATGTGAACTTCGTTCACAGCACAAGTGGTCTGCTTTGAAAGACCTGGAGAAGGAAGATATGTTGATTTTTAACACCTGGAATAGTTCCTGACTCATATAATCAACTAAAAAAGCTAGCGTTTGCTGTTCTTTCCTTGTTCAGGTCTACATATTTATGCGAACAATCATTTTCTTTTTTTTTTTTTTTTGGTTTTTGGGCCACACCCAGTAACGCTCAGGGGTTACTCCTGGCTATGTGCTCAGAAGTTGCTCCTGGCTTGGGGGACCATATGGGACACCGGGGGATCGAACCGCGGTCCGTCCAAGGTTAGCGCAGGCAAGGCAGGCACCTTCCCTTTAGCGCCACCGCCTGGCCCCGCGAACAATCATTTTCAAGCATGAATCTTATCAAGAGTAAATTGAGAAATCATCTCATCGATGAGAACCTGGAATCGTGCCTAAAATAAAAAACAACATACAAACCTGACTTACTCAAACTGTCCAAGGAAATGCAAGGCCAGTGTTCACATTAGTGTTTGTGACTTTGTCAGTCATTGTCAGGATGTAATTTTCTCTACATTGTAAGGGAAATTTTATAAAATTTAACATTATCGATAAATAGTATCGTTCTAAAGTTTTTGTTTTATTAGTTGTGTTATTTGTATCCTCCCAACCTATGTGGATACTTGCATGCAGAATATTCTAAATAAAAACTGATTGAAACTAAAAATAGGTACCATCCTATGTATTTTCGGTTTTAAAAATGTGGCTCTCAGGGCCAGAGAGATAGCATGGAGGTAAGGTGTTTGCCTCTCGTGAAGAAGGTTGGTGGTTCGAATCCCGGCATCCCATATGGTCCCCTGAGCCTGCCAGGAGCGATTTTAGAGCATTGAGCCAGAAGTAACCCCTGAGCGCTGCCAAAAACAAACAAACAAACAAAAAAACAAAAAACAAA
The DNA here is from genome assembly GCF_024139225.1 of Suncus etruscus. Classification (NCBI taxonomy): domain Eukaryota; kingdom Metazoa; phylum Chordata; class Mammalia; order Eulipotyphla; family Soricidae; genus Suncus; species Suncus etruscus. The sequence goes on from NC_064851.1 coordinate 54,407,711, forward strand.
AACCGAAAAAAAAATGTGGCTCTCAAAATAAATTTCAATCGTGGTTTTGGCGAGATTTGGCTCAGTTGAAAAAAAGACCACTGCTCTAGGTAATAGAAGGATGACCAATAACAAGGCACCTTAATTTCCAGTCAGTAAAAAGGAAAGATGGTGGAAATTAAGGATCTAATCTAGGATCTAAGATTTAGAATGAATTGTAACCTAAATGCTGATGTTAGAATATGGTGCGTCTTTACTTAGAAATGCCATTGCTGTGGCTTCTGTACTCTGCTTGCTTAACTGCTGTAGGCCTGGCTTTGCTGTAAAACTAAGTGCAGCCATGACAGGCTGCAGTTTTAAGGTAGAAAGACTAGGCCCAGAAGAACAGCCAGTTCCTGGAACCAGACCCTAGGAATAAATGCCAGGAATTGCATCCATATAAGACTAAACAGCAGCTGACAGATGGACAGATAACAACTGACCCCTGACTCTGCAGCAATAGACAAAAAATCAGATGACACCATACCCTGGATCTGGACATGCCTGATCAACCCTCACTGAGCTGACAGCTCGCCATAACTGTTGTCTGATGATACATTTGATATACAACCAATCCTAGCCCAACCTTGTTCTAAGGACCAAATATTTGAAAGATCAACTACCCAGAGTCAGGGATCCCCTACACTGCACCCTTGGAAGCCTTTAAATTTGTCATGTGGGCCTTTCTCGAGATCCTCTTTTCTTAGGAGATATTGGACCCCAGCATGCAAGTATAAACTTATTTGAATTTACATTAAAATTTTTTGAGAGAAAAATAAGCATTATTTGACTTATGGAGTGAGATTGGGTATGGAATTAGTTTATTAGGACCCTGCAGTGACAGCCTTCCCTGGAAAATTTTGGAAAGAGTGGCCTCACATTAAAGGAATTTGCTTCAACTGCATTTGTATATATCAAGTCTGTGCATGTGGCTTATATTTTCCTATTGGTGAGCTTTTTTTCTGCAGACTTGGAATAAAGGACTGTTTAAGGACAATGATTGTAACAGTAGTTCCTGTTTTTTAGGTTACTTCTTTCTTATCATCATAGAGAGCTTTGTCATTTTCTTCAATTAAGAGAATGAGGTTAACTCCTAGGGATATACCCTAGGAACAGAACACACAATGCAAAAATGCCTTCTGCACACCTATGTTTTTTGCAACACTATTTACAATAGCAAAAAAACTGGAAACAACTCAGATGTTCAACAATAGAAGAGTGGCTAAAGAAATTTTGGTACATATACACAAAGGATTATTATGCAGCCAACAGGAAAATTGAGAGCATGGAATTTTTCTACACATTGATGGACATGAAATCTATTATGCTGAATAAAATGAGTCAGAAGGAGATAGACATAGAATAGTCTCACTTATCTGTGGGATTTAAGAAAAATAAAAGACATTATTGAAATATTACCCAGAAACAATAGAAAAGAGAGATGGAAGGACTAGCCCACTATATGAAGCTTACCACAAAGAGAGGAGAGTATAGTTAGAGAAACAACTACACCAACAACTGTCATGACAATGGTATTGAGTGAGAAAAATAGAATGCCTGTCTTGAAGACAGGCAGGAAGGAGGTAGGGGAGGAAAGGGATGGGGGGCATTGATAGCAGGAACATTGCACTAGTGAAGGGGGATGTACTTTTTATGAGTGAAACCCAACTACAAACATGTTTGTAACTATGGTTACATGCGAGAAGGAGAGTTGACCTTTCTACTTGTTCATTCTAATGTTGGTATCCTCCATGAGTTTTGCGATTAGAAATGACTTTTTTGGCCGGAGTAGTAAGGCTTTGCATGTGACTGACCTGGGACAGACCTGGATTTGATCCCTGGCATTCCATATAGAGGAGGACGATGACGAGAACAAGGAAGAGGAGACTTTTGTACTGATTTTTTTTACAATTATTTTGTTTATATATTTTTTATTACCTTATTTATGGCAGTGCTGAGAAACAATCCTAGGCCTCAAAACATGCAAGGAAAGCAAGGCTGAGTTATATTCTTTAGGAGGGAGAAAAAAGAAAGAATTAGGTTAGTTGTTAGGAATGGTTTGATCATTATTTTGAAATTATTTGAAATTTTTAGATAAACCAGTCTGAAAGAATATAGACTTCCAAAGAAAATAGAAGCAAAATGGAAAGACTTGAAGAAAGGTCCACTGACTATTTATTAGATATTTTAAAGAAAACTATGAATATCTTCAGCTAAGAGACTCGTTTACCCCAAAATGCTGTTTAATGAGAAATGATAATAGAGGATTCATATAAACTTAAGTCAGTTTATAGTGACAATAGTATAATTTGTGCATTGAGAGATTCCTTAAAGATGTTGGACAAGATATTATAAAAACACAGTGAGTAAGACAAGGGGCTGGATGCAGACAACCCAGGTTTGATTTCCAGCACCCCATATGGTCTATCAAGTTCTTCGGGAGAGATTACTAAATGCAGAATGAGGAGTAATCCCTAAGCACTGCTGGATGTAATCTACAAACAAAATACTTTGGGGTAAATATGAATGATTTGTGTAAAATATTTTATGTGTAGAAGTAATTGAATTCTTCTTTGTCCCTGTTTTTATCACTGTTTTTGTCTTTAGTTCTTCTGACTTATTATGTTAAAAAGCATTCATCTTGAGTTTCTCTGTTATATTCATCTTGGAATGCAAAGTCAGTTTATATTGGCCCGGAGATAACTCTCATTCCATAGACATCTAGTAATGAATATTTCTCCTTGCATTGCCAATAAATATTTGATGTGATGTATACATTTTTCCATAAATTGAGAAGGAAAATGCTTTTGCTTTTTTACTTTGTTGCTGTAGGTTAACTTTCCAAGGAGCTGAGATTCTCTCCTAATGTGACACTTCAGTAACTTCTAATTCTGACAGGATTTACTAAATCAAACAGATACAAAATTTTAGTTTAGGAATCTATCATATTTTGACCTTTTTAAAAGATGTTTATATTCATCTTATTTCTGCTCTTTAGGGCATGTTTTACTTCTGTACAGTAACACATTAATAGTACTTTAGTTATCCTGTCACATATTTGTGGTTTAATAAGCATTGCCATAGAGATAGAATGAACACAGTATAGGTCATGTTCACTAATTTTGTTCCTTTAAAGTGTAGGATTTTCTATGCCTTTTTATCTCATCATATGGTATCTTAGACTAGTACTCATTTACTAAGAACTTCTAGAATCACAAAAAAACATGAGCACATTTCTGCAATCTTCTAAAGTAATAATTAAAAATATTTTATTGAAACCATTATGATTTACAAAGTTGGTTTTTGGATGTACAATGTATCAGGACCATCACTAATATGTTTTTATAATAAATGTCTGAATCATTTGTATTTTATCTATTATTTTATATTATTATTTTTAAAGCTTAACAAAACTTTATATCATCAGCCACAAGCCCAATACAGAATCTAATCCTAGGCTCTCTTCTACTCCATGCTTGATGATGGGCCTTACAATGGCACATTGAGGCAGTATTGAACTATTGTCTCTCTCATTTACTTGGGCTGAGACAGCTCTGGTTAACAGCACTCCCAATAGCCTTAGCCTCAGGGTCTGACTCCCTCTGTAATTTGAGTATGTGCTGTCAGGTGGCCTCCCAGATACATTCATATTTTTTTACAGTGAAAGTTTGCTTCTCACCCATATTTTAGACATGCATAAAATGAGAATGCTCTCAGGGCAATTTCCCTATCCCAAGACTGTTACCCAGGCAGTGGTACACATTTCTTTTCTTAACACTTACTCCTCAGTTGTGGGAGATCTTGAGGAGCATAATCAGAAAACTCAAACAAACCACATCAATCAAATTTTAGGGAGGGATCCTGGGGTGACAGTTTCACCCACAAAGCCTCTATCCACAGCCTGTGTAAGAGTCCAGGTATAGTTTACAAGCAAATCAGATATTCATTCATGCCAGCAATCCCATAGTCCCAGCTGTCAGCTGGAACATCAGAATGATCTGCATTCTCTCCTGGTCCATGGAGCTGAGTCAGCTGAATCTGCAGGGGTCCTTACTAATATTGTGACTCTCCACATCGAGGTTCCTGCATCTTCTTTAATCCTGCAACTTAAACAGCTGTTGGAGTGGAGAGAACAACATAGGGTCCTATAATTCAGTTGCCTACGGAGACAACTGAGAGTTGTTGCCTTTCCTGAACTGGGTCAGACAGAAATGCATTCCATATTTGAAGCTAATTTTTTTTACCCTTGACATTAGCAGGGCAAGCCACAATCCTTGTTCCTTCTTTCCTTCCACCACCTTAGTGTCTGGTCAATTCTTTCTATTTGCTCGACCTCTGATATTACATACCATAGGTATAGTGAAATTTCCAGTTGATATCAATGGCCTTAGCTAGTTGAATTACCATGGCCCTTCTTGCTCTTATTTCCTTGGAAGCTTTCAGCAGACCTTCCTGTTTCACACTTTCCCTAAAGAGTTCACCACCTTTGAAGCTATTAAAGGTGCTGGCAAAGGACTGTAGGCTGTACCTATAAGAAGGGGTGAAATCTCATGCTACCTTAGCTCTTAATGAGGCAATTGAGTGGTTTAGCTCTGCAGTTTCAACATCTGAAAAAGATCAGATCAATCAGACAAGGGAATATTACTTAAACAGATCAAGTCCTGAAGCAGTGAATGGTCCTCTCTCACCTTGGGATGATGTTAAGCAACAGAAACCAAAGCATCATAGCATTGATACCTGCTTTCTGAGTATTTTGGGGATCTGTGAGTATATGCTGCCAGTCTTCCTCAGGATATGCTCTCCAGTGTTACAAATGTTGTCTGGAGAGGAGACCCAAGACTCTTGCTAGGTTCAGTAACAGCAACTAAAACACGACTCTGAGTTACTTCTCCTACTGTCCTATTCAGTGCAAGTTCTCCTAAAGTTCTAGCTAGACTAGTGATCATATGTACAGCTTTCAGTTCCTTATGACCATTCTATCACAATCAGTAAGTTCACTTTCATATGGGTTATTTAAGAGGAGTGTGCTTTAAGTTAAGCCAACTAGAATGCCCACCTTCCCTGGTTTGTTTCATATGTTATTATGGCCACTCCAGCTATTTTAAGGGAGTTGTTTTGCTTGGATGATTGTCCTCCAACCTTTTATTTTGAGTGTATGTTTATTTTGACAATTCATATGTGTTTCTTATAGAGAGCAGAACGTTGGATTTAGCTTTTTGATACATTTTGCCCACCTTGTGTCTTAACTGGAAAATTTAGTCCATTGATATTGAGAGAGAGAAATGTAATGGGATTTAGTGTCTTCTTATGTAGGAGTTTCATGTGTCTATTAGTCTGTCTTATCTTAAAATAGACGTTTCAGTTTTTCTTTTAAGGCTGGTTTTGTGTCTGTAAAGTTTCTGAGCTGTTGTTTATCCACGAAGCTCTGTATGCTTCCTTCAAACCTGAGTGTGAGTCTGACTGGGTGAAATATTCTAGGCAAAGCATTAATTTAGTTAAGCTTTTGTCACTATATCCCACCATAAGGCCTTCTAGCCTTAAGGGTTTCTTGTGACAAATCTTCTGTAAATCTTTTTTAAAAATAATATCTTTATTTAAGCACCATGATTACAGACATGTTTGTAGTTGGATTTCAGTTTTAAAAAAGAATACTCCCCTTCACCAATGCAACCTTCCCACCACCAATGCCCCCATCTCCTTCCTCCACACCCCCCCTGCCTGTATTCAAGACAGGTATTCTGTTTTTCTCACTCACTCTGCTATAAATCTTAAGAATGTTTCTTTGAATGTAATTTCCTTTTTTTGATCTAGCTGCTTTCAGCATTCTATACATATCTGTGGGATTCAACATTGTTACTAGGATGTATCTTGAGATGCTTTCTTTGGATCTCTTTTAGCTGGTATTCTTCAGGCATGCGTGACTTGTTTTCATGCACTCTTTAGCTCTGGAAGTTTCTCTGCAGTGGTGTCCTTTACTATTGATTCTTCATAGGGATTTTTTTTCCTGGGTCTTTGAGACTCCAATGATTCTTACGTTGTTTCTGTTGAGTTTATCACAGACTTTTATTTTTGTCTGTTCTCATACGTTGATGATTTTTTTTTCATTGTTTGGTCATTTGTTTTAAGGATATATTCCAACCTCTACTGTTGTATGGAGTTATGCATCTCATCTTTTGTGCTCAGATGCTGTTCTCTATTGGAGAGACAATCCAGCAAGGTTTTCATTTCGCCTGTTATTTTTTCAGTTCTGGTATTTTTGTTTAGAGCTTTCTCATTTCTATTTACATATCCTCTTGATTCTTATTTGTGATTCATTCAGTTTGTTTCATGCTTTTTTTAGTTCTAAAAAGATTCTCCATTTTTTTTCTCTAAAAGTCCTTATTTCAGAGGTTAAATTGGTGGTCAGTACTTTTTAGGTCATCAGAACTGCCCTTTATTCTCTGTGTATGGTGGAGGCCTATGTTGTTTCTCCATTGTCATGCTTGTAGTGTGGTGTTTTCTACATGGTGTGTTGGGTTTCATTGACTTGGAGATGTGCAAGGCCGGGGATCAGAGCAGAGTGTCAAAGTTCCTTGTCCTGCCCTTTGTGAGCTGGTTAGTTCAACTATGTTAAGTGCCTTCTGTGAGCTCTTTTGGGAGGGATAGTTCCCACCAGCAACAGCCTAGATTGTGCTTTTGAGAATTCACATTTTACTAGATGAAAACAGGGCTTAAGATATGGACCAACATTTTTAAGACTAAACGAAGTATCTTATCATAGCACAGAACATGGACATTCTCATTACTTACTGTAGTTATGTCAAATGAAGTTTAGCCAACATAGGAGTCTTTGATTTGTTTTAACATGGGACAAATTGAATGTCAATGTAGAAAACTGATCAATGAAAACACATCTGTTTAAATCTGTGTGCTCATAGAGATGCAGATGTTCACATAGATGGAAGGAATTTTGAAAACAGTAGCAAATAAATGCTATATTAAATAGTGACAAAGTGAAATATCAAGCATTTATCTTTTCTCATTATCAATTTATTATTATGTATAAATAAGCAATAAATATGGTGAAATTTCTCTTTAAGTAACTGTTTTAGCAAATAAAGAATAATTGATAGAATTGGAATCCCACCATTTTGTAACTCCTATTAAAAATGTCTGAGGCCAGAGCAATAGCTCAATGGACTTTGCGTGCAGAATGCCCATTCAGTTCAATCCTTTGATTACTTTTTCTCCCAAGCACTACTGAGATTGCTTCCTGAGCATAAAGCCAGGAGTAGCCTCTGAACATTTAGGTTTGGATTCTGAAAAAACATGAGTTTAGATATTTAATATAGATGCTACTAAAATTAATATTTAACTACAAAAAATAAGTGCATCTTTTGAGAATACTAAATGATGAAGTTTGTGAAAAAAATTAGAAATGCATTATAAAGTTTCAATTATCAATTTCCCAAGAACATAGAGAAAAGGTTAACATATTAATATGTGTATTATAATATGCAATCACTAGATTGTGGAAAATTTAGCAGACAAATTGCAAAGTAGTGTCTGGGGAGACTTTATCATTTGGATAGAAAAAATATAAATTTAGGAAATGATACAATAAAAATAAGGGTCGTGGTTACTCTTAGGACAGAGGGATTTTATTAGGAGATAAACATATGACTGGCTCCTGGTTTCACTGACTAGTCGCAGTGGTCCTCAAACTATGGCCTGCGGGCCACATATTGTATTTGTATCTGTTTTGTTTCTTTATTGCAAAATAAGATATATGCAGTGTGCATAAGAATTCGTTCATAAGTTTTGTTTTTACTGTAGTCAGACCCTCTAATGGTCTGAGGGACAGTGAACTGGCCCCCTGTTTAAAAAGTTTGAGTACCCCTGGTAGTGTCTCACTGCTTAAATGTACCTATGTTATGTAAAAGGGTTGTGTGTTACAATAGATCAGTAGCCTATACATTTACTAAATATGACTCAGTATTTGTTTTAATATGCTTAAATAATTGTGTTACTGCAAAAATTAAGTTATAAGAGCCTAAATTTATATAAAAAATTCAGTTACTTATTAGACTTTCGTGGGAAATGGGAGGAAATTCATGGAAAATAGAGACTGGGGCAGAGATGAGGTTATATAATGTACAAGATATTAGTGGAGAATTCAAAACTCTGCAGATTTTAGCTAAAGCTATAAATAAGACTGTCAAGTAAATCCCACATAAAAGCACTGACTAATCTGTCACTTCAGCTGTCTCTAATACTTGTTCTTATCTGTACATTATAAGTTTGTATTAAATAAATACATTGGCAATGCTTGCTTTTATAGTTGTTTTGTTTTCAGATATGATTTAGTAAAATTCAATAAATAAATCTATATGGAATTGTTAGTGTTGTTAAAATCTCTGTATGTTCAAATAGTGAATGTTGGCATCTCCATCCTGGACAAGTATGGCTTTTGTCCTCTGGAGAAGTCTGTGTTCTCATTTCAGTACATTGCTTTTTTTTTTTTTTTTTTTTTTGGTTTTTGGGCCACACCCGGCAGTGCTCAGGGGTTACTCCTGGCTGTCTGCTCAGAAATAGCTCCTGGCAGGCACGGGGGACCATATGGGACACTGGGATTCGAACCGACCACCTTTGGTCCTGGATCGGCTGCTTGCAAGGCAAACACCGCTGTGCTATCTCTCCAGTACATTGCTTTTTTATACTCTCCTCACATTTCTTTAAATAAAATTATTTTATTGTTCTCAAATAGTAAATGTTTCTTTAATTTAAAAATATGATAAACATAATATTTAATAATATAAAAATGAAAAGATCTTTTTGTGGATGTTAATATATTGTTTAAAATTTTTTCTTTATAATATTCTTACTGTTCTCTTAAAGAATAAATTTTTGTTAAAATCAAGATATAGTAAAAAGACCTAATAAAAATCTTTAGTTGTTCACAATAATTTTAAATAAATTTCAAATTTTCTTTTTTTTTCAGAGGCCTCTTTATTAGTATCCATGATCGAGGGCATATTGCATCAATTCTTAATGCATGGCCAGAAGATAACATCAAGGTAAGTTGTCACATCCTTCCAAATGGCAGGTTTGTTTTTCTGTTCCATAATATTTTGGTTCTTTGAGGTTTTTCCTTTTTTTTATGCAAATAGTGAATAAATTGTATTATTGTTTCTTTTGATCTAATACCATTTAGATATCAAATTTCTCTAGTATTTCTATTTAATTTCTTAATATTTAAAATTTTATGGCCACAACAGATGATGCTGTTAGATGGTCACTCAATGGCAAAATGCTGGGAAGAGATATTGTTTACAGTAGTGCTTGCTTGGGGCACCACACAGAGCTCAGGAGCAAACAGAGGATTCTAGCAAATAATGCATGAGTTCTTATCCTTTGAGCTATCTCCCCAGCCCTCTGAGTATTTATTTATTCTAAGCCAGATATTATAAATCATATTTGGTTTATCACCCCATTTTTAGATTAAGATATTTTGGGGCACCCCTATTTAAGCAAAGAAACAGAAAGCCACTCCTTGCCTATCCTTGCACATAAAGCCACTATCAGTGTCTACTCCTTCCATTGTGTATGCTCAGGGTTGTTATCATTCACTTTGGGAAACACTGACCTAGAGGGTAATAAATGTTGAATAAAAAACCTAGTATGTAAATTTTTTAAACAAGGTCCCTATTATTCTGTATTTAGTCATCTGCTAAGATAAACAAAAAAAGTCTGTTACTTTATTTTCTATTATTAAAACAAGTAACACATGTGATTTCTCCTGTGAGTGAACTACTTAAAATAACATAAAAAAATTATTTGACTTATGCAGCTTTCTGTGTGAGGAAGCTTTTAACTGGATGAATTTGTTTACTTTTCATGACCAACCATGCAGAAAGGCAGCCACTGTTAGATTAGCCACTGGTAGATTAGTGGTGATGATCACAGCCTGCCTTAGAGTCCCAACTCTGGAGCCTGTTACTGTTCCATTTACTCTAGTCTTCTAGGAGAAAAGTGAAATAACTCCTCTTTGCCACCAACCTTCCCACCAGTAAGGTCCTTCACAATGTTTTACTATCTTCTAAGATGAATTAAGTTGATGCCTCTTATAGTAATACAAAGTCACTGTAGTTGTGATTTCTGAGGTGTCGTCCCTAATGATCTTTACTGTTTTAGTAATTTTGGTTAAAGTTAATTTACTGTGCCTTTTAACTTGATGCTAAGAAAACTTATAAAATAAAGTGTTTGTATTTATTTCCCTTTTTTTTTCCTTTCCCCGCATAAGTTGCTCTCTCACCTTTTCTTCACTGAATATACTGCCTGACCTTAAAATTCTTTTCTTAACCCAGAAATGTATTAATACTATGAAGTACAAATATCTTGCCTCCTGAGAAGAAGGATATTTACATTTAAGTAAGAATGTAGAGAGAGTTTTCAGAATGGGATTTCAGGATACAGGGGAAATTTTCAGATGATCGTAATAGTATCAGGCAAGTTAGTAGAGGAAACTTAAATTTAATAACACATACATAAGGAGCTACAGTAATCAAAGTGATCAAAGACCCAATTTTAACAAAGGCTATAAGTGAGGCACCTGGGATGCTGAGTAGAAAAGGGAATGAAATATCATCTGATAAGAAACAGATGGTTCTGTATAACAGAACCTACTTCTGGGTGTATGCCTGCCTTAAGATAGATTTTTTTTTTTGTTTCTGCTTGTTTCTGGAAATATCTAGGTTGTCTGCATTCTTTGAGCAATGGTAACATTTCCATGATGACTTAAGAATCAAAATTAACTATTAACTATTAACTATGTAATTTTTCTTACCAACACATGACACATACAAAAATAAGGTTTTTATGAACATCATATATTCACAAAATCAATGTAGGAAATAGACCTAGATGTTGAATTAGTATCCCACTATTTCTAACACCCAGGAAGTAAACCGTCAACTTCCTGTTCTTTTAACTTCATTCATTCTAGTTATTCTTTTGACTTAATTTTGAATCCTCATTGATGTTTCTGATCTCAAATAATTAACTACTGTTATTTAAATATTATAGTGGCTGATATATTTATTATGTACTTAAAATTGCTAATGGAGGGTTCCAGAGTAGAAGGATGAGACCACACAAATGTAAATAAAGTTTTTAATACTTTAATCTATCTGCCAACAAGACTCCCCAGGCTGGCTAGCCAGGGGCCATCCCCTGAAGGAGATGAGCCTCGCCCAAGGTCATAATGAGGATTATATAGGGAAGGGATATAGGGAGATTCCAGCTTTCTGATGATCCTTAAAATAATTGGCTCTTGTCTAGGGGTTTCTTCTTACTACTCCCTTGTTTTTCCCTGATAGGCTGCCTAGTACAGCCAGGTAGACTGATGAGGGGTCTATGGAAATACTCTCACAACATGTGGTCCTTACAAAATGGTGTTTCTCCCTGCTCAGAACCTAAAGAAGCAGCCTGCCATGTGGCTTTTACAAAATGGCGTCCCTCCTTATTCAGAATTCAGGTCCCAACACTACTATTAAATAACATACATAATAGCTGATATATTTTATTCACTGAAGAATAAAGATATATAGTATCTGTTCTATAATTGGAAATGCACACAAAGCATAGGTAATAGTGCTAGACAATAATATTTGTACTATTTGTAGTAAATTATAAATGTAGCTATGTTCATTCAGAATTATAAGTTTACCCTTATATGTAAATAAGTTTAATATATAATTAAATAAAATAAGTTTATACTTATAAATTTACACTTAGAAGTAAATTATAAGTGTATCTATGTTAGTTCAGAAATTAGAAAACTAGAGCAGTAAACCAAGTTTTCATTGATTATGAAGTTCATCTGGGGAGCATTTTCACTGCATGTGAAAGAGCCTGGGTTCAGACCCTAGATTTATCATCCCTCTCTTCCCTAACCCTCCAAAAAACATAAAGAGACATTTTTTTTTTTGCAAACTAGAAATTAAAACTTGAAAACATAGGTAATGTTATCTTAATAAGGGAACTAAATGTAGATATGTTCAGGCATAGAGTGGTACATTCTTGTGAAATAAGAAAATTGGCTGACCTCGCCAAAACACTGTTAATATTGAAACTCAGTGGCTTTAAGGTTGCATAAGAGCAGATAATCAAATTCTTATGAAATATCTTGAAATTTGGAAAGAGAAATCTAGAGGTTTATTTTTAAAAAGCAAATTTGAATAAAGAAATGGTTTTTATAAAAGTAATATTTAAGGAGGATTCATTTACAAGAAGGAAAAGAGGCAAGAACTATCATTTGGTAACCTTCAGTAGAAGTACAGTCCCTGAGGTAGGCGGAGAAGAAACTGGACAGGACTCTTGTAAACAAGTGTAATGTAGCCATGACACTATTGTGTAGTCGTGACAAACACTGCACACTTCATGTAGGTGTTTTTATTCAGGTAAAACACCCTGACCAGAATGACAATAGAGGACAAAATTTAGTTTCTGAAATTCAGACATCATTAATAGAATTGCTGGTGTGACTTAATTATTACAGAGAACATATAAAAGCTTTATTTTCTATAAGCAGTAAATGAAAGTAAAAGTAAAATAAAAGTAAGGGAAAGCTAAAAAATTCTGTATGTATTAAATATAGTATTTTCATCACCATTTTAATATGCTCATTAATATTAACAATGTGACTTAGTACTATAAATGTACTTTACTTATAAATCATAAAGTGAAATGAAATACAAATTTTGAAGCAATTAACATCTATATAAATGTTCCTGGTATATTTCTATAATTAAATTAGCAACTCTGGATAGAAGGATTTAGGGATAAAAATTTATAGAGAATTGTAGAGACTTCACTTGCTGTAATCCAATGGAAATTCAGAATGGGTCTGAAGCAGGGGCACCTCAGGATTAAGAAAACAAGACAGATATAAGAGAGAAAATATGTGGCTAGAGGTCTTCCAGCCTTATGGACCTAGTACTGACTATTCTTCCAGTAAGATCTTTATTGATGAGACTCAATATACCTGGGGAAGGATAATGGCCTACAAATAGACAAAAGAACCTATCGAATGCTAAACAAGCCTGGGTGTGTTTTTACATATCAAAGGAGACTGGTGAAGGTTAAGAGGAAGTTAGGACAAAATCACTGTTTTAGGGGAAATCAGGGTGTGTGCTCTGTGTGTTTAGCTGCCCAGTACAATCAGAGCCCCAGGCTCCAAAATGAGGATCTGGTAAGATTCAGGTCTGGAAGTAAACAATGACTCAGGAAACAATCCACACAGTGAAAAGGTAAAAGAGTGGATTCAGGAAATCCAGCATTTAAACAAGGAATCTCACCACACAAGCCTTCTGCTCCTAAGAAGGAAAGCAGCTTAGTGGAAGAAGACTGAAGAATCTTAGTGGAGGAGGAAAACAGACCTGCCTTCCTCAGCCCCCTGTTTTTATTCACAAGAGTGAGGCCACACCCTAAGGAGAAGAATACCAAGTAGGGAATAATCGAATACTCCCAGCACCAGATCACACCCTAGGGAGGAGTATGAATATTGATTAGGGTGGGACCAGTAATCCAACAACAAAGCATAAAACTTTTTAACATATGTTGAATTAAATGTTATTAAAATAAATGAAATTGAAAATACTAGGGACCATAGTAATAGCACTGCAGGTAGAACATTTGACTTGCAATAGGCAAACTTGGGTTCCATTCTTGGCATCCCATATGGTTACGAAGCCTGCCAGGAATGATTCCTGAGCAGGTTACCAGGGGGTAACCCCTAAACAGTGCCAGGTATGGCCCAAAAATTAAAAAGAAAAGAAAATGGTATTAATTTAGCTACTTAAAAAATTGAAATCTTCAAGGAGGAAACTGCACTTTCCAAAAAAGTGGAAGCAGAGATAAAGAGATGGGAATACATTAAGCTGAGAAGCTTCTGCACCTCAAAAGAAATAGTGCCCAGGATACGAGAGCCACCCAGTGAGTAGGAGAAACTATTCACCCAATACCCATCAGATAAGGGGCTAATCTCCAAAATATACAGGGCACTGAAAGTACTTTACAAGAAAAAAACATCTAGTCCCATCAAAAAATGGGGGGAAGAAATGAACAGACACTTTGACAAAAAAGAAATACAAGTGGCCAAAAGGCACATGAAAAAAATGCTCCTCATCACTAAGCATCAGGGAGATGCAAATCAAAACAACGATGAGATACCATCTCATACCACAGAGATTGGCACATATCACAAAGAATGAGAACAATCAGTGCTGGCGGGGATGTGGAGAGAAAGGAACTCTTATAATATCTTTATTTAAACATCTTGATTACAAATATGATTGTGATTAGGTTTCAGTCATGTAAAGAACACCCCCCTTAACCAGTGCAACTCTTATCCACTGCTGATGGGAATGCCATCTAGTCCAACTTCTATGGAAAGCGATATGGAGATTCCTCCAAAAACTGGAAATTGAGCTCCCATTTTACCCATCTATACCATGCCTAGGGATATACCCTAGGAACACAAGAATACAATACAAAAATTTTTCCTCACACCTATATTTATTGCAGCACTATTCACAATAGCCAGGCTCTGGAAACAACCAAGATGCCCTTCAACAGATGAATGGCTAAAGAAACTGTAGTACAAATACACTATGGAATATTATGCAGCTGTCAGGAGAGATGAAGTCATGAAATTTTTCCATACATGGATGTACATGGAATCTATCATGCTGAGTGAAATAAGTCAGAGAGAAAGAGAAAGACAGAGAATTGTCTCACTCATCTATGGGTTTTAAGAAAAATAAAAGTCATTTTTGCAACAATCCTGAGACAATGAGAGGAGGGCTGGAACTTCCAGCTTACTTCATGAAGCTCACCACAAAGAGTGGTGAGTGCAGTTATAGAAATAACTACACTGAGAACTACCATAATCATGTGAATGAATGAGAGAACTGGAAAGCCTGTCTAGAGTACAGGTGGGGGTGGGGTGGGATGGAGGGAGATTTGGGACATTGGTGGTGGGAATGTTGCACTGGTTAAGGGGGGTGTTCTTTACATGACTGAAACCTAATCACAATCATATTTGTAATCAAGATGTTTAAATAAAGATATTATAAAAAATTGAAACTGATCAAAAATTACAAGTAATAACTCTAGACTTAAATATCTTGTAATCAATCCTGGAAATTTTTATATAACATATTTTAGGTCAAAGTAAATTATATAACAATATTATTCTCCTTATAAAATATTTCCTTAAATATTAAAAATACGCAGTCCAACAAATCTTTAACTGTTCAAGAAATTTACAAAACTGATATCTAAAAATATTTTGTGATGGGACAATAAATAAAATGATAATGTTAAATATTTGTGTGAAGTTTTGATCTTTGAATGTTTTTAACATCATTTAAGAGATTTTTTAATGCTAAAATGTTTAAATGCTAAATTCAAAAAGCAGTATTTGCTTATTTTAAATCAGAACTACTGAATCCATGCAATCTAGTTTCCTTCTTCAAAACAATATTAATTTATTCCTTGTATTTAGACTTAGAAATTTTGACCAACATTAGATTTATTAAATATGAAATAATTTTCATCCATTTTTCAAATTATTTTCTTGTAAGGCAGTTTTTAGGAGCACCATAATATTCATATATATAAACAGAAAACTTAGCAAAATATTTCAGTAATTTGTGTATTCTGTGATATTGTATAAGAGGAAAAACATTATACTCTGAGTTGACATGCTTGAAATCTTATTTGATTTCAGTCAGGTAAATTGCTTAGAAGAATTATTTCCAGTCTCTGATGTTCATTTTCTTACTCTATAACATAAGAAATATGGGTTCATAAAGACAGATGAAAAAGTTGGAACCAGTGTCTAGCATGTATGACTTCCTGAAGCTGATCCTTAGCAACTGTGCCCCTCTACAAAATACTTCCAGATATATTCCTGGTAGAGTCTTAGCACAATGGAGGTAACCTTATTCACCCCCAATATTGGGTCTGAACAGTATTACATTGCCAGTCCGGAGCACCTGATTATCAGGCCTATCACAAGAGTGCCTTTCTCCAGGCTCCTGAGTTAGCAGTACTAGTGAATAATCTTCACAAACAAACAAACAAAAAAATAAAATCAAAGGAACTAACTGAATTTTTTCTAAATTCACCTGGAATTTTAGAAGGCCTTGTATGTACATTAGTCCTCATGATAATAGGGTAGGTCTTCAGTAAGATCTTTATTGGTCAATAAAGATTCAGTAAGGTCTTTAACTGCAACTATTCAGTAAGATCTTTATTGATCTTACTTTACTGATCAATAAAGATCTTACTGAATAATTGCAGTTCTTCAACAATTTATGTACCAAGTACTTGATACTTTGTATATCGTAATCTATTGAATCAAAGATGCATGAACAGTTTGTATTGGTTGTTAACTTTATGCCAAATTTTGTGTTAGATGTGCAGTTAAAAAAATTTTAATTCATTGATGCATCCAAGGTCAGATAACTAATAATAATTTCCTAACAGTATATGAATATGACCAAGATAGTAGTTTGTTGAAAAAAACTAATAAATTGTGTTACACAAGATTGCTTTTTCTGAAATTCACTTAATAGCCACAAATTAAAGAATAAAAATATTTATGTATTAATTCCAATAAAGACATCAACTTAATTAAACTAAAATGTAAGCATAGTTAAAATATATGCTTAATATATATTTAAGATGATTATAAGTGAACAAATAATACAAAATGTGGAGAGTTGTTAAGCAGTCTAAGTACCATCTTAATATTTTATAAACCTACAATTTTTCTGAATAAGTAAAACCTGTTAAATAAGAAGGAAAAAGATGGCAAAGATAATTATTGAATCTAATGGAAGATTATAGTAGTATATTGTGCATATTTAAAAAGATTATAAATAATATCTAATGGTTATAGTAAGAAAAATGGACCAATATCTTGTGGAAAATTGGAAGAGGGTTGTAATATTCACAAATCAAAGGAGTATTCAGCATTTATACATAAAACTATGTGTGCTTTGTTATTTGTCCTCAAGAGTGGGTATGAGCAAATTCAAAATTTCTCTGATTACTACTTTAGTTCTCTTTCACAGTACTTTTTCTACAAGTTCTTTTTTCATTGAGGAATGAATAATTCAGGTAGTTTGGATGCATGTACACTTTCTCTTATTCAACACCAAATCAATCTTACTAATGCATTTTTCCTTGTATCTTTTTATTTTTTTTTACTATTCATTTATTTATTTTTGTTTTGGGGGGTCATGTCCAGCTCTTCTCAGGGCTTATTTTTGCTCTGTACTCAAGAATCATTACTGGTGGGCTTGAGGGGAACCATATTGGATACAGAGAATTGAACCTGGGTCAGTTGTGTGCAAGGAAAGTACTTTACCGGCTGTATTATTTTGCCCCTTCGAATGTATTTTTATTTTTTATTTAATTTTATTTTTTGGTATTTTTGAGTCACACCTGGAGGCACTCAGGAGCCACTCTTGGCTCTGCGCTCAGAAATCGCTCCTGGCAGGCACCGGGGACCATATGGGATGCCGGGATTTGAACCACCGTCCATCCTGGATTGGCTTCATGCAAGGCAAATGCCCACCACTGTGCTATCTCTCCAACCCCTGAATGTATTTTTAATAAGATATTAAACTTATGTCAAAATTATTCCCCCTTCCAACATTTACAACCACATAAAATATTTTTATGTATAATCAGTTGATGTTTAATTGACAGTTTACTATTTCATTACTAAATATATAACAGGACTTATGCCCCAGGAATTGTGAATATTTATTTATTTATTGGTGATCCTTTTCTCAGCCCTTTTATTTAAACACCACGATTACAAAGTTTTTCATGATTGGTTTTAGTCTTACAATGTACACCACCCTTCAACTAGGAATATTTCACACTACAATGCCCCCAGTTATCTCCTATCCTTCTCCATGCCTGCCTTTGGAGCAGGCATATAACTCCTCTCTTTCCTCTCTTACTCTCTCCTCTCTCTCTCTTTCTCTCTTTATTCTCCCCCCTTTACCCCCTCCTCTCTTTCCATGTCTAACCCTCTCACTCTCACTCTTTTTTCTTCCTTTAGACACTGTGGATTGCATTGTTATTAACAAAGTGTGCCATTTAACACCCAATTCTTGTCCAGAATGATCAGTTTCAACTATTATTGTCATAGTGGTCCCTTCTCTACTCTAACTGCGCTGCTTTACTATTGGTGGCGAGCTTTGTACCATCTACTGGTCCTCCTAGCCCACATTTATTAATAAATTATTTTAATAATTTTATTATTTAAATTATTTTAATAAATTTATTAATCCTTTATTTTACTTCTAGGCCATTGTGGTGACTGATGGAGAACGTATTCTTGGCTTGGGAGACCTTGGCTGCAATGGAATGGGCATCCCTGTGGGCAAACTGGCTCTGTATACAGCCTGTGGAGGGATGAATCCTCAAGAATGTCTGCCTGTCACTCTAGATGTGGGAACAGAAAATGAGGTAGGCAACAGTATTAATTCTGGTGTTTTGAGTTTGTGCTTCAAGAACGTCCATCTTTCCTGTTTGACTCTTCAAATCCATCTCTATCTCTTTTGACTTATAATTTCCACCCTTTGTTCCTTCACTTTGTTTTGGTTGATATTGTTGTGAAAGTGGAATGTATCCTACACACATGCCTAGCTGTGGTGCTCACCCATTTTAGGGGTAGATATAAAAGCATCAATCTCTAGTTGTGGCATACACCACTGAAATAAAATATGACATGTTCCATCTTGGTTGCAGAACATTATTAAAATGTCCTATCTTGGATGTAGGGCGTCATCAAAATATTACCTATTAGTGTCTCCATTACTGCACCAACTAGGAATACACTCTGACAGCCTCTATCTGGTTTCTTGAAGCTACCAATTTTGCACCTACTAGTGACTGTGACCCAGTTATGTTTAATAGTTTCTTGTTTTCCACTTTGGTAGTGTAAGTAGAGGCTTGTATCATTGGAGTCCTGCATATTTGATATAATATCTCTTGTTCCTCAAAGCAAAATTCTGTACTTTCTTAATTTCTTCTTAGTTGTTATTTGGTACCATATGGTAGAATATCTTACTTAGTGAGGGCACCTATGTCTTACCAGGAATGTAGAGCTCTCCTTTTCTTTGTTGTTCTTGATTTCTGGAATTTTAGACACTTTTCTATGCTTAATCCAAATTTTGGAGTAGAATTACATAGTGATCAATCATACTGTATAGGTGTAGATTCTCTCTCTTTATTCATCTTCTCTCTTGTTCATTCTTTATAGGAACACAGAGTTTCACTTCAAATCACAGGTTTGTTGACCTAGGAGTCTGAGTGATAGCACAGTGGGGAGGGTGTTTGCCTTGCATGAAGAAGACTGAGTTTGATCTCTGGCATCCCATATGGTCCCCGGTGCCTGCCAGGAATAATTTCTAAGCACAGAACTAGTAACTACTAGAAATTACAAGCACAGAACTAGTAACCCATGAAGGCCAGCTGGGTGTGGCTTAAAAACAAACAAAATTTCACCTAGTAACATGAAAGTATTTCAATGTATACTCCTATGTTAAAAGGGTAAAAATGTTATATTTGCCTCAAATATGCAAAGATGATATTACCTATCCATAGACATGAACCTATGCATATGCAAAGAAATGCAAAGAGTCTGCATCTAGATGTTAATTGTGGGTAGTTATGAATGGATAGATAGTATTTATATTCTTCATTAAATATTTGTTTTGTTTTTTGTACACACCTCATGCTATTTAAGGCCCACCTGTGGTTTGTTGCTTGGGAAGTTGCTTTCAGCATTCCACAGGAGACCATGCAATTCTCAGACTTCAACCTGGACCTCCTGATTACAATGCCTGTACTTCTTTGAACTATCTCCTAAATTTGGTATTTTTAATTTTTGTTTTGTTTGTGTATTTTTGGATCACACCTGGTTGTGCTCCTGGGATTATTCTTGGGTAATCCTTACTTACTCCTGGCTCTACTCAGGGATCACTTCTGGTGAGGTTCAGGGGACCTGAGCCTTAGATTTCAGGAATAAAATCTAGGTGAGCCATGTACAAGACCCTATTCACTGTTCTACCTCTCTGACCCCTGTTGTTTATTATTTCACTTTTAAGTACTCTGAAGTTTTTGATAAGCAAATATTTGTTTTTTTGTAATAAAAATAATTAAAAAGTAAGAAGATAGCTAAATCATAGAACTTTTCATCAAAAAGATAGAAATGTGAGAGAGAAAAATACAAGATTAAGATTGATGGTAATTGCTATTACCTTTAAATAAATCAATTCTTCAAACAAAAATTCCCAAGTCTAGAATTAATATGATGACTCTAGTAGTCTTATAAGTATGTAACCCCCCTTATCTTCTTTCTGAAAACTCATTTATATTTTCTTATACTTTGCCCTTTATTTTTCTTACTAATCTTTTCCTTTTGTTATACTTACAGGTCTTTGTAAGTATTCCAGACATCATATGTACTGCATGTGATACGTATTGCTAAGAAGCTAACCTTTTTCTAAAGGGCTTGCTTAATACTAAGTCTTGTACTTATTCTTCAGCAGTTATTTACTGTTTACTTTTTCATCATCAGCTTTTAATTCAGTCATGTAAGTTCATTTTTGGTGCTAAAGTATTTTATCTATAGAACTAATATCTAAAGTGGGTTAGGGGCCGGGCGGTGGCGCTGGAGGTAAGGTGTCTGCCTTGCCTGCGCTAGCCTAGGACGGACCGCGGTTCGATCCCCCGGCGTCCCATATGGTCCCCCAAGAAGCCAGGAGCAACTTCTGAGTGCATAGCCAGGAGTAACCCCTGAGCGTCACAGGGTGTGGCCCAAAAACCAAAAAATAAAATAAAATAAAATAAAGTGGGTTAAAGTATTATTCGTAGAAAATATTTTTTCAACTTTTAATTATTATGAAAAAATTTAAAACTTATCTTTTGACAGGTACATAGTGAAAGAATTTTATTGCTTCATGATTTAATTCATAAGTGCTAGCTTATTTATAAATTGTAACAGAATTCATTATAGTCTGATGTACTTATGTACTTTAATTATTAGCACAAAAACAATGAAAAGAAGTATAAACATGTAACATATTTTCTCTATTGTATTTTTTTCTGATTCAAATTATAAAGGCCAAAATATATTCCAGACAATGGAGAAAGTATTTTAATTCTGGTTCCTTAGCACTTCAACTTTAGCTGTTCAGAAGCCTGCTAGCAGTTTGATCAATAGTTTAGGCTACAAGGAATAGTTTTACAACAGCACTCAGTTCTAGATTTTCACCTTTAACTTAAATATACTTATCATTAGTATGCTGACCTCTAATCATCTAGAAAGCATTGCTTCATTAGTGCATTATAATGAGGTTAGCCATATAATGTATTGGGAAAATTAATACACTTTCAGAATGAAACCATTACTAATACACTAGAACAGCATATTATAATTTCTGTTGGCTTTAAGCAAATCCTAGTACAGATCATTCAGATGTTTTAACTTTAACCACATTTCCACATTTGTAAAAATATAACAAACTGCCTCCAAACTTACATAAAACAGTTGTAGTTTGTAATGTTTTTGGTTCACTAGTTTGTAAACCAGACTGGAATGTTTAAAACAACTGGGGTTTTTTTCCACTTAGATTCTCATTCTTTGCAAGATATTCACCTTCTACATGTGAAATATTGTTAATCTCCATTCTCGGTTTCACTCTTACAAGAATAGACCCAATTTAGAACATTGTCTTCTAAATCAAACAAATCACATAGAATTAAATTTTCTTGTTTCTGCTCCCCATTTTGGCTCATTTTATATATTTCTATGTAGCAAATATATTTTTGGGGAGACACACCCAGCAGCGCTCAGGGTTACTTCTGGCTGTATCCTCAGAAATTGCTCTTGGCAGGCTCGGAGGACTATATGTGATGTCAGGATTTGAACCATCATCCTTCTGCATGCAAGGAAAATGCCCTACCTCTGTGCTATCTCTCCAGCCCCTATAGCAAACATTTGATGGCTAATCAGGGAAAGAAAAGTCATAATTGACACACCATTCAAAATTGGAGGAATATAGACCAATCAAAATGGAAAAAAAAGGAGAAACTACATGTTTGTGGAGAAGAGAAAACATGTGACTGAGAAACTATTGGATCAATGAAGAAATCATGGTTAAAATAAAAGAATGTCTAGAGGAGAATGAAAGTGAAGACATGCTTATGCAAAACCTATATAACCAATGTTTTCTTTATAAACCTTTGTAGCAAAAACAGTAGTAAGAAATTTGTAGTTCTGTGGACCTTCTTCAAATAAAAGAAGCCATTGATGGAAAAAGTTTCATAGTGAATGGAAGAAAGTAGGAAAAATATAACAAAAATGAGTTAAATAGAGATAAAAAGTTAATCTATAAGATCCTGGACTAATATAAGCTTACATTGTCTTTATAAAATTAACAAAATAAACAAAGCTTTATTCATAGAAAAAGAGAGAAACAAATAGAATCAGAAATAAAAGAGAAAGAAAAAAGAAATAAAAGAGAAATTACAACATGTAATATGTAAGTACAAAGAATCATGAGAGAAGATGCTAACAAATTGAACAGCTTGGAGAAATGGATAGATTCTTGTGTGTGTGTGTGTGTGTGTGTGTGTGTGTGTGTGTGTGTGTGTGTGTGTGTGTGTGTGTGTATGCAACATTCTAAGGCTGAATCAGGAATAGAAAAACTGAATAGAACCGATATGGATTTGGAGTAAAAATTGTGATCAATATCTCCTCCCCAAAAATCTAAAGCCAAATATTAACACTAGTGAGTGCTACCAAATTTTCAAAAAAAAGTAATTTATCCTCATGAAATTCTTCCATAAAAATAAAAAAAGAAGTTAGAGCTTCTATAAAATCATCATTACTCTTTTTCTGAAAACAAAGATATCATATATGCAAAGTATACTATCTTTGATAAGCCTACAGACAACCATTTGACAAAGATTGAGCCGAGAACATTCAGCAATACATCAAAGGAAACAAGTTCTGGGTCAAGTAACTTTTCTTCTTTCAAAGATACAATGATGTTTCAACAAATATAAATCAAGAATCAAAAAAATTATATATAACAAAAAAAGGGAAAACACAAATTAGATGATCATCTTAATAAGTTTTGGAAAAGCATTAACAAGATCCAGCAACCTTTAATGGTTATTAAAAACAAAATATTTCACAAAGTATAGAAAGAATGTGCCACCATAACATTATAAAAGCTGGTATGATAGCGCAGCCAGTAGGAAATTTGTCTTGCACGTAGCCAACCTGTGTTTGATCCCCTGCAACCTATATAGTCCCCTAAGCCTGCCGGGAATGAATTCTGAGTACAGAGTCAAGTGTAACCATTGACCATTACTGAGGGTGGTCCCACACCCCAAAATAACTAAATAAACAAGTAAAGTAAAAGCCATTATGACAATCTCATTATCTCTATGTCATATTCAATATTAATCCTTTATCATAATCAATGGCAAAACTCTGAAAACTTTTCTCTAATACCAGGTACAAGAAAAAGATATCCTTTTACTAATATTATGTAATATTGTGTTGTATAGAGTAGTGAAAGCAGCTAGACAAGAAAAGGTTATGAAAGGAACCCAGGTTTCTTTTCAAAGTGAAAAATTTATATATCTGAAACTATGTTGTTGTTGAAGGGAAGAGAAGGCACTAAGAGATTAAAAACTATTCTGTGTTCATGGGTTTAAAGAATTAGCATTGTTTCAAAAGGTATATTATCTAAAATCAGATACAGATTCAATGTAATCTTTAATAAAATCCCTGTGATGTTACAGAAATAAAACCAAAAATTTTAAATTATTTATAACTATATAAATTATAAATAAACCCAAATAGGAAAAGAACTGGAGAATAAAGGACAAAATGGGGGTTTCATGCTCCTCAACTTCAAATTATACTATAAAGTAGCAGTAATAAGAACCACATGATGTTGGTATAAAAATAGACAGACAGATCTATGGTACCAACTGAGCCTAGAAATAATATCCCCAAGACATCTAAGAAAGATGGAATCCCAGTATCTGCAAAAATTTCAGGTATACAAAGAGATATTGCATTTAGTGAGATAAGCCATAAAGAGAAAGACCTATTCTGTAAGATATGAGTCAAAATGGGGTATATAGAGAAAATAGATGAATAAAATGAACAAATGTTTGGATTGCAGGATTAATTAGTTGTTACTTTGAAGGGAAGTGGTTAAAAAAGTAAATTGTGATAAAGGGGACAGAATTATACTTTCAGTTGTGAACTTAATATTGTATGTAAAGATGTGACTTTTCTTGGTGAGTATTGGAAACATTTTATATGCAGTAT
Organism: Suncus etruscus; assembly: GCF_024139225.1. Lineage (NCBI taxonomy): Eukaryota > Metazoa > Chordata > Mammalia > Eulipotyphla > Soricidae > Suncus > Suncus etruscus. The sequence goes on from NC_064851.1 coordinate 54,432,156, forward strand.
TATTTAATTTCATAATGTGGGTTACGGCAATCTTCCAAACACAAAATGGTGTGACAAGAAGAGAAAAATTCACAGTGAACATTCTCTTTCCAAATGTAAAGCTAAGAAATTATAGAACTGTAAATAGTTCACAGCAGTTTGGCATTCCTGTTGGATATGTCTGAGGAGACCACCTACTTGGTAGTCAGGATTGTTTTTTGAGGAGGGTGTTGTGTTTTGCAAAGAACATACAGTTCTGCTTTTTCAGAGTATTTTGTGGTTTTGTAAACTCTACCACTTGGACACTTTGCTTTTTCCTTTGAGATACTATTTCTTTTTACAAAAAAAAAATGGTTATGGGGCAGAGATGTTTAGGAGCAGGCTCTTAAGACAATATTGAAGGGAAGCAGACACTCTGGTAGAAGATGTTATGTTGGGATGTCATATACTTGAAACTATAATGGGATTGTAAATCTCAGTACTTTCCAGTAATAAAAAAAATGACTACATATGGGACCATGGATATAACTCAGCATATAACACTTATCTTATATGTGTGAAGTCCAGACCTGAGTTAGATCTCTGTACCATCAAAAGAAAGAGAGGAGAGGCTATCAGATGGGAGGGGAGGAGAGGGAAAGGGGTGCAGGAAAAAGGTGGGAGCAAGGCTAGAAGGGATGGATGGGAGGGGGAAGGAGAATTGGGGAGAGAAGAGACAGAGAGGGGAGGTGAGAGGAGAGAAGAGAAAAGGGGGAGAGGAAAGGAACTTAGAGCAGGGGAAAGGAATGCTTTCTCACAGGCCTACTACCTGCTGTGATATTTGGGTACTCAGAGAAATAATTTCATTTTCAAGTTTTTATGTCCCAATTAATTTAGAGATACAGCACTCTAAATTGCTTTGGCTTTCCTTATTTCAGATCATAGTCTGTTCCATTAGACTTACAAAAGTCTCACTAAACATAATTTTCAAAACAGACCTTCTCCATATTTGGTTGATAGGAGAAAAGTGCTGTGAGACTAGTTCCTTTATTTCACCAATATAATCAATAAAATACTATTTAAATTTATTGAAAGTTTATTTTTTTACAAAGTTGTTTTACCATATACTTGGGGGGAGGGTTGGGCAACCCCCAGCAGCACTGAGGGGTTACTCCTGCCTCTGTGCTCAGAAATCGCTTATGGGAGGCTCTGGGGACCATATGGTATGCCCAGGATCAAACCAGGGTTGGTCTCCAGGTCAGCTGCAGGCAAGGCAAATGCCTTACCACTGTACTATCACTCTAACCTCATTTTTAACCATACATTTAATTTGAATTTTGGTTGCAAGTCTTAATGCTTTATTTTACTTAGAAATTTCTTGCAATCAATTTTTTTCATAGTCAATGTGTCATATTAAGCTACCCTGGAACAAGTTGGTGCCAGGGCGACATTAGGGCCTCCCCTGGAGAGATTTCAATTCCTGGTGCTGGTGAAGAAAACTGTGCCAGTTCTAAGGTTGGGATCCCAGGTTCAGAGTTGCACAGTCAATGTCTAGCAATTGAGGGCTAAGTCAAGTCCCTATGATGAATGTTCAGGGTGAAAGGTGCCCCTGCACTATATAATTTATGGGTTCTTATCACTATTAGATGAAAACTTGTTTCTATATGTAATATTTCCCCATTTTAGTGTGCCTATGCACAAAGGGAAATGCCATATAATACTACTCGTGCAGAGGGGATAAAGATAACAAGCTAAACAATATTTGTGACCTGGTTTTAACCTGAGCTAAGATCCCAAGCAAGACTTTTCTATTAGAATTTTCTACTAAATGGGGCTGGAGTGAAAGCACAGCAGTAGTGCATTTGCCTTGCATGTGGCAGACCTGGGACAGACCTGAGTTCAATTCCTGGCATCCCACATGGTTCCATGAGCCTGCTAGGTGCGATTTTTGAGCACAGAGCCAAGAGTAACCCCTAATGTGATGCTTACGGGTTACTCTTGGCTCTGTGCTCAAAAATCGCACCTAGCAGGCTCATGGGACCATATATATATATGCATATATAGGGAGAGACACATATATAAATTAAAAAAAAAGATTTTCCTGATAAGCAGATCCATAAAAGGGAAACTACCTCTACATATGGAAATAAGAACTAAGAATTATAACTATTAAGGAAGTGCATCTACAGAAACATACAAAGGAAATATAAATATCCCCTTCAAGTCTTTGAGTAGTCTGGGGGGAGAATGAAATCAGAGAACATTTTTATCCCACAGCCTGGTCTTGGAGTCTGACAAATGGTTCACTACAATCAGGGAGTGTCCTTGATCTGAGGGTCTCTGGAGCAGAATCCAGTAGCAAGCAATAGTACACTCTGAGGGGAATTGGGGAAAAAATAGGGCTTCATAGAATGAGTCCGAAGGAGCAGTGGTGGGAGGGGCTGATAAAAAAAAAAAAGAAGGAGCAGTGTGGCTGAAGCTTCTTCCCAAGGCAAGATATGGGGGGCTGAGAAGGTGTCCTTTTGCTTTGGGAGCTGGGTGGCAGCTTGCTGGATTGGGGAGAAGATTCAGGTTCCTGAGGAGTTAAGATCTGAGGGTAAAGAGGGTTAAATAGGGAGAGATAACATATCGGTTGAGTGGGTGAGAGGACAGAAGAGGATTTGTAAGGTGGTAGAGAGAAGGCGGGATAATATATAATGGACTATATACAATACAGGCAAGAGTTATATACAATACAGATTAGACAAACACAAAGGAGTGCCCCACCCACCCACACACAGAGACAGACATTGGAGATCTATTCATCGGTTGCAATTGAAGGACTGACCCTTATGGAATGGGCCAGAGTGCTTAAAAAATATACCAGCACATCATGGGTAAAGGATGAGAAATTCCTCCAATTCCTTAGGTCCTCTTCAATTTCTTTCTTTTTTTCATGGTATAGGTCCTTCTCCTCTCTTGTTAGGTTTATTCCTAGGTACATAATAGTTTTAGATACTATTTAAAATGGGATTCTTTGATTTCTGAATCGTTATTTGTTTTAAGGAATGCAATTGACTTTTATGTACTGACTTGGTAGCTGGCCACTTTGCTGTATTCCTTTATTGTTTCTAAGAGATTTTCTGTGGACTCTTTAGGGGTTTTGATGTATATCATCATATCATCTGCAAATAGTGATAGTTTGACTTCCTCTTTCCCTATTTGAATGCCTTTGATTTCCTTCTCTTGTCTGATTCCTATTGCTAAGACTTCTACTATTTCATTGAACAAGAGTGGAGACAGTGGACAGCCTTGCCTAGTGCCTGACCTTAGTGAACATGCTTTTAGTTTTTTACCGTTGAAGATAATGTTGGCTGTAAGCTTTTTATAGATACCTGTAACTATCTTAAAGAAGGTTTTTTCCACCTTTATTTTGCTGAGTGTTTTTTTTTTTGGGGGGGGAATGTGCCACACCTGGTGGTGCTCAGGGGTTACTCCTGGCTGTCTGCTCAGAAATAGCTCCTGGCAGGCATGGGGGACCATATGGGACACCAGGATTCAAACCAACCACCTCTGGTCCCAGATCGGCTGCTTGCAAGGCAAATGCCACTGTGCTATCTCTCCAGGCCCTTGCTGAGTGTTTTCATCATGAATTGGTATTGGATTTTGTCAGATGTGTTCTCTGCATCGACTGATTTGATCATGTGGTTTTGGCCCTTCTTTGTGTTGATGTGGCGTATGATGTTGATTAATTGTATATGTTTTACTTCCTTACATCCCTGGGATAAAACCCACGTGGTCATGATATATGATCTTTTTCACATGTTGTTAGATGTGGTTTGCTAAGATTTTGTTAAGGATTTTTGCATCCATGCTCATTTAGTGAGATTCTATATTTTTCTTTCATGGTGGTATCTTTGTCAGCTTTGGGAATGAGTGTGATATTAGCTTCATAAGAGTTAGGGAGGATACCTGTCTTTTCCATATTTTGGAAGAGTCTAAGGATCAATGGTAGTAATTCTTCTCTGAATGTATGTTGGAATTCACCTGTTAGAATTCATCTGGTTCTGTGCTTTTATTCTTGGAGAGTTTCTTAATTACTGTTTCAATTTCCTTAGTTGTGATTGGCCTATTTATTAGGCTTTCTACTTCCTCCTCATCAAGTATTGGGAAATGATATTTTTCCAGAAATCTGTCCGTTTTTTTTCTGGGTTCTCTAACTTAACAGTTAGAGAACTTAAGTTCTTAACAGTTGTTCATAATAAGCCCTCATGATGTCTTATATTTCTTGGGGTTCTGCTATAATCTCTCCCCTTTCATTTCTGATTCGAATTATTTGAGTGTTTTCCCTTTATTTTCCTTGTGAGTATTACCAGAATTTTGTCTATATTTTTTTATCTTTCAAAGATAAAAAAACAGCTCCTGATCTCATTCATTTATTGTTATCTTTGTTTCTTTGTTGTTGATTTATGCTCTGGATTTTTTATTTCTTTTCTTCTGCTTGTGTTGGGTTCCTTTGCTGTTGGCTTACCAGATACTTAAGGTGTCCTTTTAAGCTGTTGATTTTGTCATTTTCTTCTTTCCTAAGGTAGATCTGTATTGCTCTGAGTTTCCCACCTAATTACTGCTCTTGCTGTGTCCCATAGATTTTTGGTAATTTGTTTCTTCATTGCCATTGTCTCAAGGAATCTTTTTATTTCTTACTTGATTTCCTCTTTGATCCAGCTGTTGTTGAGCAGTATGTTGTTTAGTGTCCAGGTGTTAGATTATCTCTACATCTTCTTTTTACAGTCAATCTTGATCTCTGTTGTATTGCTATCTGATAGGCTGCTTCGTATAATTCTTATATTTGTGACTTTATGTAAGTTAGACTTGTGTCCTAAAACATGGTCTATCCCAGAAAAGGTTCCATGTGCATTTAAGAAGAATATATATTCCTCTTTCTGTGTATGGAAGACCCTGTATAGATCCATTAATCCTACTTCTTCTAGTTTTTCATTTAGGGCTCTTATGTCTTTGTTATTGTCATAGTGAATCTGTCTAGTGGCAATAACTATGTGTTGAAATCTCCCACTACTATCATGTTTCCATCCATGTGTTTCTTTAGATTTATGAACAAAAGCCTTACATATTTTTCTGGATCTACATTTGATGCATAAATGTTGATCAGAGTTAGTACTTCTTGGTTAAATGTTCCCCAGATCAATAAGTAGTGTCCATCTTTGTCTCCGATTACTTTATTTCCATTGAATGTCATTTTTTTACTCTAAACATGTGTCTACCCTGAACTTCTTTTTTTAATTTTTTAATTTTTATTTATTTATTTATTCTTGCTTTTTGGGCCACACCAGATGACGCTCAGGGGTTACTCCTGGCTATGCACTCAGAAATTGTTCCTGGCTCTGGAGATCATATGGGATGCCAGGGATTGAACTCAAGTCTGTCCTGGGTCAGTCATGTACAAGGCAAACATCCTACTGCTGTGCTATTGCTCCAGCCCCTTTTAAGTGTGTTTTCTGCAGGCAGCAGATATCTGGGTTTTGCTTCCTGATCCAACCCTCTACTCTGTTCCTTTTAATGGCAGAGTTTAGTCTATTGGCACTTAATGAAATTATTGACAGAGAGAATTGTTGTGCTGTTATATTGTGTAGGGTTGTTGTTACAGTTGGGTGTTTAGACAGTGACAGGAGGTATAAGTGTTGAGCAATTTGAAGTATGTTGTATAGAGCCTCTCACAGGGAAGACCCAACTATAAGGTAAGTCAATCTACTTCAGATCTAAAAGGTCATGGAGATGTCATCTGAGAGGTTAACCTCACATGAAAATTTGGAGGAGCAAGCAGAGGGTGTCAAATTTGGAGGAGGTCTTGCTGTGAATTTAACTTTTCTAATTAGACATACTGATAATGTTTGGTTTATATTTTACCCCCAAAATAAAGTGTTTTTAATTCTTGATAATTTTTTTAATTTGAAACACAAATACTACAAATATTCTCCCAAATATACTAAATAATAGTAGGTTATTTATTTATAACTTTATATAGATGAAAAAGCTAAAGCTCAGAAAAGCAAATTTTCTATAAATATTTACTTACTTTTCTTTTGATAGGAGTTACTAAAGGATCCATTATACATTGGACTTCGACAAAGAAGAGTAAGAGGTCCTGAATATGATAAATTTTTGGATGAATTCATGGAGGCGGTTTCTTCCAAGTATGTATTATTTTAATGTTATCAATTTTAATTGAACTTCAATAATTTAACATTAAAACAAACTATTAAAATTACGGAGAGATAGCACAGCGGCGTTTGCCTTGCAAGCAGCCGATCCAGGACCAAAGGTGGTTGGTTCGAATCCCGGTGTCCCATATGGTCCCCTGTGCCTGCCAGGAGCTATTTCTGAGCAGACAGCCAGGAGTAACCCCTGAACACTGCCGGGTGTGACCCAAAAAAAAAAAAAAACAAAAACAAACTATTAAAATTCATTTGGTTATAATATATAATAATTATAGTTATTTTAATCAAATTCCTCCTTCATAACTTAGGGACCAAATCTTAGGGAAGGGAATATATGTCTATTGGTTTTGGGTCACACCAATGGCTTACTCCTGACTCTGTGCTCAGAAATCACTCCTGGCACGTACAGGGTACATATGAGATGCCGGGATTTGAACCACTGTCCCTTCTGGATCGGCTGCTTGCAAAGCTAATGCCCTACTGCTGTGCTTTCTCTCTGGCCCCAAATATATATTTTTAAAAGAATCTTTAGTTCTTGTTGTTAATGATATATGTTTGTTGTGAATGAGCCAATAACCAGTTTCTGATTTCCCTGAGCAAGATTTCATTTTTTTCTTTTTTTTATTCTGTATAGTTTTTATTCCCATTACTTATTTAAGCACTATGGTTACAAAATTGTGTGCTTCTGAATTGCTGAGCAAGAAGAGGCCTACTTCCCTTCCTGCTAAGCCCTGCTTCCTGCCATACCACCCTAAGAAAGTCATTGTACTTTTTCTGAACTTTGCCTTAGATGTAAAAAATGAGGAGCTATAGTTTCTCATCTCTATTTCCACTGGGAGTATAGAACCATATAGCACCACATAACAGTAGAAAACAGATTGAAAACAGATTCTCTTCATAATTATTTTTTAATAATACTGTATTTGCTGGCATATAAGACAACCCTTCAACTCATGAAAACCTTCCTAAAAGTCGGGAGTCATATTATATGCTGGTATATGGCATGCTGAAACTCGTTCCAGCTTCAGGGACGAGTGATCTGTACCCCTCTTACTTTTAAGAAGTAACTTACTTTTAAGACTTTTAGGAAGTTTTTCATGGGTTGAAGGGTCGTCTTATATGCGGGCAAATACGGTACTTCATTAAATCACCATGGTTACAGAGTTTTTTTTTTTGAGTTTCAGTCATACTTTCCATGTCACAGATGTCCCCAGTTTCCTTTCCCCCTTCCCTCCCCCTGTCTGCCTATGGGGCAAACAGTTTACTTCCCGCCTCTCTCTCTCTCTCTCTCTCTCTCTCTCTCTCTCTCTCTCACTCTCTCTCTCTCTTTCTCTCTCTCTCTATCTATCTATCTATCTATCTATCTATCTATCTATCTATCTATCTATCTGACATTGTGGTTTTCATTGTGGTTTGCACTGTTGCTTTTATGGTTTTTTTGTCCCCCAATTCACAATACAGACCAGGCAAAGGATCTGGGTTAAGGTGTATATGGGGTGCATTTACTGTACCTCCTCTTTCTATACAGTCAGTGTAAAGAACACAGTCTGTAGTAAGAATTGGGAGACCTTATATTTTATTTTTTTTTATTTATATATATAAAATCCTTCACCAGTGCAACATTCCCATGACTAATATCCCAAGTGTCCTTCATCCCCACCGCACTGTTGTTAATGAAGGGGTACCACGCATATCACTTTATTTCATTTCAGCAACCAGTTCTTGTCCAGAGTAATCAGTTCCAACTATCCTTGTCATAGTCACTCTACTCTAACTCCACTCATCGCTCTTTGTGGCAAGCTTGCTACCATGGACTAGCCCTTCTGGCCTTCATCTCTATTGAGTCTGGATATTATTATCATAATATCTCTTGTTTTTCATAAATCCTACAAATGATTAAGATTTGTCCTTCTCCCTGATTTCACTTCACTCAGGAAAATAATCTCCATATCCTCTAGTATAAATACAGGAGTGAAAAAAACTTGGTAGACTATAAATTAAATCTCCCTGGAAGGCCTTATCAGCAGATTAAAAGATGCTGCAAGCAGAATCATTGAGCTCAAAGATGAGCTATGTAACACCTCAAAATAAATCAATGAACAGATAACAATAGAGTCTTTAGAGATTTCAACAGAAACAAAATAAGAATATGGGGTCCATGAGAGCCAGGAAAAAAACCCTCTGAAGAAACAACAATCAAAGACATCATTGCTGAGAAGTTCCCAAAGCTGAAGAATGCATGCACACACATCATTAATAGCTGAAGAATACCAGCTAAAAGAGAGCCAAAAAACAAACAAATAAAACCCTCTGAGTACATACTAAGCACAGTGATGAAAACAATTGAGATAGAATACTAAAAACAGCAAGATCAGAAAAAGAATATTACATACAAAGGAGCATCCTTATTTCCAGCAGATTTATCACAAGCAACCCTCCAGTCTCACTGGCAGTGGTAGTAGGTATATAGGCAGTGGTGGTAGGTATATACTGTATTTTCTGGTGTATAAGATGACTTTTAAAACAAAAAAAAATGTCAACGAAAAATCGGGGGTCGACTTATACACTAAATATATCCCGAAAAAACGTTTCAATATGCTGCTAAACAAAAATTGTCTGAATATTGCCATGAAAAGAATTTTCCAACTCGATTCCTGTACCAATCACTGCAAGGCTGCTCGGACTGCCTCTCTAACTCAGCCAATCCAAGCAGGCTTTTGATTCATGCAAATTAGACAATGTTCTGGACCTGAATCTACACTGTAAAAAGCCTGCTCTGATTGGCCAGAGTCAGAGAGGAAGTCTAAAATTTTGGGGGTCATCTTGTACTCCCAGTCGTCTTATATGCTGGAAAATACGGTAGTGAAAAAACTAAGGAAATGAGTGTCTCATCAAGACTAAAGACCTGGAGATCAAATCTGAAGCTATACAGTATATATATGTACATGAAAATTTAGGCAAAACACTCCATGACATTGACTGTCATCTTCAAGGATGAAACACCACTGACTAACCAAGTGGAAACAAGATAAACAATGGATACATTAAATTGAGAAGTTTCTGCACCTCAAAGGAGTGACTAGAATACAAAGGCTACCACAGAATGGAAGAAGCTATTTGCCCAATACTAAATAATACAGGGGTTAATATCTAAGCAGAGGTCTCAAACTCACGGCCTGTGGGCCGTTTGCGGCCCTCCATACAACATTTTGTGGCCCTGCCCTAGAGGAATCTTTCTTTGTTTTGTTTTGTTTTAGTTTTTTGGGTCACTCCCCCCAATATTTAAGGCTTACTACTGACTTTGCACTCAAGGATCACCCCGACTTTGCCTCCTGCGGCCCCAGGTAAATTGAGTTTGAGACCCCCGAATATAGGCACTGACAGAACTTAGCAAGAAAAAAAATCTAACCTCATCAAAAAATGGAAGAAGATGGGACCAGAGAGATAGCACAGTAGTAGGGCATTTGCCTTGCAAGTGACCAATCCAGGACTAATATTGGTTCGAATCCCGGCATCCCATATGGTGCCAGGAGCGATTTCTGAGTGCAGAGCCAGGAGTAACCCCTGCATGCCATCAGGTGTGGCCCCAAAGCCAAAAACCAAAAAAAAAAAAAAAAAAGGAAGAAGAAATGAACAGATATTTCCTTGAAGAAATACAGTTGGCAAAAAGCCATTTAAAAATGCTCCACATCACTAATTATCAGGGAGATGTAAATAAAAATAACAATGAGATATCAGTTCACACCACAGAGATTGGCATACATTACAAAGAAAAGAAATATCAGTGCTAGCTTGGATGCAGGGAGAAAAGGACTCTCATTTACTGCTGGTGGGAATGTAGACTGTTCTAGCTTTTGGGAAAACAATATGGGTATTTCTCAAAAAGCTAAAAATTGAACTCCCAAATGATCCAGCATTACAAATCCTAGGGATATATCCTAGGAAGCCAAGAACACCATGCAGAAAAGCCCTCTGCATTCCCATATTCATTGTAGAACTATTTATAATAGCCAGAATCTGGAAACAACCTAAGTGCCTGACGACAGATGATTGGCTAAAGAAACTGGGCTACATCCATACAATGAAATATTATGCAGCTGTTTAAAAAATGAAGTCATGAAATTTACTTATACATGAATTGATATGGAGATTATTATGCTGAATGAAATGAGTGAAAGAGGATTAGACATTGCTCAGGATGTGTCATTTGGAATGACATTTTATCAATATTTTATTTGTTACCAGCATTGTTTTTAATCTGTATTCTCTTCTATTGAAAATTTCTTTTTAATTAGAATTTTGACAATATAAACCATATATTTATATGTATTATAAAGTAAAACATAAAAGAGGTACATACTTTACATCTGCTTTGATTTAAGTATTACAAGCTTTCAGAATACAAATTGCAACCTTCTTTGATTCTATTGTGGCCATATTCTCCTTTCTTTTCTCACTAAAGTTCCACATACCTTATTATTTAATAGAGACACTGTTAGAGGAAAAATGATGCATTCATGAAATTGTCCATAATAATTTGCCTTTCTTCCTCTAAAAGTATATATCACTTTTAGTATATCCCACTACTGCCTCTCTGCCATAGAGATAGGTGAGGGAGGGAGGAGAGAGTGGGGCACTGGTGAAGAGTGTTAGACATTTTAGGAAAGATTCAGTCATGAACAACTTTGTATATTTCATGGTGATTCAATTTAAAATATTTTATAAAAAAGAATGGGCTGGAGAGATGGCGCAGCGGTAAGGCATTTGCCTTGAATGCAGAAGGACGGTGATTCGAATCCCGGCATCCCATATGGTCCCTTGAGCCTGCTGGGGGGCGATTTCTGAGCGTAGAGCCAGGAGGAACCCCTGATCACTGCCTGGTGTGACCCCAAAACAAAACAAAACAAAAACATTTAAAAATATTTTATAAAAAAGAAAGATAAAATTATTAGTTTTGAATTCTGTATTACTTTGTGAATTTTTTGTTATTTAGTAAGATCATATTTGAAAAAGTGAATACTATACCAATAAATAATCTTCAGATAGGAATATCTTAAAATTATGAACATGAAAATTTAAGATCCTTTACTGAAATATTGTGAATTTATTTTTCATTTTTAACTATAAGCTTCTTTCTTTGAAATTACCCTTTTTTCTCCTCTTCTAATGATTCATATTATCTTTTATCTTTATTTTATCTTTAAACATTTTTTCTTCAGAATATTTTGTTTTATTTGCTAACCTAGAACAGTAATGAACTCTTACAGGTTTTAGTATTTATTATAAACTTTGAACAACTTAGTACCTTCTAATCCTACTTTAAATGTATATTATCTTCCAGTGTTTTTTTTTTGCACTCTTACTGATTTACATATTTTTTTCTTGCTAGTAAGAGTGATAAATTTCAAATACTATACATCACCTCATAGATTGTCAGTTTACTATTTGAGTCATGAGAAATGTTGTGTGAAGAAGCCTGTTTGGGGGAGGGGGTGGTCTGGTGTTTTTTTTTTTTCAAAACTGGGAAAGAACTGCAAAATTTTTTTTAAAACCTATTCTTATTTCACTGCTTTTTTTCTCCTGAAATTATTTTCTGTAAGGGAAGGCCACAGACCTAAAAAGCTTGGGAAAAGTCTAGGACTGACTTTGCTTTTTTTGTTGTTTTTTTTGTCTGTTTTGCCAGAGCAGTCTAGTCTTAGATCTTCCCAGCCACTTCGTGGGGTGGTAGAGGTGGGTTAAGATAAAGCACAAGTTTTCCTTCTCAAGGCTGCTTTCTTCTTTCTCCTCCTCCTCCTCCTTCTCCTCCTCCTCCTTCTCCTCCTCCTCCTTCTTCTTCTTCTTCTTCATCTTTTATTTCTCTTCTTCCTCTTCTGCCTCCTCCTTTTTCTTCTTCTACAGAAATATAAGGCAGAACAAGATGACTCATATTCTATAGTTCTGTTAGAAAAAAATAAAAATAAAGAAAGTGGGTGGGAGCCTCTGTCTAGAAGCTATAAATATAAATTTAAAAGAAGAAAAAAAGAAAAAGAAAAAGTAAAAGGGGGGCTGAGGTGGCAAGATTTTTTGTTTGTTTGTTTGTTTGTTTCAATAGCACAGTAAGTATTGGGGAAATTAGAAATGAAATTCTCTTGGCCCAAGAGATACAGGGTTTCTCTACCCTTAAAGTATACTGTCATGAGACCAACTTCAGGCTCCAGACATGCTCATTGTCAAACCCCAACGTTTCTCTTTAAGGTGCCAGGAAACGTTCTGCTCAGTTGTGGTTGTCAAAGTCAGCCCTCTATAATTAGAGATCTTTGTTTTTGCAATTAAATCTCTGTTAACATACTGTATTGCAAAGTTCTGAGAATTCTATACCTGAGGTGTTTAGCTGTTGAAGTTATTATGTATTTCACAGAAAGTATTGTTAAATAGGATTTGTTCTGATACAAATTTTACTTTGTTTTGTTTTGTTTTATTTTGTTTTTTTGTTTTTATTTTTTGGGTCACACCAGGCAGAGCTCAGGGGTTACTTCTGGCTCTACACTCAGAAATCGCTCTTGGCAGGCTTGGAGGACCATATGGAATGCCGGGATACGAACTACCATCCTTCTGCATACAAGGCAAACGCCTTACCTCCATGCTATCTCTTCGGCCCCACAAATTTTACTTTTTTAAATTATAATTTGATTTGTTTTAGGAAGTTGTTTTGGGAAGAATTTCTGTTTTCAGAAATCTATAATCAGATTCCATTTTGAAATTTAACTGACAACTATAGAAAATGAGTAGTACTAATTTAGAAAATAAATTGGTTCTCCAAGCCAGGAGTGATTTCTGAGCACATAGCCAGGAGTAACCCCTGAGCCCCTGAGCATCACCTGGTATGGCCCAAAAACCAAAAAAAAGAAAAAAGAAATAAAGTGTTTGATACTAGACTGAATTGAGAATCAAACATATTTATCAATTCAAACTAAGAAAGTAAATGACGTGATTGAGCATAAAGAATAAGATATTTATGGGAGAAGTGTATCTGAGAAGATATTACATTCTCTATGGATAACTCTGCAAATGAAATTTCTAAATTCATTTATAAATTTCAGTATCCCTTAAATGCATGCATGCTAGTCATGAGGTAAATAATGAATGGAAGAACAAAATACAGTGATGTGCTGAATCTCAGAGCATACTTTTGCACCAAAGCTGCACTGAAAATAGTAGCTTTAGTCACACTACTCTGAACATGGAGAAGCAAGAATGCAACCTTTCATCCTTCAGATCTTCTTTAATTCCCATTTCACCCTTAAAACCACAAAAGTCAAAAATGTTTGGCTTCTAGATTTGTTTTTTTAGAAGATATGTTGTTTTATTTGGTCTTTTGTTAAAATGTAAAAATAACATGTCACTTGTCTATTTTCATATACTTTTTCACATCCTTATTTATCTTTATGCTTTATATTTTATCTCATTTTGTTATTCTATGTACTAGAGATAAACAAGAAAATTCATATTTATTCTTTATCCTTTGACTTAATTCACTTAGCATGTTACCCTCTGGTTCAAGTCTGTTGCAGTGAACTGCTTTATTTAATCTTTTCTTATGCTACATAGTATACCATTGTGAGTATATGACACATTTTTAATCCAATTATTTGTTTTTGGGTAGTTTCCATATCATGTCTATTATACCAAGTGCTACAAGGAACTTAGGTACACATATATCTTTTGAACTGATATTTTCATGTTTGGGCAGTAGATGCCAAAAAGTAGAAGTGTTGGATAATATGTGAGCTCTAGTTTTAGAGTGTGTGTGTGTGTGTGTATGTGTGTGCATGTGTGTGTATGTGTGTGTGTGTGTAGATGCCAAAAAGTAGAAGTGTTGGATAATATGTGAGCTCTAGTTTGTGTGTGTGTGTGTGTGTGTGTGTGTGTGTGTGTGTGTGTGTGTGTGTGTGTGTGTGAAATCTCCATGTTGTTTTTCATAGGTGTTGAGCCAGAGAAGCTTGCTTTTGTGGTTTCCTGCTAGGTTTTGTTTTAGGGCCAAACCCAACAATGCTTAAGGATTATTCCTGGTTCCTTACTCAGGGATCACTTTTGGCAAGTTTAGTGGACTTCATGGGATGTCAGGGATTGAATTTACGTTGGCCGTGTACCATAACCTATCTGCTATTCTACCACTCCAACCTACGTTTCCTACTTTTTATATATTCCATTTTTTGCCAAGTTGCCCAAGTTAGGAACCTGGAATTCACCTTTTGTTTCCTCTTCTGATTATTTACTTTCTATCTAATATTTTTGTCTTATAAATATTTGTTTTTTGGGGGAAAGGGACTCTGAAGTAGAACTCAGGAAACTTGAAGCCCTTCTGGTGGTTCTCAGCCAATGTGATGACATGAGGATGTGGTGTATCCTGATGGTGTATGGTGCCAGGTTCATCTGAGTGACCCTGATGGTGCTCAGGGTCATTTAGTGCTATAGCCTGTGCTACTTTGGTACCGAGGAGCAAATCAGGAGCAAATCGCATGGCTGTGTAAATGGCATGTGTTTTAAATTTAAACCTGTGCTATCTACTTGGCCTTTCCTAAATATTTTTTAATTCTATATACTTTTTCTGAATATCTCATTTTCAGATGCAGACTTAGTCTCATTATCAGTGTTTAATGAAACAGTATACATTTATTCTTGTCCTTTTTTTATCCTGACCACAGTTAATCTGAAGTGCACTTTGATCATGACACAGATTAAGATTCTACACTTACGTACAGTGAATTACAACCCCCTCAACATAGATTACAGACTCTGCATATTCTACTCTCTTTTTCCTCCTTAACCTTAAAGTCTTGCCTCTTTACTCTTAAAATGCTGAGATTCAGTAAGTCCCATTTTTCCTATTCTAGTTCTTTGAATATGCCATTGATTTATTAACACTAAGTTTTGGAGCATGCTCACCATATAGCACAGATTCTTCTTACTTTAGCAAATTCCTAATTATCTTCTAAATTTTAAATTCACCTAGAAATTTCCTACTCTCCTTAATTTCATCTTAGACAGTATATGCTATATAGCATATACTTTCCAATACTGCCAAGTATGTGGCAATATACTTTCCAATTTACAAAATCTTACAAAATATTTTTAATTTATGTTAGGGTAGTAATATGTGAAGATCACCTAGAACAATTCCTTTTTGTTGTTTTATTTGGGGGCCACACCCAACTGTGCATATGACTTACTTCTGGTTCTGTTTTGAGTGCTGAGAATTAAACACAGGTCAGCAGCTTGAAAGGAAGGTGCTTTACCTTTGAACTGCCTCTCCAGCTATAGAATAATTTTGTTTGTTTGTGACTTTCAGGGGTTACTCCTGGCTATACTCTCAGAAATCCTGGTATGGGGGACCATATAGCATGCTGGGGGATCGAACCGCGGTCTGTCCTAGGTCAGCGCATGCAAAGCAAATGCCCTACTGCTTGCGCCAATGTTCTGGCCCCTAGAGAATAATTCTTGACTTCTGCTACTCATTACACATATTTAGAAATAAATAGAAGAACAAAGGTTTTTTTTCAGGATAGCAGATGATAAAGTTACTTGTTATCTTTCTTTAAAATAATACTGCATGAATGTTTTAGTGTATAAATTGATTTAGTGGCACAGAAAACAAACCGTGAAAACTAATCAGGAAATTGTCCTCTGTTAGTAGTTATGCAGTTCAAAGATTCTAAAATTAAGTGCCTCCAAGAGGCACTTGAAAGGCATGACCACTAATATGGAAGATGTTTCAGAAGAAGGCACAAATGAATTTGACTACCAGGATGTAAGGTACAAGGCAAAATGGAAAATGATTACTAGGTTTTGATAATGGAATACTAGTGATGAAATAGTTATGCTTAAATCAATTTTTATAAAGGAAATGTTTATAAATTATAGTTTTATATTCACATATAAAGTTAAATATAAAGAAAATAATTATTTTATTTAGGAGGTAATTTTACTTTGATGAAATATGCATAATAGCTATTTTAGTTATAAATATAAATTGAATCCTTATGAATTAATAATATTACAAATTTTCTACTATTTTTTAAATGGCAGGCAGTTCTTAAAATGATTTTGTATTACTTTTGATTCATTGCTTGTTCTTTATGTGTGAGATTTGTGATTTTTTTACAGGATACTTTACAGGAATCCATACTGAGAATGGCTGGCAGTATTAAAAATATTACCTTACACGGGCCCAGAGAGATAGCACAGCGGCATTTGCCTTGCAAGTAGCCGATTGAGGACCAAAGGTGGTTGGTTTGAATCCCAGTGTCCCATATGGTCCCCCGTGCCTGCCAGGAGCTATTTCTCAGCAGACAGCAAGGAGTAACCCCTGAGCACCGCTATGTGTGGCCCAAAACCCAAAAAAAAAAAAAAATTACCTTACATTTATTTCTGGGGTTGGAGTATAGTGCAGAGATTAAATTACTGTATGTGGTCCATCTTATCTTGATACTTGGTATGGTACCACATATAGTTCCCTGAGCTCCATCAGGAGTCATCTTGAGCACAGAGCCTAAAGTAAATCCTTAACACTGATGGGTGTGGCTTAAAGACCAAACCCAAACAAACCAAAACCTAAAACAAAAACCCTTTATTTCTTGTTTTAAAACATGGAAACATGTTTTAGCATTTTAAAATGTTTTCTATTATAATTTTGGATATAGATTTTCTTTGAAAGGTTAGAAATAAAGGCTTGGAAATTGTCTGAAAATAATTGCAGGGGCCGGCGAGGTGGCGCTAGAGGTAAGGTGTCTGCCTTGCAAGCGCTAGCCAAGGATCAGGACCACGGTTCGATCCCCCGGTGTCCCATATGGTCCCCCCAAGCCAGGGGCAATTTCTGAGCGCTTAGCCAGGAATAACCCCTGAGCACCAAACGGGTATGGCCCGAAAAAAAAAAAAAAGAAAAGAAAATAATTGCAGTATCTCCAAAAATTGCTGAACTCGATAAGGTAAATATTATGGGGAGAGATGAGATAACTGTTACCAGTTATCTATTATTACTGATAATACTGTATTAATAATAATACACTGCTAATAATATTGTGTTATCAATATTATTACTGATAATTTTTATAATAAACATTGTTACAGAGAATTATGACTTTCAGAAAAATGTAATAAAGTGAATGGCAAGAAAACTGAAAAGACTGTCAATGTTACAAAATAATAGAGGTAAAATTGTAGAAAATAAAGCCATATGCAATGAACCAGCAAAAGAATAAACACATTTTTGTTACTAATTCTGACCTATAAGGAAAATTAAATTTGAAATTCTTTTTTTGTAAATATATTAGTTAACTTTGTAACAACATCCTTGAGAGTCGCTGTAGATATTAGTTACAATAATGGGTCCTTTAGTTGGTTTCTGACCTGGTTATTTGTTAGCTATTTGAACTCAACTGCAATACTTAATTTCTCTAAGATCGATTGTTTGTATCTGTAAAGTCAATAGAAGCAGGATTTTCTCAACAGAATAAAATGAAAGTATTTTTGTAAAGGATGGAGCACAGAGACTGACAGTGCAAAGATATAAAAAATGGTTTCTATAATAAGTTTTTGTCTGATTTAACCATGCCACAAGAGAAAACTACAATTTTACATGTTAATTTTATGGTATAATTTGAGTTTACTTTTAAAACCACTCACACCCACTATTTTATGTGATATTTTGATCATTAAATCGTAGGTTCTTTTCATAGTTATGTAGAATTGAATTGGCTTATTCTTTGTATTTTACTTATTATAATTTTAGAGTAACAAGACTGGTTTAATCTGGAATAAAATATTCCTTAAATGGTGTTCTGTTATTATCTGATGTAAGATACTTATATGATTAAGTGAATTGACAATGTTTCTAAATATTGAAAAGTCAAATCCGTTAGCTATCAGGTAGAGAAAAGTCATAAAAAATAGAACCGATATATATAGTATTCTTCAGGGGATAATTCTAAACTAAATGTTTATAAATGGCGCAGTATCTTGTGCATCATTTGACTACCTATGCCTACTTTCAGATTTCACTTACAAAATATAAATTTAGGGGACTGCACTGGGTAGGGCATTTCCCTTGCTTGTGGGTGACCCGGGTTCAATCCTGGGCATCCCATATGGTCCCCGAGTCTGCCAGGAATAATTTCTGAGTGCAAAGCTAGGAATAACCCCAGAGTACTTCTGGATATGGCCAAAAAGAATATAAATGCATAGCCTGACCACATTGTGTCCTTAAAAACTAAAGGCAAACCATGTTGTGGGTATATCATTTTAACCACAGAGAAATGATTTCTAGTCCAAAACCACAGGGCCTTTTAAGTTGTAGATACAAGAATAGAACTGAGAAGGCTCTGATTACTCCTAACATACTGAAGCCATAAGGTTTTGTTGTTTCTGAATGTAAACAACAGACACATCAGCTAAATTCACCAATACATGGTGAATACATGGGAATAACCCATTTGAAAGTACTGTCTATTCAGTCTTTCTAAAGGCCTTCTTAGAAACCAGAGAAGTGGTTAGTGGTTTCTAATCAAAGGAGCCATTACAAGTACTAGGTCAGCTGGTAAATGTGTTGTTATAATCAATTACTCACAGGAAGTTAGCTTTTTTATTCAGGCTTTTTGGTTTTGTTTTTGGACCACACCTATTGATACTCAGGGGCTACTTCTGGCTCTGCACTCAGAATCATTCTTGGCAGTTCTTGGGAGACCATATAGGATGCTAAGTATTGAGCCTGTGTCCACCTGGTGCACAAAGTCCCTTGTCCACTGTACTACCTTTAGGACTCCTGCTAAAGCTTTTTAAAAGATTAAAAACTTACTGTGGTGCTGGAGAGATGGCTCAAAGGATTTGAATGCATGTTTCAGACACCTGAACCAGATACACAGGGGCTACTTCTGGCTCTGCACTCGGAATCATTCTTGGCAGTTCGTGGGAGATTGTATAGGATACTAAGTTTTGCTTGAAAGTAATTACTTCAGTTATTCTTTATTTTAGGGGAGATCACACCGGCAGCACTCAGAGGTTACTCCTACCACTGTACTCAGAATTCGCTTCTGGCAGGCATGGGGGACTATATAGGATGGCGGGATTCAAACCAGCATCCGTCCTGGATTTGGCCGCGTGCCAGGCAAATGCCCTACCGCTGTGCTATCTCTCAGGCCCAATTTCAGTTATTCTTTTAAAGTATGTTTTTAGTCTGTAAAATTCCTGATCTGTTTTTTTTTTTTGTTTTGTTTTTTTGTTTTGTTTTTGTTTTTGTTTTTGGGCCACACCCTGTGCCGCTCAGGGGTTACTCCTGGCTATGCGCTCAGAAGTTGCTCCTGGCTTCTTGGGGGACCATATGGGACGCCGGGGGATCGAACCGCGGTCCGTCCTAGGCTAGCGCAGGCAAGGCAGGCACCTTACCTCCAGCGCCACCGCCCGGCCCCTCCTGATCTGTTTTTTATCCTTAAAACTGTATATATTTTCTTTAAACTTGAATGAGAGTCTGGCTGGGTAAAGTATTTGTGGCATGCCATTTATTTTGTTGAGTTTTTTTTTTTTTTTTTTTTTTTAACTATATCTTACCACTGTGTTCTGGCATGCAGGGCTGCTTGTCATAAATATGCTGTAAATGCTGTTTGCTTTCAGTTTTATATATTTATATATTTATTGTTTTCATCATGTGACTAGAATTTACCTGGGGTGTTTTTATTTGGGTCTCTTTTAGCTGGTACTCTTCAGGCATGAGAATGTGGCTGCATGCACTCAGAAGCTCTGGGAACTTCTCAGCAAAGATGTCTTTGACTGTTGCTTCTACCTAGGGATTTTCCTCCTGGCTCTCATGCATCCCAATGATTCTTATTTTGTTTCTCTTGAATTTATTCCAAAATTCTATTATTTTTTGTTTATTTTCATATTTTTTCCTCAAAATGAGTTTATTTTAAGACTACTGTTGGTCTTTTTCCATTGTGGATGTTATGCAGTTCATCTTTGAGCTCACTGAATCTGTCTTCAGCATCTGTCACATTGCTTGTGAGGCCTTCCAGTGAGTTTTTAAATTTGCCTACTTTGTTTTTCAGTTCTTTGATTCTGTATGAAATTTTCTCTTTTCTACTCTTATATCCTCTTGAGTCTTATTGGCTATCCATTCCATGATTTCTTTGAGTTCCTTGAACATCCTCAACATTTCATTTCTAAAGTTCTTTTTGTTTGGGGGTGGGGGGCGGGTCATACCCAGCGGTGCTCAGGGGTGACTTCTGATTCTGCACTCAGAAATTGCTCTTGGCAGGCTCAGGGGACCATATGGGGTGCCGAGATTCAAACCACCATCTGTCCTGGGTCAGCCGAGTGCAAGACAAACATCATATCGCACTGCTATCTCTCCAGCCTCTCATCTCTAAAATTCTTAACAGGCTATTAGATGATTAATATTAGGTGACTAATATTATTTTTGTCTTCAGAAGTACCATCTTTATTCACTAAGCTTTATGGGTTTCTCTGTTGCTTTCCCATTGTGACCTTTTCAGTGTAGAGGTGTTTTTATGTGTTGTGGTGCAGCTCATTGATTTGAAGAAATTTGCTGTATTGTAGCAAAGCAGAGTAGCTTTGCTCTTTTGGGGGCACACTGATTCTTCTTCATCAAAGATGACCCCACTGCTGGTCTCAGGAATATATTATATATAGAGCTACAATTTAGCAGCATTGTGAAAGCAGACGTTAATGTAGGGGATTGAGTAGTAAATGAGACAAGATATACATACTATTTTAAACAAATTAGGAACCAGAGTAACAGTGAGTATGACATTCGCTTTGCACATGAACGACCTGGGGGCAGATATCCTGCATTACTAGAATTGATACTTGTGTGCAGAACAAGGAGTAAGCTCTAACCATAACTGGCTGTGGCCCCAAACTAACCCCCCCGCAAAAATGCAAATAAAATGGCTACACAAATATGAGATAAAGAGAGAACTTTTTCCCTCCAAAGAGACTCAGCCTCAAGTATTAAATATGAGGAGGGCAAACTTATTCAGAGAAGTTAGAAACATGAGAGAGGTAGCTATTGAGAATAGAGAATGTAGGTTCTATCATTGATGCTGAAAAAATAGAACTAATGATAGGGAGGGGTAGAAGGAGAAAGAGAAACAATCATAAAGGACAGAGAAGTCTTTGTGTCTGGATATGAAAGGTAAGGAACTAATTTAGGAATAGGGCAGTACAGGAAGAGAAAACTGACCAAATGGAAATAAAAGACACCATAAACAGAACAGTTGTTGGAATCAGCTGAAGTTGAAATCTGTAGCAGTAGGATATTTAGAGGCATATAGCAATGCTCAGATACTTTGGTTATCAGTGTTAAATTTGCTTGTATTGGTTGGAGAGGTGGATGAATGGTTATATGAATAAAAGAGCAAATGAGTAAGCTAATTAATTAAAATACAAATATTCATCCTGTGTATCTCAGAATTTGAAGGCATATCATGTTTGTCCATCATTGGCATCTTAGACTAAGATTTTAATGTTTCCAACATAAAGGTTTTTTTAATTTTTATTGTGATCAAAGTGAATTACAAGTCTTTTACAATTATATTTAAGGTACATAGGGACAAAGAATTAGGGCCATTCCCACCACCAGTATTATCCTCCCTCCACCCCTGTTCCCAGCATGCATCCTATACCTCTCCTCTTTGCCCCTAGGACTGCTAGAGTGAAAGGTCTACTTTGTGTATAGCTTGCTGTAGATTAGGTATTGATTGTGGTGTCATCCAACATAAAGTCTTGACCTTACATTTACTGCACTTTTATAAATACCAGTTACCTATGGCTAAATAGAGCTTTTTTCTACTTGTTGAATATTTTTTCTTTCCTAGTTTTTACAAAAGTAATTTCACTGCTGTTGTTTCTTCAGCTTATTATATTATTTTAAAATTATTTTAAAAAATGATTTTAACTATTTTAAAAATCAAAATTATTTATTAAAATTCAATTTGTCAGTGAATCTATATCTTTCGCTGGAAGTGCTAATCTGTCATTACAACAATTTATAGCCTTTCTTATACTATTGTTTAATTCCCATATTCTTTTTATTTGTTTTATATAATTTAGTTTATACTTTTAAAATGTTTTGAAGGTAATAATCATATTTTTGTCATGTTCCCATTATTTCAGAGTGCTTTCACATAGAAAGCAAAAGAGTATTTTCTGAACTAAATATTTGACAAGATAGGAGTTTTAAAATAAAATATTGGCCTTTGCTATATACAAATGCTAAATTAAATATTTATGAAATGTGATTTTTTTCCATAGGTATGGCATGAACTGCCTTATTCAGTTTGAAGATTTTGCCAATATCAACGCATTTCGTCTGCTGAACAAATATCAAAACAAGTATTGCACATTCAATGATGATATTCAAGGTAATAAAATGCAAATATATAAAAAGAACACCCAAAATTTGTTCATAATTTTGTAATTTAAGTAATTTAAAACAGTAAAAATAGATAGGTAATTTTCACTGCTATTAATTATACTTAATGATCTCCTACTTTATTCCTAAACATTCATTTCATAAATTTTAGGTAAACTTCCTGTGACTCTTGATAATACCATATTATTCATGCTTTGAACTTAGCAATCAGTCTGATTAATCTCTAATGATGGCTAAAGAGCAAATGAAGTGAGAAAATGTAATTTTGGTTTAAACATGCATGTTTAAATCCTTTCAACTTAATCAACTATCATTTCTTAGATCTGCTATCCACCATGAACTGTAGAAGTTTGTGATAGTGACAGAATGCTGTTAAATAGTTAATATTGTTATTATCAGCTTTCTTGTATTGACTTTGTTATTACCATATTCTCATTTGCTTCCAGCTTCTAAAATTTTGCTGCTGTCTTTGTCTCTTGTTCATGTTGACTTGAGGAAGGGAAGAAACTTTTACCTCAATTCAGTCCTTCATATTTAATTGTGTCCTCCCTGCCTCCCTGTTTCTGCATTTGCTTTTCCTGCATAGAATCACTTCCTATATGACATTCCACCTCACATTAATTCTTCAGTTTGAATTTAACTATTGGTGATTATCACAAAGGAACCCAATCTAAGAATACAATAAGATCAGATTTTAATTATTAGCTATTAATTTTTCAAATGGAAGATCATGATGTTACCCTAAAATTTATCAATATATTACTATTAGCACCATATTATCTTTTTATTATGAGAAAATCCTTATAGAGGGTATCAGCAATGGATTTCACAGACGAAAAAGTCATTATGTTGGAAGTACTTAGTACTACTTAAAATTTTATTATACAGATTTTATTTTCATATAAAGAGATTAATATATGCTATAATTTCTGTATATCCACTCAGCTATAGCCACAAAATATTTGGGGGGGAAGATTCAGAGTATAGTATTTAGTATTTACCTCAAAATATTACTTTTAGTAACTCCAGGAGTTCACCTCACAGGCAGGCTTAGGATTAGACAACTGCAGATTCCATTTCTGTACCAGTAGCTGACAGACAATAATTTCAAAATGTGAATAAATATTTGAGCCTTAGAATGTGCCATACTTTGAAGGTTACTTGAATTTATTTACTACTTGTTTTAGGAACAGCATCCGTGGCAGTAGCAGGAATTCTTGCAGCTCTTCGAATAACTAAGAACAAACTGTCTGATCAAACTATCTTATTCCAAGGAGCTGGAGAGGTACCTATTTTATATGATACTAACCCCTACTAAATTAGTAAATTAGCCTTCTCTTTAAGTACATACTTAGTTGAGAGTTGAGATTCTCAAAATTATTCATGTTGCTGGGGTTGGATTGATATCATAGTGGCAGGGCATTTGCTTTGCACATAGCCAAGAAGCTTTTGATTCTTTTGGAAATAATTGCTAGTTAGTTTAACTGAATTATGACAAAGTATGATTGATGAATATAACTGAGTCATTAGACCCATTTTGTTTAATCTTAGTTTAAAAAATGACAAAAATAGGGTAAGATGTTAAGTCTTGTTAAGCTATCTTGTGGAACAATTTTTTAAAATTTGTCCTTATACTTTTCTCAGGCTGCCCTAGGGATTGCACACCTGCTTGTTATGGCTATGCAAAAGGAAGGTTTACCAAAGGAAAAAGCCTTAAAAAATATATGGCTAGTTGACTCAAAAGGATTAATAGTGAAGGTAAGAATTTGTAATTTTTAACCAGAATAAAATAATTGTGCTTTTCTGATTGTCTTTGTCAAAGACTTCTCTCAGTATTGTATTAAAAGAGAAGACTGATCCCTGGCATCCAATATAATTCCCCTAGGCTGAAAGGAGTGATTTCTGAACACAGAGCTTGGAGTAACTCCTAAGTACCATTAGGTGTAGCCCACAAACAAACAAACAAAAACAAAAATAACTGCACACTTTTGTGATCACTTAGCATTACTTACTAATGTTAACCTGATTGCATAGGAACAGATAATTGGAGAAAGAAGATGTGGTATGGCCTATGTACAAATTACTACTCAACTATATTTTGAAAAAGAGGAAATCTTATAGTGCTAAATGAATCCTTCTGGCATAAATAATGTGATTTCATTGACATAAAAATGTAAATAATGCTGGCAAACAAACAAGCCCAGACGACTGGTTACCAAGGAGGGGATAGAGGAAGGGCCAAATGGGTAAAGTGGGTAAATTGCATGGTGGTATATAAAAGCTACATCATTTTTTATTGAGGCACAATGATTTCAATTACTGCTATGTTCATGATAGTTTCATGTTTACAATGCCCTAACTCTCCAACAGTTGTCTCCAACAATACCTCATAGTCCCGTCCCATCCATCTTGCTCTCGTTCCCTTTCCTTTGATATTGTTATTTTATATTGTTATTCTCTTATTGTATTTATGAGAGAGATCATTCTATAACTGTCCTTTTCTTGACTGACTTCATACAGTATTATACTTCCTTATTCCATCCACATGGTGGCAAATTTCATGATTTCAACTTTTCTCAAAACATTAGGCCAGACTATTAGGACAGCAAGTAGGGATTTGCTTTGCATTCGGCTGACCCAGGTTCAATCCCCAGCGTTCTATATGGTCATCGAGTCTGCCAGGAGTGATTACTGAGCAGAGTCCAAAGTAACCCTTGAGAACCATCAGGTGTGGCCCAAATAACAAAACAGAAATAAAAACAAAACAAAAACTAGTAGTATTCATTTGCATGTATATGCTCCTTTCTTTTTCTCTTCTTTCCTTTCTTTTCCTTGGCATATTTATGATTTCTTTTTTTTTTTGCTTTACTTAGGGACGTTCTTCTTTAACACATGAGAAAGAGGAATTTGCACATGAACACAAGGAAATGAAGAAGCTAGAAGATGTTGTTAAAGAGTTAAAACCAACTGCCCTTATAGGTAATTTTTTTCTTGCCTCCCTTAAACATTACCTCACTTCATTTGGTCTGATTATTGTGCCTATTTAGTTTCACTTGATTATTCTGACTTTTCCAATGTAATTTAACTTTTTTGAATATTAATCTTTGGAATTCACTCACTGAAGCAATAGTACCTTTTAGATACCCAGTTTTCCATTTTCTTAATTGTATGATCTCAGCTGAACTATGTGGTGCCTCTCAAGCTGTCATATTCAACACCTTTTCAGACTTGATTGCTCTAGAACGATGATTTCTCAATGGAGAGTGATTTTGATACCAAGGCAATGTGGGAATGCCTGATGTTTTGGACTATTATGATGGGGATTCGGTATAGGGACAGGGAAAGAGATTAGGTATACTGATGTTCTAATGAGTGGAATCTAGGATATCCTTCAAAATTCTTTGATTCAGAGAAAAGTCTGCACAAGAGGAAATCATCCAACTCGATTGGCCTAAGATTGACAAACAGAAATAGCCACTCCTGGAAGACAGAAACCACATTTCTCCTATTTTAATTCCTCAGAGCGCTTGGCACTGCAACTTTATCTTGCACACTGAAGGATGTAGTAAGATGCCTATTGTGATCTGAATTAATGTGGCTTAAAACAATCTCAAAAGAAATTATAAAACTTTATCTCTAGATTTATGTTTTATCATATCAACTATTATATTTTTAATAATTACTTTATTTAAGCAGCATGAGTAAAAACTTGTTCATGATTGAGTTTCAGTCAGAAAATGTACAGTACCCTTCACTAGTGCACATGTCCTGTCACCAAAGTTCCCAGTTTCTTTTCTACCCACGCTCCACTGCCTGCTTCTAGGCCATGCACTTTATCTCTTTCTCTATTTTTCTTTTTCTCTCTCATAGAATCTTCCCACTCTGTATTTCATCCCAGGTGAATGGTTTGAAACAGGTAGCTGTGAAGAATTAATAAATCAAGGCAGTCAGGAAAGAATCATGTAGTCAGTTTGTTCCTTGCCTCATGGTCTTTCTGTGTCCTACGCCAGACTGCTTTATTAAGCCAGTACAAATTCAGCAGGAGGGGGAAGGTCCACGTATCTAAACGGGACCTTTATAAGTCAAAGGCCTTGGTGAAAAGAAAGAGGAAATTGGGGAAATACCTTTGTTTTGGGTAAAGGCAGGGTGCTCAGCAACCTACCACAGAAGGTGGAGAAAACAAGCCCAAGCAGAAGCTGCTTTCAGAACATCCTGCAACTTTCTTCTAGGTTAATCTCTCGATCCTATTTGCATCTGTCACTAAAATGCTGGTTAAACTCCTGGCAATCGCCAATCACACCTTTACTGTATTTTTTTTACTCTTATCCTTTAAGGAAAAGAATACAACTTACTGAATTTAAAAACAAATTACTGTAGTAGAATGCCTGTCTCGAATACAGGTAGGGGATGGGAAGGGGGGAGGGAGTAATGTTACACTGGTAAAGGGGGGTGTTCTGGTTATGACTGTAACCCAAATATGATCATGTTACTTAAATAAAAAAATATATTCAATAAAAAAAAAAGAAATCACTCCTGGCACGCTCGGGGGATCACATGGGATGCTGGGATTTGAACCACCATCCTTCTTCTACATACAAAGCAAATGCCTTAACTCCATGCTATCTTTCCGGCCCCTACCTGTATAGATCTTAATAACTACTCTTTTGGTCTATGCTCCACTGCAAACTGATAACTATGTATCCCATTCTAGTAGTTTAATATTACTTTGCACAGTTCGGGGAAATAAATAATGTTATTAGATTTTTGTAATGTCTTTATTTAAGCACCTTGATTACAGACATGATAATAATGATAGTTGGGTCTTGGTTATATAAAGAACACCCCTCTTCACCTGTACAACATTCCCATCACCAACGCCCCCCAACACACTTCCCCCCACCTGTATTTGAAACAGGCTTTCTACTTCCCTCATTCATTCACATTATGATAGTTATCAGTGTAATTATTTCTCTAACTGCACTCACCACTTTTTGTGGTAGGCTTCATATCGTGAGCTCGTTTTTCCAGCCCTCATCTCTATTGTCTCTGGGCATTATTATAGTAATGTCTTGTATTTTTCTTTAAACCCTTAAAGAAGTGAGACTATTCTTTGTCTATCTCTCTCCCACTAACTTATTTCACTCGCATAATAGATTCCTTGTACATCCATATATAGGAAAATCTCATGACTTCATCTCTCCTGACATATATACATTGTATATATGTATATGTATATATGTATATATGTACCACAGTTTCTTTAGCCATTCATCTGTTGAAGGGCATCTTGGTTGTTTCCAGAGTCTGGCTATTGTAAATAGTGCTGCAGTGAATATAGTCGTGCAAAAGGGTTGTTTGTATTTTGTTTTGTGTTCCTAGAGTATATCCCTAGGAGTAATAGAGCTGAATCATTTGGGAGCTCAATTTCCAGTTTTTTGAGGAATCTCCATATGTTTTCCAAAAAGACTGGACTAGACAGCATTCCCACTAGCAATGAATGAGAGTTCCTTTATCTCCACAACCCGGACAGCACAGATTGTTCTTGTTCTTTGTGATAAGTGCTAGTCTCTGTGGTGTGAGATGGTACCTCATTGTTGTTTTCATTTGCATCTCCCTGATGATTACTGATGTGGAAGAATTTTTTCATGTGCCTTTAGGCCTTTTGTATTTATTCAGTTTCTTGTATATCTTTGATATAAGCCCCTTAGCCCCTTATCTGATGTGTACTGAGTGAAGTTATTAGATTTTTTTTTTGGTTTTGGTTTTCGGGTCACACTCAGCAGCGCTCAGGGGTTCCTCCTGGCTCTATGCTTGGAAATCGCTCCTGGCAGACTCAGGGAACCATATGGGATTCCAGGATTCGAACTACCGACCTTCTGCATGCAAGGCAAATGCCTTACCTACATGCTATCTCTTTGGCCCCGAGTTATTAGATTTTTAATGGTTGTCAGCTATTCTAGTGAATGTTTTCAATTTCTGTGATGCTTGATTGTGTTTAGCAATTTATTCTCAAATTATATCTGCAAAATATTCTGATGTCTTTGTCTTTGTCTACGGAGTCAATAGAAAAGGAATTTGGATACTATAAACTTCTATTATAGTGTCATTATAAGATTGCTCTAGCAAACTGATTTTCAAACTGTATGTATATACACATATATATATACACACACACACATATATATCTGCAAAAATATTCTTAAGATTTTGCTTAGAGAAGTTTATGTAAAAGGAACTTGGGAGCTATAGACTCATATAGTTCTAGGCATAAGAATGTTTAAGAATTTTCAAATTAAGTATGTATTCTGCAGAAAAGTTCTTATGTTTATATTCAGAGAATTCTATGAAAAAATTTTGTCATATGTATAATACAAAGATATGGATAAAGCTTATTGTTTTGAGAATGACATATGCACAGTCTAACCTATGATTCTTTATAGTTTACTACTGCTAAAGGAGTTTTTCCTTTTATTTCCACAATTTTTACTGTGCCTATGCAAATTAATAGCCACCCTGGGGATTTATTTTACTTTATTTATTCTGTGGCAACAGAAAAAAACCTATATAAGTCCTTCTAAAAACTCTTTTTGAACAGAAAGGGTGAAATTGTTAGATGACACCCAGCTATTTCCGAAAACAAATGTGTTTCTCTAATTTTCTCTTTTCTTTTCATCTATCACTTTGATATGGAAAAGTTCACCTGGATAGGTACCTTTGTCTCTCACTTGACCATGCCCCTCATAGTGAATTTGTACTGCAAATAGGTCAGTTTTACTAGGTGTGCAGAGACCACAAGGTGAGAAGTCATTGACTCCATGACTCTCTTCTGACTGGCTTGGTTTATTAATTCTCTGCGGCTACCTTCTTCATCTACTTGAGGTTCAACCTCATCCACTTGGGGTTGGAAATATACTGCTGCATGGGGTAATTTCACAACATGGGATGATTTTACATTTTTTTCTTTTTGAGACTGTGGTTTGCACAATTGCTAATGAAGGGATACCAGGCATATCACATGTCAGCACCTGTTCTTGTTTAGAGTGATTAGTTCCAACTATCATTGTCATAGTAGACCTTTCTCTATCCAAACTGCATTCACCTCTCTTTGTGGCAAGCTTCCTACCAAAGACTAATCCATCTGATTCTCATCTTTATTGTCTCTGGATATTATTGACATACCATCCTTTATTTTTCTTATATCCTATGAATAAGTGGTATTATTATGCATGTCCCTCTCCCTCTGATACATTCCACTCAGCATAATATTCTTCGTATCCATCCATGTATAAGCAAATTTCATGATTTTATTTTTCATATCAACTGTGTAGTACTCAATTGTCTATCACAGTTTCTTTATCCACTCACTTGTCCTTTGGTACTTTGGTTGTTTCCAGAGTCTGGCTATTGCAAATAGTGCTGTGATTAATATAGAAATGCAGAGGGCATTTTTTGCCTGGTGTTTATGTATTCCTAAAGTATATTCTTAGGAGTAGTATTGCTGGATCATATGGAATCTCAATTTCCATTTTTTTTTTTTTTTAGGAATACCCATATTGTTTACCAAAAAGGCTGGATTAGTCTCTATTCCCACCTGCACTGAATGAGAGTCCCTTTCTCCCACTTCCACTCCATCACTGGTTGTTTTATTCTTTGTAATGTATGCCAGTCTCTGTGGTATGAGATGTTATCTCATTTTTGTTTTTATTTGCATTTCTATGGTGATTAGTGATGTGGAGCATTTTTTCATGTGCCTTTTGATTATCTGTATTTCTTTTTTTAGGAAATGTCTGTTTTACTTTGTTCTCCCCATTTTTGGATGAAATTAGTTGGTTTTTTTTCTTGCTAACATCTACCAGTACTTTATATATTTTGGATATTAACCCTTTTATTGAGTAAATAGTTTCTCCCAGTCTGTAAGTAGTCTTTGTATCCTAGTCACCATTTCTTTTGAGGTGCAAAAACTTCTTAGTTTAATGTAGTCCCATTTGTTTATTTTTGCTTCCACTTGATTGGTCAGTGGTGTTTTATCCTATAAGATGTCATTAGCTTCAGTGTCATGGAATGTTCTGTCTATATTTTCTTTTTTTTGTTTTGTTTTGTTTTGTTTTTGGGCCACACCCAGCGATGCTCAGGGGTTACTCCTGGCTGTCCGCTCAAAAATAGCTCCTGGCAGGCACGGGGGACCATATGGGACACCGGGATTCGAACCAACCACCTTTGGTCCTGGATTGGCTGCTTGCAAAGCAAACGCCGCTGTGCTATCTCTCCGGGCCCCTGTCTATATTTTCTTCTATGTACCTTTTGGTTTCAGTTCTGATATCATGGTCTTTAATTCCTTTTGATTTGACTTTTGTTCATGGTGTTAAAGAGAGGCCTAAAATCTCTTTTCTGTATACAGTTTTCCCAGCACCACTTGTTGAAGTGGCTTTTCTTGCTCCACTTTGTATTTCTTGCCCCTATATCAGTGATTAATTGATCAGATAACTGAGGATCAGTCTCAAATAGTTAAATCTATTCCACTGTTCTGAAGGTTTGTCTGAATTTCAATACCATGCTGTTATAATTACTTCTTTATAGTACAGTTTTAAGTTGAGGAAAGTTATGTCTCCCATCTTTTTTCCAAGGACTGCTTTAGCTATTTGTGGACATTTATTATTCAAGTTTAATTTCAAGAGTATTTTATCTATTTCTTTGGAAAATTCCCTGGGTATTCATATAGGTATTGCATTAAATCTGTACATTAATTTGGGGGACTATTGCCATTTTAATGATGTTGATCATTCCAATTCATGAACAGTATATGTGTTTCCATTTTTTTGTGTGTCTTCTTTTATTTCCTAATATAGTATTTTGTAGTTTTCTTTGTTTAGGTCTTTTACATCTTCAGTTGACTCTAAGGTAGTTCATTGTCCAAGGCACAATTGTAAATTGGATTATATTTTTATTATCTGTTTCTTCTCTTTTATTATTTGTATATAGAAAAGCATTGGATCTTTGCATATTAATTTTGTAACAACTCTATTTTTCATTTCTAGACCTCATTAAATGAGTCATGATATTGAAAATAATTATAACTCAGCAAAACAAATACTTGTTTTACAAGACAAAATGTAGTAAACTTTATTGTTTTGATGTATGTCCTATAAAGAACACTTTTCATTTGAATATGATAATTGATGTGGTCTTCTGTTAAATTCTTTCAATGAGTTATACTATAACTACAATTGATTTAGATGATTGTTTTATTGTTTTTTAATTTAATTTATTTAAAGAAAATGAATTATATAGTTGACATAACTGAAATAATACATTTTTAGGAAGACCAAAAACAACATGTTTTTTTTTTAAAAATAGAAAATTGAATGAAAACTAAAGAGATGTAAGAGAAAGGAGAGTATTTTTGAAAACTATTGACTCACATTGAATTGTTTTTATTGTTATAAGTGATTTATAATATGTAATTTTATAGTCTGAGAAATTAAAATATACCTATAGAATTATATATAGAACTAATTAAAATTTTAATACATGCAATTCAATACCTTAAATATCTATAGTCAGAATTCCTAATATATACTAATTAACTTATTTTATTATGGATAAATGCTATATCTGTAGTATTTTTCTAGTCAGCTATAGATTGTTAGCTCTAAAAATTATTGACCTTAGTAGCTTATTTTCTTCTGTCACTTTTACTTAATACAACTATTTTATATAATTTGTTTTGTGTTTATTCTAAAATAACCTAATATGACTAATCATTGTTTGGACATCAGCTTCTAGTACTAATTAATGATATAATTAATCAGTTGAAATTAAATTAACTTAAATTAATTTTTATTAATAAAAGCTTAGTATTTAAAAAGCTAACTTAATTCACTGCTTTCTCATTTTTGCATTAGGAGTTGCTGCAATTGGTGGTGCATTTTCAGAACAAATTCTCAAAGATATGGCTGCCTTCAATGAACGGCCTATTATTTTTGCTTTAAGTAATCCAACTAGCAAAGCAGAATGTACTGCAGAGCAGTGCTATACACTAACCAAGGTAAAGCAAAATTGTAATACATGTCTTAATAATCAGAATTTTATTTATTATAGGAAACTCAGTATATCTAATATCCTACCTTCTTCATCATTAAAAATTGTATAACCAAGGTTTAAAGACTGTGATTGAGTTAGAAGGGATAAGATCTGTTTCACTTTATAAAATATTGTCATATTTTATTATTAATTATTTTCAAATGGTTTTAAAGTTTCTAAAATTTAAACATTAATAAAGAGGCCAGTGATTGTTGAGGTTAGGCACTTGCTTTGCATACAGCTGACCCCAGTTTGATCTCTTGTACCACATTTGTCCTCTAAACACCACTAGAAGAAACCACTCCTAGCAGGCTTGGAGGACCATATGGAATGCCAGAATTCGAACTGCCATCCTTCTGTATGGAAGGCAAACGCCTACCTCCGTGCTATCTCTCTCCAGCCCCCTTAAATTCTTAAATTCTTAAAGAAGAAATAAAAATACTTCTGATATCACAGTTTTAGCATGTACATTCAATGTGCGTAGTAGGCAACATTGGAGTGTCTAAATAATCATTTTGGGGCATATTTCAGTAGACCTAAGGAGCTTATAGTATCACCTATAATATATTAATATATACATCAAAAGTTAAACAAATTTATATAATTGCATTTTTAAGTTTGAATTAAGTATGGCATAAGCTCTTTCAAGTAATCTTGCATTATATGTGGATTAAAAGACATTTTGGAACTGAAAATTTAAACACTAATTCTGCCAAATAATTATATAACAAGGGATGAGAGACTTACTATAAGAGTTACAATACCTGGCTTATATTTCTGGCACCACATATTCTCCTGGCATCACCCAGAGATGCTCTATTACTGAAATGCCAACCCAGTTGGTTGACTGTCACTGGGAGGGACCCTTGACCTTCCTTAGCACTTTTTGGGAACTCCTAACAAAAAAAATTCAAAAACATTTTAAAGAATTATCTAAGAAGTCAGCTAGTAACTTGAAGTGAGTTTACACTGCTGTTAGGAAAGGTTAATGATATAAATGCTAGAGAGGTAGGAGAGAGGAGGGGTTATTAGTCTTGCTTTGTATGAATTGGAGCCCTACTTGGCCTTCGAAGTACCTGGCTTTCCAAGTATTACAGGAGTATCCCTACAAGCCTCATGAGCACCACAGGGTGGCCCATTCCATTCATGAATCTTTGCATTGAATGCATTTGGATAGGACTGGCTCTCTGGTTCTGTGTTAAGGGCCCTACTTAAAAACATACCCACCACCAAAAAAAAATCCTCTGACCCTAAAACTAAACTATCATTGAACAATGAAAAGTTATAATTGTGCTAAAAGTTGTGTGGTATTTTTTTATATTTTATTTAAACACCTTGATTACATACATGATTGTGTTTGGGTTTCAGTCATGTAAAGAACACCACCCATCATTGTGTGGTATTTTTATATTAATAGTCTACATATATGATAGTATTTAGCCACGCCCATTAATTTAATGCCATTCCTACTTTAAATATCATTATAGAATAGGGAGAAAGTATGTAAGTTAAGGAAAGGAGGAAGATAAGCATTTATATAATGCACATCTCAAGATAATTTTTAAATGCACTATAACAAGTAATGTGTATATAAAACAATTTACATTAGAAAGTTATTTGTGAAGAACATTTTATATGTTAAAGAGAAAGGAATCAGACTTATCTAAAAATTAAATCTAATGTGTAAAATGTTTCAGGTTCTTATAGACACATTAATAAGAGTTTCTACTTTCCAACTGTTTTTATCTTTTCCATCTGGTTTAGTGATGACTAAATCATATTATAAAACCAAATGTTTATATAAAGGGTATATTATGACATTTATTTAAAAAAGAACATTAAGTGACTGGAGTGATAGCACAACAGGTAAGCCACTTGTCTTGCAGGTTGGCCTAGTTTTATCTCTGGCACAGCATATAGTTCTCTTCCAATCCCCTCCTACACAACTGTCTCCTGCACAAGATTGCCAGGTCTGAAGCCTGAATATACTAGAAAGCCAGGCTCACCTCAGTATCACATGATTTCCAGAGCAACCCGAAAGAGCAAACCCCCAAAGCCAAGCTGTAAATAGCCCTAAACACTGCTGGTGTTAACTGCTCAAGTTAATATTAATATCACAAAAGATTTAGATTTTAGGTATAAAAGGAATGAGAATGTTAATCCAATTTTACCATTATAAACTGTGCTTCAGAGATTTGAAATTTTAAACTACTTTTTTTTGATATTTTTCTAAACATGGTCCCCCTTTCTATCCTGTTTTCTTATCTTGTTGCCAATCTTGCAGGTTGGTTTCCTAATTCTATGTTGTGACTCCTTGAAATATCATGGAGATGGACAGTGGAACTAACTGGCTTCTAGTTGTGAAAAACTGCTCTCAACTTTTCAAATGTATTCTCTAGATTAAAACCTGCTTTTGAGGTTAAAATTTATTCTTTATTGGGATGCTTAATGTCCTCAACTCTACACTCACACTCATAGATCAGATAAATGTTTACCTTTTGATTAACTGTATAGGTTGCACCACCTACCAAGCCTCTAAAACATGTATGTTCTTATAAAAACATAACAAGACATTAAGACTAGGGAAATAAGATAATTCTATGAGTTTTTGTTGTTGGCTTTTTTTGGTTTTGTCTTGGTGCCATGGATTCAGCCCAGGGCTTCATACATATAAAGTATATTCTCTACCACTCAGCTGTATCCTCAGCTAGATACAGCTTTTGATAATTACCAACAATAACCTTTCATTTCGTAATATCATTTATACTAATTATTTTGTTTTCTGAATATATTTTCCCATATAGTTCTTAAATAAAATTTGTCACAGTGATTATACTGAAATGTATTAACCTCAAACTATAACCTAAACTATCATTGTTTCCAATATTCTGATTAGCCTGTGTTAGAAATTTGTGATTAGACACCTGTATAGAAGTATTGATAGAAAAAAAAAAAGAAGTATTGATAGGCTATGTGGTGAGTCAATGCGGAGTTGAGATTGGTGATTTTTGGGTCTGTCTGTCTTGTATTTTGCACACTTACCCTAGGAGTAGAAGAATAAGAACACAATAAAAACCTCTCCCTTCAAAACTCCCTTCAAAACATCATGAAAGTTTATCCAGGCCTTAAAAGGAATTAGTGAAAAAAATTCGGTTTCTTCCTGAATATCTGATATTTTATGGTGTTGTTTTGCTATATTTGTATTTAAGTACCCTTTCTGACATTATTTTTGTGTTTGTGTTTCTATAGGGACGTGCAATTTTCGCCAGTGGCAGTCCTTTTGATCCAGTCACTCTCCCAAATGGACAGACCCTGTATCCTGGCCAAGGCAACAATTCCTATGTCTTTCCTGGAGTTGCACTTGGTGTTGTGGCATGTGGACTAAGACATATAACTGACAAGATTTTTCTCACTACTGCAGAGGTATTCTAAAGTCCGCCAAAACTATAAACTACAAGTGATCTTGGTGTTGATTGATTTTTTATTTATCTCACATTGCTCACTGTCTATGTATAAAGTTACAAGGAGAGGTAGTTTTTCCTAGGAGAGAATAAGTCAGTCATCATTAGGAAGTTCAAACTGAGTAATGAGTAAAATATTTTTCTTCAGGGCCGGAAATATAGCATAGAGGTAAGGCATTTGTTTGCCTTGCATACAGAAGGATAGTGGTTCGAATCCCGGCATCCCATATGGTCCCTCAAGCCAGGAGCGATTTCTGAGCGTAAAGCCAGAAAAGCGTAAAGCCAGAAAAGCATAAAGCGTAAAGCCTGAGCGCTGCCCAAAAAACCAAAACCCCCCAAAAATAATATTTATTTTTTCTTCAGTAAACAATAGGAAAGTTGTTTTGATTTTTTTAATCAAAAGTGATTTTCCCATACTTTCTTTCCTAAATAACTCCAGCACCCTCTAGTGACAAATTTTATGTGGGAGACTAAAACCAAAATGTTTGATTAATTATCCAGAAAAACTGATTCACTTTTTCAAAGAAAGTAAAAAAATAATAATATAACAATAATATTATATTACAGCTGATGACCTCTGTCTATATACTTTGGCTCTTGTAATGGTTTTCTCAGGTTCAACACAGCATTCCTTCCTTTCATGCTACTTAATGATTTTCTTTGTATAATTGTTTTCTTTATCTCAGTTTTATATCCCTTCTTAAAGAATCTTTTACTACAGTCTTTCTGCTTTTTTAAGTGTCAGGATCCAATCCAGGGCCTCACAATTTTGAGATATGTACTCTATCACTAAGGTACATCCTCAGATCTTCTCCTTTTTATATCCCTTTTTTATTCTCTTTTATCATTTTGTTGATGCTTCTATTCTTTTCATTATAGTAATGACTAAATATACTCTTAAAATTCTATTATTATTGTTTTTCTTACCTCCAATTACCGGATGAATAATTATTTGAAAAACTATTCTCTTACATCAAACTTCTCCACTTCCTACTCCCTTAGTAGAAAAGCAAGGAATACTTACATGTCTGTTAATGACACCTCCTTCCTAAGTAGTCATGTAAGCTTAGAATTTCCACATTCACTTTATGTGTTCTTATTCCCAAACCTTCAAATACATCATGCGTGTCAATAATTTCTTTATTTCCCTACCTGTAAAGTTTAGGGGATCTTCTCCTTACACTCAAGCCTATCCTTTAAGGTACCAAAATCACACCTCATCCTTGAATCCTTCTATGGCACTTGTGGTACTTTTTTTTTTTTTTTAGCAATGGCTGCTTGTCAGTATTTACTTTTATTTCTACATGTATAAATAACTGTTACCTTGTAATTATCTGTAAATTATCTCTGTAAAGTCAGAATCTTTTTTGAAAACACAAGTAAACCCAGACAATGCTGAAACATAGGAAAAACTTACAATAAGCAATACTTCCACTAAGCAGTGACTGAAGTTTATTAAACAGAACTAATCAGGGGCTGGAGCAATAGCACAGTGGTAGGGCATTTGCCTTGCACTCAGCCGACTTGGGACAGACCCAGGTTCGATTCCCAGCATCTCATATGGTCCCCTAAGATTGCTAGGAGCAATTTCTGAGCACAGAGCGGGAGTAAATGCTGAACACCACCGGTGTGGCCCAAAAACAAACAACAAAAAAAACAACTATTCATAGCAAAACAAATAGTATTATTAATGTTCAATGCACAGGAGGCTCAAATAGAAGAACTCCTTTTTTAGGTTATAATTTATAGTTGTTGAAGATTTAGATGAATTTTTCTTGTTTGGTTAACCCCAAATTAGTGACTGTCAGGATTATTAAAAGAAATACAGGTTGTATCTCTTTAGAAACTTTACAGGTTAGCAGCAATCCCACGGACAGTTTCATACCCTTTTTCCATTACCAGAAATTTTTTGGCTTTCTTGGTACTCTTACTTTGTCTTCTGGGCTCTGATGAACACAACTAAGAATGCCCTGTGTAAACCCATCTGGCGCTGTGCAGTTATCATTATAAGAAGAAAGAATCCAGTTCAAAATTGTTAGCCAAATCAAACACCATTACTTCCCCTTATGCAACATAAGAGACCTTTATAAGCCGGCAGGAAGAGTCATCTTCTCTCATACCAGCATTTTTTTGTGGGGTTTGGGAGACAAAGTATAGGTAGACTCTGCTTCTTTCAAGGCATTCTTCTTTGGAAGTGTTGGGAATAGGAGGGAAAGGTATTAGATTGAATCCATTATCTCATTAAAAATGTCAGGCATGAATGACATACAAAAACATATATGTAGTTAATTATACAATTTGATGAGATTGGATATAAGTATATGTCTGTGAAGCTATCACTACAATCTGTGCCATAAGAATATTCATCTTTAAAGTTTGTTCCCCTTTGTAATTCATTAAATACAATTTCTTTTGGTTTTTGGGTCACACCTAGCGGCATTGAGGGGTTACACCTGGTTCTGTGCTCAGAAATCATTCCTGTCAGGCTCGGAAGATCATATGGAGTGCCAGGATTCGAATCACCATTCGTCTGCATGCAAGGCCAACATGCTATCTCTCCGGCCCTAAAAACAATTTTTAAAAAAAAAAATTTGTCCCTGCCTTCTTTACAGAGAGATATACTTCTCTACCCTCTTAGCACAATTTGAATTTTATGTTATTTGATTTAGAAATAGGGACTGGTGGGGCCGGAGAGATAGCATGGAGGTAAGGTGTTTGCCTTCCATGCAGAAGGACGGTGGTTCGAATCCCGGCATCCCATATGGTCCCTCGTGCCTGCCAGGAGCGATTTCTGAGTGCAGAGCCAGTAGTAACCCCTGAGCAAAGCCAAGTCTGACCCAAAAACCAAAGAAAAAAAAAAATAGGGACTGGTTTAGGGACAGGAAATTCTGAAACTAGCTCTGTAATTCAAGTAATTTGGAGTTTCTGTCCAATTTAAATCCTGCTTGCACTGTGACTATGGAAAAGGTTTCACAGCCTCCTGTTTTACCTTCTGTGTAAGGTATGTGAGTTGGAAATAAAGGGATGACTGGTCTTGGATAACTTTCCTCCTCTCTTCTCAAAGTTCTTTTCCATCTTTTCTGCCATTCTCCTTTGCCTTCTCTTCCTTCTGTTCCTCTACTGTCGGAGATATCAGATGTGAAAACTGCACATTTCATGATAGAGATTAAACCCCAGATTCCTTTCCTGTCTTTTTCACTAATTATATCAGGGGTGGCGAACAAGTTCGACACAAAGAGCCAAAATTTTAAACTGTGAGAGTCAGAGAGTCACACCACGCAGTGACCTGCCAAAATAGACAAACACTCACATAAAAGCATATAATTTTAACAATAATATATTAAACACATATTGCATTTTGCCATTTTTGAGTGAGGGTTAAAATCCTGTTCGCCACCCTGAACTATGTAATTTCACCTAAAAGCCAAATTTCCCTGAGCTCAGTTTTCCCTTTGATAAAGGAGAGATAAAACTAAATGATCATTGTGATTTGCTTCTGTTATGTGACATAGGATGTTTATGTGACCAATCACTTAGTTGTCTTTGTGGTTTCACATTGCATGATGCCGCGTCTAAACATTTGTGCCTTTTTTTTTTAAGACTATAGCTCAACAAGTATCAGATAAACACCTGCAAGAGGGCCGGCTTTATCCTCCTTTGAACACCATTAGAGATGTTTCTCTGAAGATTGCAGTAAAGGTAAAACTACTTTTGTTCAAGCCTTGATATTTTTCTTGCTTCTTTTCTGTTCATAAATATTTTCCACTTTCTTGAAATACACATGTATATTAAGAAGCTAAAGAACTAATCACAATACCTCAGAAAAGTTTAGAAAGTTTATTTTAGTTTAATCTAGTTTTGGTGTTATACCCAGGAATGTTCAGTTTTTACTCCTGGGTCTGTAATTCAGGAAATCATACAATATGTTAGTGATAGAATTGGGGTTTGTTCATGAGCAAAAAAGCAAGTGCCTTAAACCCTGTTCTTTCTATTCTAGGAACTACTTTTAATTTTTTAAAGCAGTGGTCCTCAAACTACAGCCCATTTTGTTTCTTCACTTCAAAATAAGATATATGCAGTGTGCATAGGAATTTGTTCATAGTTTTTGTTTTTACTGTAGTCTGGCCTTCCAACGGCCTGAGGAATAGTGAACTGGCTCACTGTTTAAAAAGCTTGAGGACTGCTGCTTTAGAGGAACAAAATAATTGAGAAATAATTTAATTTTATTGTAACTATATCATAAACCATACTTCCCTATTCTGCCTTATTTTTGGTAGTGTTTTTCATCTCACATATATGATAGTCATTAAAATATTGTTGCAGATTTGTTGCAGTGTTATGTAGATACGGAACCATTTGCTTCATCCAAGATAATTGGCATCTTGAAGGTTATAATTGATAATTATAAGCACTAAGAACAGATAACTCAGTTCTGTGGGGATAAGAGGTAATGAATGACAGAATTAGCAAGAAGAACCTAAAGATGGAGAATATTTTATAAAAAAAATAGTTTTTTTCTTTAAAAAAATTTTGTAGTTATATTTGTTTGCTAGAGCTGCTAGTCTGTAATAGTTTGTTATGGCAGCTCTAGCTGTTACTGTTACTGACAGACTCAGGTATACTACATAGAATAATTTAAGTATGCTGAGTACATAAAGATTGGAGAATAAGGCCAAACAGCTAATGAAACAGAAGAAGATGGTATAAGTAGACTGCAAATTTGAATGTCAGTGGCATAAGTCAAATGTAGAACTCCAGCAAGTAAGTAGAAACAACTGAAACTAGATAAATAGGTAATAGATAAATAAAAAAACTGAAATCTAGATAAATAGTAGAGCAAAAGAGTAAGCCCTGACCACCACCAGATAAAGGGTAAGTTGATAAAAAGGGAAAAACCGTTTTCTCTGATTAAATGAAATTTTCTCAGTAGATAGACGATATCTCTTAAGGTGAAGGCTTGAAATTGCTTTTTGGATACTATGAGAGGACATTTTAAAAAAGAAAGAGATGGATTAAAGTATAAATACAGCAACATAGGCTCAACTAACTGAAAGGAAATATTAGACTGAGGATTCCTAATCTGAGGATTAGAATGATGATTGTGACACAAAAACATGGAGACAATAGCTTATGTTTTGGAGCACTGAATTATGGATTCAGTCTAGCGAAAAAGGAATTGGGATAGGAGAATATGATCATTACCATAATAGGAATTGTGAAAATTGGAAAGTATTGTAGTTTATACATTAAAATTTGAAGATTTAAAATGTTCACCATTTCATTTCTTTATGAAAATAATTGAAATACTTTTCTTATTTCTAGATTGTGAAAGATGCATATCAAGAAAAGACAGCCACAGTCTATCCTGAGCCACAAAACAAAGAAGAGTATGTCTACTCTCAGATGTATAGCACTGATTATGACCAGATTTTACCGGACTGTTATTCTTGGCCTGCTGCATCTCAGAAAATACAGACCAAACTTTATCAATAGTATAATAGCAAAGAATTTTCACTTCATTAATGAGATCCTGAAGCCTTTGATAATTAAAAAATATAGAGAATCTTTTATAATGATTTATAATATGCTAGGATAAGGAAATTTTACTTTAACAACTTAGATATTTATGAAAAATATTATTATGCTTTCAGGTGAACATCATACTAAAATTTTTTGCTTTACTTTCTATTTATGGTCTTCATTATTAATTATTTTATCCCAGTAATCTATAAAAGCTATTGTACTTACTACTCTAAAGCTCATTGTTTTTATGTAGGGAACTAATGGAAAGACTAAAATTGTAATAAAATGGTATGATCAACATTAAAAACCCATAATTCTTTCATTGACATTTTTTTTTTTTTGGTTTTTGGGTCATACCCAGCAGTGCTCAGGGGTTATTCCTGGTTCCAGGCTCAGAAATTGCTCCTGGCAAGCACGGGAGACCATATGGGATGCCGGGATTCGAACCAATGACCTTCTGCATGAAAGGCAAACACCTTACCTCCATGCTATCTCTCCGGCTCCTCATTGACAATTTTTTAAAACTACTTTTAAAATCAAGTTAGAAGGGCTGGAGTGATAGAACTGTGGTAGGGCATTTGCCTTGCACATGACCAAACAGGGACAGACCCAGGTTCGATTCCCAGCATCCCATATGTTTCCCTGAGCCTGCCAGCAGTGAGTTTTGAGTGCAAAGCCAGGAGAAACTCCTAAGCACTATTGATTTTAAACCAAAAGGTTTAAAATGAATTTAGGCATAGATGAACTTTTTTAGTTAGAAATTCTTCATGAAATGGAATAAAGACAATCTCTTCAACATGGTGTAAAACAATTGAATAACCAGTATAAGAAACTAAAGATTGATTCATAGCATATTTTCCAGCGTATAAGATGACTAGGTGTATAAGACGACCCCCAAATTTTGCAGTTAAAACATAGGTTTAGGCCTATATTCGCTGTATCAGACAGAAGGTTCCTGTGCTGTAACTGTATGTACCACAGTAAGCCAGTCACAACAAGCAAAGGTTCAAAAGTTATACTGTAATAGACTTTCTCTCTGACTCTGGCCAATTTGAGCAGGCTTTTTACAGTGTAGATTCGGGTCCAAAACATTGTCTAATTTGCATGAATAAAAAGCCTGCTTGGATTGGCTGAGTTAGAGAGGTGGTCCGAGCAGCCTTGCAGTGATTGGTCCCTTATTATAGGCACCTTTTCTGTCAATTCCCTGGTGGCGTCAGTTAATCTCCCCTACTACATGAACCAAACAACACCCCATCCTCAGACCCTAGCACTGAACCACCAACACGGTTAGCTGGGTTTTGCCATAAGTGGCCCCCAGTTCTCC
This sequence comes from Suncus etruscus, assembly GCF_024139225.1. Classification (NCBI taxonomy): domain Eukaryota; kingdom Metazoa; phylum Chordata; class Mammalia; order Eulipotyphla; family Soricidae; genus Suncus; species Suncus etruscus. The sequence continues at coordinate 54,475,137 of NC_064851.1, forward strand.
TGAGTACTATTTGGGAGCCCCCAAGAAAGATTCGGAAACTGCGGCCTGATTTTTTTGTTTGTTTGTTTCATTTAGCTACATATTGAAACATTTTTCAGGATATACTAGGCATATAAGAGGACCCCCTATTTTCAGTTGACTTTTTTTGTTTCAAAAGTCTTATACGCTGGAAAATACGGTACCTTACACCTTACACAAAAGTCAATTCAAAGTAGATTAAAGACCTTGATATTAGACCCAAATCCATAAAATTCATTGAGGAAAACATAGGCAGAACACTCCAAGACTTAGACCCCAAAGAAGTCTTTGATGATGGGATGTCAATGGCAAAGGATATAGCATCAAATCTGAATAAATGGGACTACATCAAACTAAAAGGTTTTTAAATGGCAAAAGAAATATGAGTGAAAATTGAGACAACTAACTGAATGGGAGGAAATTTTTGCACTTAACACATCAGATAAAGGTTTGATATATAGAATATATGAAATACAGTACATTTTTTTGTGGTTTAAATCCCACAAAACCTAAAAAACACATCACAAAATGGGGAGAGGAAAAGGACCAACACTTCTCTAAGAACAACATATAACCAAAAGACATGAAAAAAGGCTTATCATCACTTATCATTAGGGAAATCCAGGTCAAGACAACAATGAGATGTCATCTTACACCAGTGAGGATGGCACAAATCAAAAATGCTGGAAACTATTTCTGTTGGCAAGGATTTGGTGAGAAAGGAACTCACTTCCATTGCTTGTAGGAATGCTGTCTGGTCCAACCGCTATGGAAAACAGTATAGAGGGTTCTCAGTAAACTCAAAATTGAACTGTCATACAACCCAGCAATCCCCCGTTTAGATATCTATCCCAAGAACAGAAAAGCATTCATCAAAAAGGATGTATGCACACCACTATACATTGCAGCACTCAGTACAATAGCCAAGACTTGGAATCAACCTAGATGCCCAACAATAGACGAGTAAATCATGAAGATGTGGTACCTATATAAAAAGAATACTGCATAGCTGTAAGAAATGATGGAATCATGCAATTTGCAGCAACATGGATGGAATTAGAAGATACTATGTTAAATGAAGTAAGCCAGGAAAAGAGTAAATACAGAATGATATCATATATTGTATTTAGAATAACTGCATGAAGACATGCAGTGGTCTAAATGGTAGTTGTTTCACACCCTTGGCCCCAGAATATTGCGAGGAGAAGGAAATAAACAGTGGAAGAGGAGAAGCACAAATATGAAAGGATGGGGGTCATGGGCCAAATGGTCTTAGGTACACTGGTAGTGTTACAAAAAGACAGAACTAAATATCCAAGGCAACAACAGTGGAATCGAGACACAAACTTTAACAATCTAAAATGGGCCTCCTATACTGATGCTGGGGTTTGGGGATGGTGTTAGGAAGGGTAGTATGGGCTGCATGTGGGGAACATTGGTAGAGGGAAGTGGATACTGGTGGTGGGATTGACCCTGATCCATTGTATGTCCAAAACCTTACTATGAAGGACTTTGTAAATCACAGTGCTTTCAATAAAAATTTTTATTTTTTTAATTTTATGAAAATTAGTTGTATTTACACATAATTTCTATACACATTAACTATTGTTCTATTTTAGCATCATCACTATATGGTTTAACAGTAAATAGTAAATCCACTTTACATATTGTCAGAGCCTAACTGCCAGAAGCTGAGAAGACATGACTGACAAGAAAGGGTTTTTCTGGAGACTGGAATTAATAGAGGAACTGGGAGAATAGGGAAGCCAGACAACCCTTAGGCAGAGAGGAGAGAGAACTGAGGTTGTTAGCAAGGCGAGGGATCAGTCAGAGTGAACCAGAGGAGAAAGAAAGGCAGGAGCTAGACTGGAGGGTAGCAGAAACAGCAATTCCAAGCAACAGTCTTTTCCAGTGAAGCCATCTGGGAAATTCAGCCAACATCCTGGAAAAACTGCATGGAAAAAGAGCAGGGAGAAATAGCAACCCCACACACTAGAGCTAGGTGTTTATATAGCCCCCTGGGCAACTGCCTCAAAAGGAGAGTTACCAAGGGGTCTTTTTTATTTTTGTATTTTGTTCTTAAATAAATATTTAGGCACCATGATTACAAACATGTTTGTAATTGGGTTTCAATCAAAAAAAAAAAAAGAACACCCCCTTTCACCAGTGCAACATTCCCATAATCAGTGCCCCCATCCTCCTCTCCTACCCCTGCCTTTATTCAAGTCAGGCATTCTTTTTCTCTCCCTTATTACCAGTCATGATAGTTGTTAGTGTAGCTATTTTTCTAACTGCACTCACCACTCTTTTTGGTAAGCTTCATATTATGGGTCAGTCCTTCCAGCCCTCATCTCTATTGTCTCTGGGTGTCATTACAATAATGTTTTATTTTTCCCTTTGGTTTTTGGGTCACGCCCTGTGGCACTCAAGGGTTACTCCTGGCTTTGTGCTCAGAAGTCACTCCTGGCAGGCTCAGGGGGGGCATAAGGAATGCCGGGAACTGAATCTGACTCCGTCCAGGGTTGGCTGCATGAAAGGCAAAATGCTCTCTATCACTGTGCTATCGCTCCAGCCCCAATAATGTAATTTTGTCTTAAATCCCATAGACGAGTGAGACTGTTCTGTATCTATCTCTCTCCCTCCAACTTATTTCACTCAGCATAATAGTTTCCATGTATAGGAAGATTTCATGACTTCATCTCTCCTGATGACTGCATAGTATTCCATTGTGTATATGTACCACAGTTTCTTTAGCCACTCAGCTGTTGTTGGGCACCTGGGTTGTTTCCATATTCTGGCTATTGTAAACAGTGCTTCAATGAATATAGTCATGTAGACAGCGTTTTTGTATTGTATTTTTGTGTTCCTAGGGTATATCCCTAGAATCAATAAAATATTTTTTAAAAATAGAAATTCCTATTTTTGCCTAGCAAAAAAATTTTTCAGGTATTTTTATTCCAAACCTATAGTTCTTTTTACAAAACTAAATTCTAACATTTTCTAAGACAGATTATTTTTGTTTATAGTTCCTTGTGCAGCCTTAGATTTTAATATTCTTTCCCCACTGTTACAGCATACACACTTGGCCCTCTGTCAGTTATCTTTCCAATAGAACCTGCTCATCCTCCTGACCATGTGTTCTATTCTTCATTGCCACACTATTGCTGTTAGGCCTTTGTGCACTAGAGCATCTTTCCTGAAGTTGGAATCACTATTTCAGCACAGCCTGTGCAGAGGAAAAGAGCTCTAAGGAGAATAGGAAGGCTCTTTGAAAAAGGCTGAGCGGCAGTGATCTCTAAAGAAAGCTAGAATCAGGAACAAAAACTTGACCGCCCATCAAGGTACTTGAGTAATCTGATCTAGTGTTTGCTTGATCAGTTCAGATAAGTTAGAGCTGTATAAAATTAAACTTACTTTGCTCAAATTTGTAGTTTTGGAAATACTTCCCCAGTATCAGGGATCTTTAAATCAGAAGTATTCTAATCACCATCAATAGTTTAGCACATAAATTAATGTTACTTTCAAGTTTAGAAATTAATCTTGAGCTATCAGTAGAAACATTATTAAGCTTTTTGGCTCAGGCACAATAACATTTGCTATTTGTTTGAAAAATTATGTGAAGAATGATTTTGCTGTTCAAGTTATACTTCTAGAACATAAGATGTTCATGATAAGCTATATTATAAAATGACTTTTTGAGGTATAGGGACAACATGTGGTGGTGCTTGGAGGCTATTTCTGGTTCTTGCGGAGCAAATGCAATCAATAGTCCTCTAAACTTTCCAAGATGACCTAAAGTGACATTCCTTTCAATATACCTTCAAGAAATACATTGGTGAAGATATTACAGTAGCATTCATGAGTATTGTCAGAACGCTTTATTCTAGGCTAAGACCTGTGTGAAATGCTTTCGTTAAAAAGATTCCTTTCAAGCTTCATCAGAAACTTGGGTTGGCAGAAGATGAATAGCAGTACTTTAGTACTTTGCAGCAATTAATTATAGACAAGATGAAAAAGTTATGCTAATAGGAAATAGTATCAATGTAATCAGTAAAGTTTGGTTCAAAGAAATGTTATTTTCTAAATAATTATTAATATCAATATTATTAATATATATTAATTAGTGTCATTGTTCTTTTTATTACTTTAAAGAAAACGCATCACAGTTAGCATTGTTGATCATAATACATAAGTGAAAGCAGTTATTAAAATGACAGAAATAAAAAATTAAAAAGGAAGAGAAGAAAATAAAAAATAAAGTACAGTAGCAAGCTAATTGGTGAAAATTATTGTACCCTGATAAAGTCCTTAATACAATGACAGTGGTCCATTCTGTTAAATGGTGTGTTCCCTTTCATGAGGACTCAACTTAGACTCCATGTGATTGGACAGTGACCAACCAACCCCAAAACCCAGATCCCAATCATAGAACTGATACAGTCCCAACAACAGCACCAGGAATCAAACTCCCCCTGGGGAATTTCTAATACCACGCTGCTACCAACTCGCGGCAGATTGATACAACATCCTGACAACTAGGAAACAGCAACAACTTGATCTAAGAGCAGGTTGCCCTACCTCATCACCTAATAGTAACATGAAATCAGAAGACACTCAGTCCTTTGATCTGTACAAAAATCAAGATCACTAATTACATAGTGAACCACAAGGAAAGACTATTCTAGACTTCATCCTAGGATCTAGGCAAATATCAAGATCTCTTATGACAGAGGACTGATATAGTCAACCACAACTGAGCAGAATGTTTCCTGGCATCATAAAAAGACCTTGGGGTGGGCTGGGAAGGTGGCGCTAGAGGTAAGGTGTCTGCCTTGCAAGCACTAGCGTAGGATGGACCGCGGTTCGATCCCCCAGCGTCCCATATGGTTCCCCCAAACCAGGGGCGATTTCTGAGCGCACAGCCAGGAGTAACTCCTGAGCGTCAAACGGGTGTGGCCCAAAAACCAAAAAAAAAAAAAAAAAAAAAAAAAGACCTTGGGGTTTGATAAGGAGCATTTCCAGAGCCTGTAGTAGTTACCATGATAGTATGTTTCAGGAATAGAGAAACTCGGAATCTCTTGGGCCAGGGGAATTCCCTTTCTAATATCCCCAATACTTACTGTGCTTATACAAAACAAAACAAAAACAAAAACAAAAAAACCTTACCACACTAGCCCTCCCGTTTTTTTTTCTTTCCCTTTTTCTTTTTTATTATCATAGTTTTGTTGTTTTCTTATTGCTGTTGTGTTTTTTGCTGTTGCTGGTTGTATTTTTGTTTTGTTTTGTTTCCAACATAACCATAGAACTTAAATCACCTTGTTCTGCCTCATAAATTGAGGGGGGAAATAAAGTGGATGATGCCAGTAGCAAACAGTCGCTTGACATTTGAGTGGAAATAAAAAATGATCAGACCTAAACAACAACCCCAAAGTTAATGACAACAGAATCAAGACCTCTTATGTACAATAAACTACACACAAAGGGAATCTGTTACCCTAGTAGTGCAGGGAAAAAAGTGAGGAGATATCGGAAGCATTCTGGGAACAGGGGTAGAAGGAGGACAACACTGGTAGTGGTAGTGGCTCTGATTCACTGTCACTATGTACCTTAAATATGTCTTTCACTGTTATATTTAAGGTACATAGTGACAGTGAATTAGGGCAATTCCCACCACCAATATTGACCTTCGTCCACCACTATTCCCAGCATGTATCCTATAACTTCACCCTTAACCCCCTGGACTACTAGTGTAACAGGTCCCTTTTGTGTATAGCTTGTTGTAATGTGGGTCTCTTGATTTTATTGTTGTTAACTTTGGGTTGGGTATTTACATCTGATCATTTTTTATTTCCACTCAATACTCATGAGGCTGCTTTGCCCCTGGTACCATCCACTTTTTTCTTTTAATTTGTAGGAAGACAGAAATATGAGGCAGAACAAGATGATTTATGTTCTATGGTTCTGTTTAAAAAAAAAGCAAGTGGGCAGGAGCCCAGGTCTAGAAGCTATAAATATAAATTTAAAAGAAGAAATAAAGGGGGTCCGGAGAGATAGCACAGTGGCGTTTGCCTTGTAAGCAGCCGATCCAGGACCAAAGGTGGTTGGTTCGAATCCCAGTGTCCCATATGGTTCCCCGTGCCTGCCAGGAGCTATTTCTGAGCAGACAGCCAGGAGTAACCCCTGAGCACTGCCAGGTATAACCCAAAAACAAACAAACAAAAAAACAAAAAAGAAGAAGAAGAAGAAGAAGAAGAAGAAGAAGAAGAAGAAGAAGAAGAAGAAGAAGAAGAAGAAGAAGAAGAAGAAGAAGAAGAAGAAGAAATAAAGGGAGGGGTGATATGGCAAGTTTTTTTGTTTGTTTGTTTCTTTTGTTTTGGCTTAGGCACAGTAAGTATTGGGAAAATTAGGAGATTCCCTTGGCAAAAGTGATACAAGGTGTTTCCACACTTGAAGCATACTGTCATGCTCCGGACATGTTCATTGTCAAACTCCAAAGTCTTTCTTTTTGGGGCCAGGAAACATGGTCATGGTTGTCCAAGTCAGTCCTCTATAATTAGAGATCTTGGTTTTTGCAGATCCTAGAACAAAGTCTAGGATAGACTCTTTATGGTCCCAGAAAAGTTCTGCTCAGTGACAGTTGTTGTAATCAATCTTCTATAATTAGCGATCTTGGTTTTTGCTGTTTCTAGGACAGAGTGTCTTCTGATTTCTTCGCACCTGCCCTTAGATCAAGTTGTTGCTGTTTCTTTGTTGTCAAGATATCCCATGAACCTACCCTGATGCAAGTTGGTGTCATAGTGGTATAAGGATGCCCCTGGGGGGAGTTTGATTCCTGGTGCTGGTTCAGGGAACTGTGCCAGTTTTAAGGTTGGGTTTCAAGGTTCAGAGTTAGATGGGCAATGTCCAATCACATCAGATCTAAGTCGAGTCCCCATGACAAATGTTCAGGGTGGAAGGCGCCCCTGTATTATAAAATTTATGGGTTCTTATTTCTATTAGATAAGAACTTGTTCCTATAGATAAGATTGCATCATTTTAATGTACCTTTGCAAAATGATGCCATGTTATATTATTGGTGCATTTGGGGGTAAAAGTGACAAGCTATACAATCTCTGTGCCTTGGTTTTAAACCAAAACAAGCAAAAGAAAAAAAAAATAAGGGGGGACGGAGGAAGCTACCTCTACATTTGGAAATAAATACACTAAGAGTTATAACTATTAAGGAAATAAATATGCAAAAAACATAGATATCCCCATTAAGTCTTTTGAGATAGTCTGGTTGTGGGAGAAGATAGAGGGCACATTTTATTCCCACACTGTGTCTTATTGAGTCTGAAAAATGGTTTGCAGCAGTAAGGGATCAGGTAGTGTCTTTGAGCTGGTAGTCCCTCTGGAGCTGAATCCGGTAGCAAGCAACAGTCCATATTGAGGGGTGTGTGTGTGAAAAAAAGGGTCATATAGAATAAGTCAGCAGGGATAGTGACTACAGCTTTTTGCCTGGGCAAGAGATGTGGGGCTGCAAGCTGTCCTTTCATTTTGGGAACCAGGTGGCAGCTTACTAGGGAGGGGAATAGTCTCGGTTCTTAAGGAGTTAAGAATTGAGGGTAAAGAGGCTTAAATAGGAAGAAATAACAGATCAGGATGAAGGAGTGAGAGGTTAGAAGGAGTTTTGAATGGGGAGGGTAGATAATATATAACAGAGACTAATACAATATAGGCATGGACTGTTTATAATACAGATTAGGCAAACATAGAGTAATCCACCACATACATACATACTCATGCTCACTTTTAGACAGACATTAGAGATCTATTCTTGGTTGTTAAAACTATTTTCTTATAACAGCATTAGAAATAACTCCAGAAGCAGTAGACAACAAAAAAGTTATTTCATTTGCTGATTTACACACAAAATTATTTTTAGTCTATATATTCTCAAAATGACATTATTTGATACATTTTGTGATTCAATAATAGAAAAAACCTGTGAGTGGCTTTTGAATTTGTTAGGTAGATAGCATATGTTGTTTTATTTCAAAGAGAAAAAAATTCATCTAGTTACATCTGTTTGGGATTCAAAAAGTAATAAATGTTAATTATAGCTCTTGATACTTATTAAAGATATTATATGGGAAACTATATCTAACATTATGTTTTAATCCTTGTATAGACTGAGATATGAATCTTTGGTAATGTAAATCCTGATCCCTCAATTTAGGTACAGGTAAAGTGTGGGCCCTCAGCTTGAGTCTTGGCCACATTCAAAAGCAGGACTAATACATAAATGAATAAGTAAGTCTAAATTGTGTCCTAAGAAAAGCTGAATTCTGAGCTCAGGGCATAGGCACAGCTGACTGGATGCAGCTGCAAGTCCTCATGAGCTGGAGTGTCTCTTTAATGCAGGATCTAGGTCTCCCCTGGCCCAGGGACAAACATGGCTGCATTCTGAAGAGTAAAACCAACAGGAACTGTTTCACAACAATTATGCAGGCTGCCTGGAATGCAGCATTTGACATGTAACAGAATGATGATCTGTCAAACTGGGGAGTGAGGTATTCTCTGTCTGAATCAGACCTACCTTTGGCATCCAGAGGGAACCAGGATATTGTTAGATTATTGAGTCCCAGCAGAGGAATAAAATGACCCTGGCAAAGAACAGCAGCAGTGAAATGAGGGGAAAATCAAGAAATCTTGGGAGTGGCAGCTCTCACAGAAAGTAGACTTCCAGAAATGCTTAGGGAGAGGATACTTAGTCATGAACATGTTTGTAAAAAAATTATTATCATTAAAATAAACTTCCATCTTGAAAATAGCTGGTGAAACCTGTGAAACTTGGAATTTTCACAAGTGATGGTAGTGAGTAGTCCTAAAAATGTAGAACTTAGTATTTTTCTCTCCAAGAAAATGATGATTAGGTGCCAGCCACTTTAACTCTGTCAATGTTCTTGTCCTATACAAGAATGCTGATGGCATAAGAGGCTGCTAAATGTATTATCTGGAACAGTTTGAAAACAAGAACTCACATTTTTTTGTGAGTTCTACACATCTACAGTTCTACATCATCTACAGTATCATGACTCATCTAATGGCAACTGCAAAGAACACATGGATGTGTCACCTTCATTGCACTAGAGACTTAATTATTAGAAGTCCTCTGTCAGTGGGTTTAAAATAAGAAGTGGAATAAACATGTGTTCCCTTTTTGTTCTTTTTGTTCACATTTTAAACTTGAGGTAGAATTCTTCTCCAATAATTGTCCCAAAACAACAACAAAAGAAAATAACCCTCAAACAAAACACAAACCAGTAAATCTCTGCTAGCTCACAAAATGGGAGAAATGCTGTTTGTAGTTGAGTTCACAGCTATTGACATTAACTCTGGGCTTTGGGTTCCCCTTTAATCAAATCAGCTTTACTGGTTAAATCAAATTAAATAATTTTCAAATAATACAAGAACACAGAGATAAATAATATCACAGTTGCACGGTTACAAAGTTAAAAGACTGGTGTATTTTATTACCAGGTAGAAATTCTGGTCCTACAATTATCAAAATCCACTAAATAGATACTGGCCCATTTAATTTGGTCTTATTAACACAGAAACACAGGTTTAATGATGACAAGCACATAGATCAAATATCTTCCTAAGGGCCTTAACTTTTGCTTTCAATACCAAATAATATCTGGAAAACATGCTCACTCTTGTGTTTTCTCAGAAACTCTAAGAACTGGCCCAGATTCATGTGATAGTCATTCCTCAATCCATAGTCTCCATGGGCCTCAAAGAGTAATTCTTCAAAAGCATGGAAGAGGCGCAGATCGTCCCCATTTCCTTCCGTTTCTATACTTTCAGTATGCTTACATGAAATGTGCTTCCAATTGGGATACCTAATTGCATGCCAAAACTCTTCACAATGATTTTTGAAACCCTCCACACAGATTATACCAGGCTTTCCTGTCATGCAAAATCCAGTCACATCTAACCTTTTCCCAATGTCCAAGATCTTTTTCCTTAAGTCCTGCTGATATATATGGTGACTGTAGATCCACATTCGGAGGAAGGTGTTCTTGATTGGCTTTGCTTGCGTGAATGGTTCATAAACTAGCCTTTTGTTCAAGAAATAAGAGGCACTATTATCCCGCAACCACTGGATTGCTGCGCACACACACAGCTCACCTGGATCAAAAGTTCCTATGTAAGAAGTAAGACTTTTGTTGAGAAGTAGCTGCTGTTGTCTGTCAAGCTCAGAAGAGCGCCCAAACAGTTGCAGTGCTACATCAGGGTAGCTGTGAGGCATGGTCACTTGCAAATCAATTTTCACCTTAAAATGAAAATCAGATAGTGATACCATAAAAATCACATAGATTAGTTTATTAATGGTAACTACATGACTTTGATAAATATAATGGGTAGTGCTATTCTTAAGTGTCAGGCATGTGCCAAGAATAGGTCACTAAATATTTTACTTACACCATTTCTACCTTCATCCACCCTTTCATTTATATATATGTATATGTAAATATACATATATCATAGCTATGCCAGAGAGATTATGCTGTAAGGAAGTACAGTGTAAAAATGAGGAAGTCTCTAGATATCATTTCTGTCTTCTATGAAGCATAGAGACTAATGACATTAACAAATATTATACATTGAGTGTATTTATTTCAATAGTGTCAAGCATTGACTCTTTAATTTGTATCTAAAGGGACTAGATCCAGTCTGAGAATCCAAGAAGACCCTGAAGGATGAATAGGGATTATTATTCATGAATATACGGTGATGATTGTCACATCTTTAGTCTGGTGGCCCATCTGTGCTATACGACAAATGGATCAGAGGAGAAAGATGAATCCTTTTTAGTATTTAGTTTGTATTTTTGATTTTTGTAATATGGTGCCACCAAATAAACATTCAGTACCTAAAAAGTAGTTTTGCTAAAGGCAGTATTAGACTTCTAAAATCATATACATAGAAGATATAGTATATGCTACAATAGCTCAGTTGGTGAAAGATAAGTGAATAGAAAAGTAAAAACAAGGTTTGTTAGGTGTGCAATTTATGTAAAATTCAAGATAGTTCTGAAAGAACTGATAGCACATCCTATTTTTGCCTTACAAACATACACTTGGATTATTCACTGTTTCCTTCAAAACTAAACTCATCTTCCAATGTTTCCAATAAAAATACGGGAACTTAGCAACAATAAAAGAAGTCAGGCCTCTCACCTTGGGCTCCTCAATCGACAGAGTAATCACAAATTCAATTTTTGGTGGTAGTGCCTTCCTGGTGCCTTCCAGATATTGCTTTATAATCGACAGGGCATTTACATCTTCAAGTTTTACTTCTCCTTCATTAGGAAACATAGAAAATAGCATTTCCATTTCTAGTAGCTGAAGCTGAAGGCATTCTTTCACTGAAGCAGCCATGAAGCCTCCACCTCAACTGTCCGGGAAACCTGGAAAGGTCCAGGACACTGGCTTTGTAACTGTCACTGGTGTGTCCAGAGAAATCTCCGAAATGTTCCGAAAATGTAGAGTTGATTTTGCAGGAGCATTAGATGTCAGAGCTATGGGCACAAAGTAGGACACTTATGCTCTTTTTCTCCAGACCCCCAAATCTAGTAGAAGCAACATCCCCCCAAAGGAATATTGAATTAAAATTCAGATCCACGGCCCCTTTAGCTCCACCCCACTGCTTGACATCTAGATGTGGAATCCTCCCTCACAATCAAGGGCAAGCAAGTCCGCTTTGCAAGTAGAGAGGAGACACCCCTGCAGATGCCCTGCAGTCCTGAGTTCTGGGAAGGGCAGGTGGAGAGTTTGGCGAGGCCTCCCAAGAGGCGTCCCAACCCAAACTCCTGGAACCGCCCTCAATGCCACATAGCACCGAGGGCGGGCAGTCGTCAAGGAGACTCCCTCTGGGCCTTTCCGCTTTGGCAGGGGCCAGCACAGCTTTGGGGGAAATGATGTCCAGATAAAGGAAAAGTGACATTTTCCGCGAACGGCAGTGAGCAGAAAACCGTTTTGTTTTTTGTTTTCGGAAGCGAGATAGAGGAGAGGGACCTCGAGCTTCGGGAAGGGGCGCAGGGACCTGGAGTGGCAAGAGCAGTGGCCCAGGGCGCCTCTGAGCACGGTCTTTCCAGAGCTTAGGGCTGGTCTCCCTTTTTGGAGACCAAGGAGCCGGGCTTCCCGCTGTCCCCGCACATCAAGTGTGCACACGGGGCTGAGGGCCAGCTTCCCTTGGACAAAGCCCCGGATCAGCGCGGTGCCCTCACCCTGGCAGCTCACTCAAAGGAGACCAGCCCAGAAGCCGCAGCTGGGTGGGCGGGCACCAAGCGGCGTCCTCGGCGGGGGCGGGCTCGCGGACTCTTCTCTGTGATTGGCTGAGGGGCGTGGCTAGAGCCGGAAGTCATGCTAGGCCACGTCTGCGGGTTCCAAGAGCGCAGTTGTGCCTGCGCCGCGGAGGTGAGTGGGGCGAGAGCCCCGTGGCGGCTGCGGAGCGTCCTTGGCTGCGGGTCTCTCGCTCTCTCTCTACCCGACCCCGCGGGCTAGTGCATGGTTGACCCTCCGGCCACGCGCGGGACACACCACTTCGCCGCTGCTGGACGGGAACTGGCTGCTGGGCCGGCCCCGAGGGTCCTGGACCAGGGATGGCCAGGAGGGTGTTGTCTCCGGCTTGGGTGTGCCCGGAAATGTGCTGTGATTCGGGGTGCTGGGTGGGGAGCCCGACGGAAGATGGGTATACTTTATTTTATTTTTAATTTTTTTAAACTTGATTGAATGATTGATTGACTGGTTGTTGGTTGGGTCACACCCGATGGCGCTCAGGGGGTTACTTCTGGCTCTACACTCAGAAATCGTCCCTGGCAGGCTGGGGGGAATAATATGGGCTGCTGGGAATCGAACCGGGTCCCTCCAGGGTCGGCCGCGTGCAAGGCAAACGCCCTACCGCTGTGATGGATACGCTTTGAAAGAGCCAACTCGAACTTGCAAAAATTGTACTTTTAATGGAGCATTAGAAAGCTCGGTTTTTAGGAACCCAGAGCTTGGAAAGCCTGGAAGCATTTGGTCTTACTGCCTTCAGCTCTTGAAAGCTGAACTGAAATACGCCTGTTGAATACAAGTTTCGCTACTACAGAATTTCCTTGAAAGTGCACTGAAGCATGAAGGACAGTGGGGAATCTCAGAAGAGGACTGGTAGGGGACTGCTAGGGAGGAACTCTGAGACCGCTCTTGGCATCTTTGGTGGGCTACGGTGAATAATAGCACCTAGCTAGGGCTGAGAACTTGGAAAACCGAGTTATTCCTATAATTGGAGTAGCTCAAGAGAAGGAAGTACCTGCAGGTTGAGGGCCAGTGTTTGGTATTTGTGATGAGAAGTGAAAAGGAAGGGAGGCTACATATTTCAGGGGTAAATTTGGAAAGGTGTCCCCACTTCTTTTTTTTTTTTTTTTTGGTTTTTGGGCCACACCCGGTAACGCTCAGGGGTTACTCCTGGCTATGTGCTCAGAAGTTGCTGCTGGCTTGGGGGACCATATGGGACACCGGGGGATCGAACCGCGGTCCGTCCAAGGCTAGCGCAGGCAAGGCAGGCACCTTACCTTTTAGCGCCACCGCCCGGGCCCCAGGTGTCCCCACTTCTTAAGGAAAATGGGAAAGTCTGTTGTTTTGAACATTGGAGGTCTGAGCACTTGGGAGAGGAGGCAAGTTGTCCTTTGTTTGCTATTTCTTGGCTTTTTGTCCATATGGGGGAAGAATAGCAACAGAACCACACAGATTTCTGTGCTCAAGGATCACTCAGGAATGAGTCCCACCAAATAGGGTAGCGAGTATGGAACCCTTGTGTGAGCCTCATGCAAAGCAGTTGCTTTAACCACTGTGCAATAACGATAGAACAGTTTTATAACTATAATTTTATGGTTCCAGCTCATCTGACATTTGGTGACAACACCAAGTACTTGCTAGTTTAGGTTATTTAAACAAGGCTGTGGCTTAAGTTTTCTCATTTATACACTGAGAGAACTTTGATCTCCTTATAGAAAACTTACAGAAGGTAGAGTTGAGGTGTGGGATTTTCATCTTAGTTGAGTGAATCGTTGAACGTTTTTGGTGGATTCAGGAGTATTTCTGGCACTGAAATGGAAAACATTGAGTCTGATTTCTGCCTCCGATTGACAGTACAATATTCTAGGGAAGTTAATCTCCAGCACTTTATTCTGCCATTCTTTTCCCACTCAAATATGTTTCTTTTGGGGCAGTTCAGAATGAAGACCTGCTAATTTGAATTGTCTCCAGCAGATGGCCCATGGAAGATTTCTTATACTGGAAAACTGTTCCTTTATTTTGTAGACATGGATTCCAATGCTATTATAAAATGCTCAGCATTGCATGTGAAGCCCAAAGGACTCACTCTTCAGTATGGGACTGCTGGGTTTCGGTCAAAAGCAGAACATCTTGATCATGTCATGTTTCGCATGGGTTTACTCGCTGTTCTGAGATCCAAGCAGACAAAATCTACAATAGGAGTCATGGTTACAGCATCTCACAACCCTGAGGTAATTAATGTCTTTAGAGCTTTGATAAAGCAAACCTTTGCTTCCAAGAGCAAATTTTACTACCTGAGCAGTTCGACAGTTAGTACAAATTCTAATCTAGGAATGTGCCTCTTTGCCTGCATGGACCTTTGGATATGAAGCAACTTTTTTAACGGTGGTCATTACCCCATGGCTCTTCAGAGAGTAGGGTGGGAATGAGATGATTTATGTTTTGAAGAGATCCATTCTGTTAGAGGTAGAACAGTGTCCTTCCAAATTGAGACACTATTGTTAATTAACTGTGACAAGATTGTTAAATTAGCAGACTGATGAGGAGACTAGAAGTATGGTGGGGGAAAGGACAAACGTTTGACATTGTTATTTACCATTTCAGATAGGTTTTCTGTTTTCTATAGAGAACATTTTTTGTTCTGAATGTAGGTGATTCAGGGAATCTGAAAGTATACTTTGGACAGAATATTGATAAAGCCAAATGGTTTCAGTGTTCGTGACATTGTTAATTTAAATGCCACGAACAAAGTACTCCTTTTGTTTGTTTTTATTTGGGGGCTATATTCGACAGTACTCAGGATTACTTCTGCCTCTGTGCTGCTCAGGGATCACTCCTAGTGATGCTTGAGCGACCAAGAGCAGAATCAAACAGGGTCAGCAGCATGCAAGAGGAGCACACACCTTACCATCTCTTGGTCCCAAAGTATTTCCTTTATCACAGCTCAGCAGTTTCATTCTCTACTACCTGTAGCTCAGTATTACATGGTTTGATTAATATGTTCCTGATAGGTTGCTCAGGTCTTTGACTTTTGTTACTGCAGCAAAAGTAGTGGTAGGATAAAATTCTGTAGGTTAGAGCAACTTACCTCCTATACTATCTTTAGCTTTATATTTTTTGTTTGTTTTCCCAAACCCAGCGGAGTTCAGGGATTACTCCTGGTTTTGCGCTTAGAAATCACTCTTGTCAGGGTCTGGGACCATGGGTAATGCATGGGGTTAAACCCAGGTTGCCCTCATACAAGGCAAATACTCTGCTCACTTATTCTTTGTTTTTTAAGGAAGCCTCCATACTGTTTTTCAAAAAAGTTGCATCAGTTTACATTGCTACGAGTAGTGCATGAGACATTCCTTTTCTCCATGCCATTTGCAGCATGTTATATTTTAGATGTGAGCTTTTCTCATATTGAACAATTACAACATTAAATGTTTCCTTCAGCTGGCATTCACTCTGAACTTCACTGTTTTTTTTTTCCCTTCTTCTCTCCTTATCTTTTTGTTGTGTTTTAGGGTTGCACTTATTGTGGAGTGGGGAGGGCGGGCACACACTTGGTTTTAATACCTGGACTTGGAGCCTGGGATTCCATTGATGGTTTTGGCAGTGCGTGAGAAGGTGTCAGCAATTAATCTCACAGCTTCTTGGTTTGTGCTCAAGCACTGAGTCAAATTCCTGAGCCCATACTTGTGCTTTTCCTCTCTTGTACTTCTTGTACTTCCCTGACCTATTTTATATATATATATATATATATATATATATATATATATATATATATATATATATATATATATATACATACATTTAAAAACCAAACTGTAGTATTGTAGTTGAGGTAATATGCTTTAATAGTATTTACATTCATGCTGTGGTACCCAAAATTACTGCCCCTCCATCACTAGCAGAGGGTCCAAGACTCAACCACTGCCCTGGTGTCACTTCGAATTTATCTCCTCCTCTCCCACTTGCTAACCTCAGTTTGTATTTAAAGCCCACATGCTGTTGACTTCCTCTGCCTATTTCTTTGCTTTTCTTTTACACCACACATGAGATCATATGTTATTTGTTCTTCAGTCTCAGACGATTTTGTGTAAAACAATTTTCTCTAACTCCACCCAAATTGTAGTAAAAGACATGATTTCATTTTTTCCTTAGCACTGGATAGCATTCTGTTTTGCATATATGACACAACTGCTTTATTCGTTCTTCTGTCTAAAAATATGTGGGGTAATTTTGTATCCTGACTATTGTAAATAAGGCTGCAATGAGTATAGGTATGCCTTTATATATTTCCACATACCTGGTTTTGTGTTTGTGGGATAGATACAAGGAGTAATCATATGGGAGTTTTATGTTTATTTTTTGTGAATCTTTCCGACTAATTTCCATAGCAACAACATTTCCACCAACAGTGAATGAGGCTTCTTTTCTCCCCCATCACTGCCAGCATTAGCTGTTTCTGTTCTTCTTATTTTTTAACATAGACTCCTTTTTCCTTTTATAAAGCTCATGTAGTATAATGACTTTTAGGTTTAAAGTCAAACTGATTTTTAGATATTGCACTACTGAGATATCACTGCATAAGAATTAGCAAATTATGTTCAACCTCAAATTTTTCAAAAGTAAGATTGAAGTAATGGGATTTCTATTTCATTGACACATGAGTTAGGGTTATTGAGATTCAGGGCTATGTTTTCACTGTATTACTCATTGCTTATTTCAATTGAGAAAGAAACAGTTTCAGAAAACTCTCACTGACAGCCTTTAGAATCTGCACAGATGATTGACTGTTTCTCTTTGAAGGAAGACAATGGTGTGAAGTTGATTGACCCTTTGGGTGAAATGTTGGCTCTGAGCTGGGAGGAACATGCTACCCATTTGGCAAATGCTGAAGAGCAAGATGTGCTGAGGGTGTTAACGGACATCAGCGAGAGAGAGGCCGTGAATCTGCACCATGATTCCTTCGTCGTGATTGGTAGAGATACCAGGTGACTGTCAGATGCCAGGAACAGCAGTTTTGGGGACCAGATCTCACTGATCAGTTCACTTTTTGTGTTCATTATCACTGAAAGGAAGAAACTGGAGTTGTCCCAGAAGCCTCTTCACCTCCCTGGCCTTTTCCTTCTGTAGCACCCACTTACTAAGGCCTTTTGAATTCCGAACTGCAACTGTGACACTATATGATTTGAGCTGCCTTTTAAATCTTTCAGGGCTGTCTTCAGAGTAGATATAAAAATGATTTAACTATACCACATCAACATAGACATTGCATAAATAAAGTTATAGATACTACTAAAAGTACATACTGCACTGTACTTTTAGTAGTAACTATAACTTTATTTATGCAACTAATTCTGAAACTTTTTTACTCAAAATTTCTGTGTTTGGGGCCAGTGCGGTGGCTCTAGAGGTAAGGTGTCTGCCTTGCCAGCGTTAGCCTAGGTCGGACCGCGGTTCGATCCCCCGGTGTCCCATATGGTCCCCCAAGCCAGGAGCGACTTCTGAGCACATAACCAGGAGTAACCCCTGAGTATCACCGGGTGTGACCCAAAAACCAAAAAAAAAAAAAAAAAAGAAAATTTCTGTGCTTGTTTTTTTTTTTTTTTAATGACAGCTCTACTGGTTTTAAGATGGTATATATTGTTTTCTTTCCTAGACCCAGCAGTAAGAAACTTTCAGAGGCTGTTATAGATGGTGTGACTGTTTTGGGAGGTCAATTCCATGGTAAGTAATAAACTATCCTGAATTATAAATTAAATTCTCTTTAGAAAACAAAAAATTATAAAACTTGTGTATAAATCTTTAGAAGGCTTAAAAGTTTAGATAAAATATTTATCAAAAAATGGGAAATATAGGACCTGAGCGATAGTGCAGTGGTAAGGCTTTTGCCTCGAATATGGCTGACCCAGGATGGATTTCAGTTCGATCCCTGGCATCCCATGTGGTCCCTCAAGCCAGGAGTGATTTCTGAGCGCATAGTCAGGAGTAACCACAGAGTGTCACCAGTTGTGGCCCAAAAACAAAAATAAACAAAAAAGGAAAATATAAAGTATTTGATTTGTAAATAAAAAATTAAGACAATTTTCTATGCATGCATATTTGCTTCTCATATAGGAAAGTATATATTGAAAATGTTGATCTCAAACGTCAATAATTATTTGTCTAATCATGATACAAACTATATTTGGCCTAAATGTGACTATGACTTCAGTTTTTTCATATTTTATCAAATGATTTTTCTTGCTTCATTAAATACAGCAAAATGGGAAGAGACTAGAATGTGCTTATAGTGATGCGCCTGTTGTGAAGGCCTTGTGCTTGGAGATGAGTATTTTTCTAGTGTCAGACTTTTCTCATTAAACAAATTCTTTCATGACAGTCTCATCTTACCTTCTTAGCTTCTGTACTTTTCCTTCCTTCATGGTTCTTCCAAGATCTTGCTCAGTTGGCTTCTCTTTGCCCTTCTGTTCATTCTTTAACCTCCATAAATCCTCCACTTCCTTATTTATCCAATGAAGTATCCCCCGACACTCAGATAAGTTCTGTTTCCAAACTTGGTGGCTACTATAAAGTGGGAATTCTTTTGTTTTTTTGTTTTGAGGCCATACCTGGCAGTGCTCAGTAAGGGCTACTCCTGGTGGGATGAGAGGACTCTGGAATCGATTGAAACCAGGTCTATTCTACCCATTGTACTATCATTCTGGTCCCCTAAGGTAGGGATTTTTTTTTTTTTTTTTTTTTTTTTAAGTAGGGAATCTTAACTTTGAGTTTGGAACCCTTGTTGAGTTTTGAAACTCATTAAATACCAAAGTGTTTCTGCATACATGAATTTCTTTCTCTTTTTTTTGTTTGATTGGGCCACACTTGATTGTTTTCAGGATTTACTCCTCACTCTGTTCTCAGGGATCACTCCTGGTACTACTGCTTGACCATTATGGTGTGACAGGAATAGAACCCAAGTCATCAGCTCTGTGCAAGTACTGTTCCACTGTACTCTTGCTCCTGCCTCCTGCATATGTGCACTTCTAAGTACAAAACTTAAGTAAATTTTGTCATCTAGTCAAAAGGATCTATGACTTTAAATGAACTTTCAGAATTTATGTTTTAATAGGATTTTAACTTTAGTTGATGTACAGGTATTTTATACACTATGATCTTCCCCTTTCTTTGTTTTTTGGAGGGTTGGGCACAGCCATGGTATTCCCGGCTCTGGGGTTACTCCTGGCTCTGCATTCAGGAATCAGTCCTCACAAGCTTGCGATACCATAGTTTGAACCCAGGTTGGCCGCGTGCAAGACAAACACCTGCCAAACTCGGTCTGTAGTCCCTTTGAAGGCTAATGTCATGAAAGTGTATTTTTTTTTATCCCCTTTTATCATAGATTTTTAAAAATCACTTTATTTGAACACCATGGTTTACAAGGTTGTTCATAATAGTTATTTTCCCTACAGCTAAAAAGCTGTTCATGATTGAGCTTCAGCATACCATCTACAAAATCCTTCATCAGTTCATATTTTCCACCACCAATGTCCCCAGTTTCCTTTATACCTTCCTTCCTGCTCTCCCCGCTTCCTGCCTCTGGCAGATATTTTCTTCTGTGCCTTTTACTCTCTCTTCTTTTTCATTTATTTTTTTCTTTTAGACACTGGTTTGCAGTATTGTTACTGAAGGAGTATCATGAATATCATTATCTTCTTTCAATACCCATTTCTTGTCAGAGTGATCATTTTCAACTATCACTGTCATTGTGTTCCCTTCTCTGCCCTAACTGCACTTCTCTCTTCTTTCAGTAGACTGACCCTCCTGGCCCTCATCTCTAGAGATTGTTTTTGGATAATCATTACAATAATATCTTTTTATGTAATTTGATACAAATGATTGTGATCATTTTATCCCTCTTCCTCTGACTCATCTCATTCAGCATAATACTCTCTGTTATGAAGGTGTGAAGGTGTGTTTCTTTGGCAGTTTAGTGTTTGCTTCTTTGTTGGCATTGTTGGCTGTTTGATGAGATTCTCTGACCAAGGCTTTTTTCAATCCTTCAGTTTTGTGGATAGAGGCAGGAAATTTTTTTAATATATTTTATTTAAGTACCTTGATCACATACATGATTGTGTTTGGGGTTCAGTCATGTAAAGAAGACCACCCATCACCAGTGCAACATTCCCATCACCAATGTCCCAAATCTCCCTCCTCCCACTCAACCCCTGCCTGTACTCTAGACAGGCTTTCTATTTCCCTCATACATTCTCATTATTAGGATAGTTCAAAATGTAGTTATTTCTCTAACTAAACTCATCCATGTTTGTGGTGAGCTTCATGAGGTGAGCTGTAACTTTCAGTTCTTTTCTCTTTTGTGTCTGAAAGTTATTATTGCAAGAATGTCTTTCATTTTTCTTAAAACCCATAGATGAGTGAGACCATTCTGTGTTTTTTCTCTCTCTCTCTCTGACTTATTTCACTCATCATAATAGATTCCATGTACATTTATGTATAGGAAAATTTCATGACTTCATCTCTCCTGACAGCTGCATAATATTCCATTGTGTATATGTACCGCAGTTTCTTTAGTCATTCATCTGTTGAAGGGTATTTTGGTTGTTTCCAGAGTCTTGCTATGGTAAATAGTGCTGCAATGAATATAGGTGTAAGGAAGGGATTTTTGTATTGTATTTTTGTGTTCCTAGGGTATATTCCTAGGAATGGTATAGCTGGATCATATTGGGAGCTCCAGTTTTTGGAGGAATCTCCATATTGTTTTCCATAAAAGTTAAACTAGATGGCATTCCCACCAGCAGTGGATAAGAGTTCTTTTCTCTCCACATCCCTGCCAGCACTGCTTGTTCTCATTCTTTGTGATGTGTGCCAATCTCTGTGGTGTGAGATGGTACCTCATAGTTGTTTTGATTTGCATCTCCCTGATAATTAGTGATGTGGAGCATTTTTTCATGTGTCCTTTGGCCATGTGTATTTCTTCTTTGTCAAAGTTTCTGTCCATTTCTTCTCCCCATTTTTGGATGGGATTAGATGTTTTCTTCTTGTAAAGTTTTGTCAGTGCCTTGTATATTTTGAAGATTAGCCCCTTATGTGATGGGTATTGGGTGAATAGTTTCTCCCACTCAGTGGGTGGCTCTTGTATCCTGGGCACTATTTCCTTTGAGGTGCAGAAGCTTCTCAGCTTAATATATTCCCATCTGTTAATCTCTGCTTTCACTTGCTTGGAGAGTGCTTTTACTTCCTTGAAGATGGGGCAGGAAATTTTGTGGAGTAATATCTGACAATTCATTATGTAAACTTTTTTTTTTAACCAGTTTGGTGTTAAGACAACTCTCCTAGGGTTGGGGACTTGAGGCTGATTCATTTCTTTTTTAAAAAAAAATTTATTGAAACCATTGTGATCTACAACAAAGTTCTTCATAGTTGAATTTCAGATAGACAGTGAATCAGGGCCATTCCCCCTATTAGTGTTGACTTCTGTCTACCAATAATCCTAGAGTGTATCCTATACCACCACCCTTTGCCCTCTGGCTTGCCAATATAACAGGCCCATTTAAGTTTAGATTGTTAAAGTTTAGGTCTCTTGATTCTGTTGTTTTCGACTTTGGTTTGGTATTTAGTTCTGTCCTTTTTTAATTTTTTTTCTATCAATGCACCTGAGACAATTTGGACCCTGGCCTCTATCCTTTCTTTTCTCTTTTCTTCTTAATTTTATAGAAAAATGCAGAAATATGAGAGGTAAAACAAAGTAATCTGTGTCTCAAGGTTCTATGAAAAAGAAGCCCCTATTTAAAAGATAAAAAAAAGAAGAAAATAGATGGGGTGGCAGTCTTTTACACAGGCACAGCAAAAGTTGGGGAAAATAGAAAGGAAAAAACTTAGCCCTAAAAACAGAGAGTCCCTTCCCATGAAGCATCCTGACATAAGACAAATTACAGGATCTGAGCTTACTAAATTGTCTAACACCAGTCTTTCTTCATGGTCCCAGTAAAAGTTCTCCTTAATCATGGTTGTTGAAGTCGGGCTTCTATAATTAAAGATCTTGGTTTTTGCACAGATCCTATGCTGAAGTCAGGGTATCATGGAGCGTCTTCTGGTTTTGTCTCACCATTAGCTGGTAATGCAAAGAAACCTGCCCTGAAAGCAAGTTGTTGCTGTTTCCAAGTCATCAGGGTGTCATATAAACCCACTCTGGAGCAATTTGGTGCAGGGTAGTATTAGGATCTGCCATAGTACAGAAAACTGTGCCAGTTCCAAACATAGGAACCAAGGTTTGGAGGTGAACAGCCAATGTCTGATTAACTGAAGCCTTAGTCAAGTCACTGTGATAAATATTCAGGGTCAAAGGCCCCTCAGTATTATAACATTTATGTCCTATCCATATTAGATAAGAACTTCTTTCTATACCTAAGATTTCCCCCATTTTAATGTGCCTATGCAAAAAAGAAGCAATGTCACATGATACTACTGGTGCACATGGGGGTAAAAATTATAATCTAAACAGTCCTTATAACCTGGTTCTAACATGAATTCAGAACTCAAGGCAAACATATCTACTAGAATTTTCTACTAAACAGATTAGAAAACAGGATGAGAAAGCTACATTTACATAAGGAAATACACAATAAGAATTGTACTTATTAAGGAAATACATCTAAAGAAATATATGAAGGAAATATACATTTCCCTTTAAGTCTTCTGAAATAGTCTGTTGGGGGTGGTGGTGGAAGGTTGATAAGATCTGGAGCACAGGTTCAGCCTTTGAGGGGCCCTGTCTTGTGGAGTCTGAGAAATGGCTCACTGTAGTCATGGATCAGGAAAAGTCCTTGAGTTGAGGGTCTCTTAACAGCCGATTGTCGTAGTGAGCAACAGTCCACAGTGAAGGGTAGTGGGAGAAGAGGGGCCAGCAAGAGCAAATTAGCAGCAGTAAGAGGCTGATTCACTTTTGACATGCTTTTGTTTTTTTGCAGTGTTAACTCTGAATTCCAGATCAGACCCACATAGTAGTTTATTCAGAATCCCTGCATGCTGGGACTGCACCTCTCTCAAGGAGGCGACCCCGTTGTGGGTTCGCAGGCCCTTTTTATAGGGAGTGTAGGGGATGTTCTACCACTGGGTAGTTGATCTTTAAATCTATAAACTGGTTAGTGAAGTAGGAATTCACGCCCGCAGCCCCCCTGTTGCAGTTAGATAGATTTATTGCCTGCATTCCTTTGTTTATTGCTGGCTTACTTAAGCCTGCTAGGGTATTTCTTGAAATGCACCTGAAATATTCCAGGAAGTAGTTGTGTGCTCAAGGCCTGGTTCCCTTCTTGTTAGGCCAAGCCTACTATGGCAGTAGTCATGTTCACACAGCAAAGTGAAAAGGGGGATACAGTAGCCAAATAGCAATGAGCAGGTCACATTCTATTTTCACAGCAGCCTCAGCTTCATTCAGGCATGGTTTTCATTGCGTGTTGTTCTGTCTTAGGCAAGATGTTATTTTGTATTGAGAACTATAGTTCCATTTTTCAGTTTTGAGGAAACCCGCAGTTTTCTGTGCAGGCCCTGTCAGCCAGGCAGGGTCAACCTTCCATCCCCCAGTGTATTTGGGACTGAGACATTCTCCCTCAGCTGATGACCAGGAAAGAACAGGCCTCAGGCTCATGGCCAGAGATACTTTATTCCATTCCAACAATGCTTATATAGTTGAAGAGGAACTAGGATACCTGAAAGGTAACAGGACACAGAAGAAACAGCCTGGGGCTAGTGAAGTGCCTCATGGTGAAGATTAGTACAAACTTTAGAGGCTTAGGAATGCTTCAGGAAGCAGAGAGCAGGGGCTTAGTGACCCGAGGTATGCTTCCAGCCAGTAGCCAGTGTCTCTAGAGCTGCAGGCTAGAACCTTCATACAACTCCCTGTTCCACTCGGTCCTCTAATGGAAAAGTGACCTCCAATGGAAAAGTGACCTCCAGCGGGGTCTGGGAGTATGCTGGGCCGCAGCCTAGGGTTGGGCGTGGAGCTGCCCTGGGAGCAGGGCCCTGGTTGTGCCTCCCTGTCCCGCCACTGGGACTGAGCCAGGCTTTCCTGTAGCTTTAATCTTGGGCATTTTGTTTTTCTTTCTGAGAGCATAACTTGAAACACTACGGAGCCAGTAATTATATAAAAATTGTACCCATAAGTGCTGTACTGTTTTATACATTCACAAGCACAGTTGTAAATAACTTATGTACTGTAACATCACTTCAGATATGTGTAAAAAATTAATTACAAAAAAAAGAATGCCTCGGGAGAAACCCAGTGTTAATAGGTATTATCTCCTGTAGAACTCTCTTTGAGGGAGGAGGGATGGCCTTGAGTCAAGCCAGATGAGTAATCTTCCAGGGATGGCACCCCTCTTCTCCATCTCTGGAGCAGTTTCTCTGAAGCCTCATTGAGAATTTCCAGGACAAGCTCAATGGGGTTTCTGTCTGCCTTGAAGTCAGGGAACAAGCATCACAGAGGGGATGCCAACGTTTTTTCATGGTTTCTTTTAAAAATTTCAAATTCCAGATCTTAGAGTACTTTTTGTTGGGCTGCTTTCAGGAAGAGGATTCACTTGAATTAGGCCATTTGTAGAATCACTGGATATAGAATTCAGTTTTTCCTGCATTGATCGCTTCTAAAGTTACTTTTCTATACTTAATGTTTTGGTTACCAATCTAGTTCATGTTTCTTTAAGAATTGAATATGTGTGGGCCCGGAGAGATAGCACAGCAGTGTTTGCCTTGCAAGCAGCCGATCCAGGACCTAAGGTTGGTCCGAATCCCGGTGTCCCATATGGTACCCCATGCCTACCAGGAGCTATTTCTGAGCAGACAGCCAGGAGTAACCCCTGAACAATGCCGGGTGTGGCCCAAAAAACAAAACAAAACAAAAAAAAAAGAATTGAACATGTGTTCAATATCTGTTTTTCCCAAAATCAGAGAATGCAGCTCTGCCACTGTTACTGTGGAGATTCTCAGCTCCTGCAAGTGAAGGGCACAGTCCCTCCAGAATGCCTTCCCCTGCTACTTCAGCTCAATCCTCTAGGTGCCATCTTGGATTAATGTGCAGTGGCTTGCAAAACTCAGAGAAAACATTTTACTTAATGGATGATTTGTAATTCAGAAATAGCAAATGAGAGAGGGGATACATGCTCGGCCATATAGGTGGGAAGGGTTTCAAAGCCTCCCTGCTCTTTGGGTAGTCTCCACTTCCACATCATCACGAACCTAGAACCCAGGTTTTTGGGATTTTTAATGGAGTCTTCTTTTATAGCCATGTTTGATGGAGTTTATTCTCCCCCATTCTCCTTTGGGACATGTTGGTCTGTGTGTCTCCTCCTTTGGGACCAGCTGGTGATTGTGTGTGTGTGTGTGTGTGTGTGTCTGTGTGTGTGTCTCCCCCATTCTCCTCCTTTGGGGTAGAGCAGGTAGAGTATTAAAAGTTTCAGCTGTGATGTGTTTATGCTATTCTCCCATAGTTTTTCACTCCTGCTGCCTGTCCTTCTGCTACTGAGGTGCCTGCCCTGAGTTACCTTAGTATCACAACAAAACCCACCTTTGTTACTATTTATCATTAGGAAATTTAAGGCTTTAGAGACTTTCAGGTTTGGGATAAACACCAGGTACTTATTTTAACTATAACTACAACATTATGTGACCCAGAGACTGAGTATAGTGAGGGCTTTTGCCTTAATGTGGCCTACCAGAACCCCATATGGTCCCCTGAGTCCTCCAGGAGTGATCACAGAGTATAGAGCTAGGAATAACTCCTGAACATTTCCAATTATGCCCTCCCCAAAATAAAAAACAAGAACAAAAATAAAAGCATTAATACTGTTATGCAGTTGTGATTATAATAGATAATTATGTGTCTGTATAGTTTGAAAGTTACAGTTTTTGTGTTTCTATTATCTCTCATCCATTTTCTTTATGGGGTCTCCCAAGCAGTGTTTAGGCAGCTGGGCGTCACCTCCTGGTAATTCTTTTATTTATTTATTTTTGGTTTTTGGGTCATTCCCAGTGGTGCTCAGGGGTTACTCCTGGCTATGTGCTCAGAAATCGCTCCTGGCAGGTTCAGGGGCCATATGGAATGCCTGGATTCGAACTACCTTCACCCTACCACTGGAAATTCTTTGCCACTTAGACCTGTGGTTCATTGTGGACCCCTGAGGATGTGGTACAGCATGGTCAGGATTTATTACCCTAGAATTACTAACTATGAATATGATTATACTTTTAAATTAATATGGTAAACTGTTTTTGTATCTCTACAACAGATTATGGATTGTTAACAACGCCTCAGCTGCACTATATGGTGTGCTGTCGGAATACTAATGGCCAGTATGGAGAAGCAACCTTGGAAGGGTATTACCAGAAGCTCTCCAAGGCCTTTGTGGAACTTAGCAAACAGGTCAATATTTGAAACAATGCTTGATGTTTGAAACTCACTTTTTTTCTTTTTTCCTTTTTCTTTTTCTTCCCCCACCAACTTATTTTTAACAACGCGATTTATAGAATTGTTCATAATACAGCTGTTAGGTAGTCTGTGTTAGAACACCAATCCCAACTACCAGTGTGACCGTCCCTCCAAGTATGCCTCTTTAGCAGGCACAAAATAATTGACTTTATATTGCTTGCTACAAATGCATCTCATAATAGTGTTACTAAAGTCATTGTCTGAAGATTTACTGAGCTGTTAGGGACTAGTTGAGTTTTCTGTGTTACTGATTTTCATTCATCGAGCTTTGTGGGCTTCTTTGCAATTTTCTGCTCTTAATTTTTTGTGTTACTACTGGGTTGTCAGAAAAGTAAAATTTAGAGATGTCTGTGTATGTGGCAAATGTATATATATATAGGACATACATAGCAGTGTATGTGGCTCCAGTTCTTACGTACTCCATGAATTGTGGAGCTTGAATGATTCAGCAACTTGATGTCTGCTGGGCCATCTCAGTGAAGCTGTTTATGGGCCTGCAAAAGATGGGTGTGGGTAGAGTGCTGGGTTTTTGCACAGCAGGGACTGTGCTTCAGAGATTTGGGCCTAAAAATTGGCTCTCTCTGGGCTGACTCACTAGTGGCATTTCTTCTGAAAATTTTTTGGATGTGGTGAGTGTTAAGGCAAATTATCCAACTGCATGATAAATTAATCACTTATTTTCTTATTCTAAGAAGGTAGCATATCTTCTTTAACTTACTACGCTCCACAAGGTCTGGTTCTCATTCTGTGCTATTAGCATTTAGTTGGCAAGGCACATAGTACATTTTGAGACCATTGGAGCAAAAATTGCAAAACACTTTTTTTTTTTTACCACACCTGGTGATGCTCAGGGATTACTCCTGGCTATGCTTTCAGAAATCGCTTCTGACTTGGGGAACCATATGGGATGCTGGGGGATTGAACCTAGGTTAATCCTAGGTTAGCACATGCAAGGCAGATACCCTACTGCTTGCACCACTGCTCTGGCCCCAAACTTTGTGCTTATTGATGGCTACCATAATGATTCATTTAGATATATTTACTCCTAGAATTACTTGTAGGAGCTATTGGTACCTTTTGGAGGCATGTAATATACATTAACTATCGAGAAATATTTTCTTCTAAATTTTGGTGACATTTGAAGGGTAAGATTGATTTGATCAATAAATAATGAGTTTGTGTTATGGCATCACCATTGTGCCTCAAGCATCACAGACCTTTGCACACAGACAGAATGAGCAGCATGAAATGTGACCCCAAAATAAAACATACCCAAAGGAAGTTTGGGGGGACCGAAGTGATAGCACAGTAGTAGGGTGTTTGCCTTGTACCTGGCCGACCCAGGATCAAGTTCGATTCCTGGCATCCTATATGATCCCCTGAATCACTGCCAGGAGTGATTTCTGAGCATAGAGCCAGTAGTAACCCCTGAGCACCTCTGGGTAAGTTGCCCAAAAACTGAAAAAAAAAAAGAAGTTGGGAGGAGAGACTAGAGGAAAAAACTCTGCATATTGGTGAAAGCAAAGCATTTGCACATGGCTGACCCAGATTTTATACTCCCCCCCCCCCCCTGCAGTTGTTCTCCATACACTTCCATCAGGAATAAACCCTGAGCACCAGTGGGTGTGGGTGTGGTCCCCAACCCTTCCCCCTCATAACAAAAAGAAATAATAACAAGAAAAACATTACCGTATTTTTCGGCATATAAGATGAGTTTTGAAACAAAAGTAACCGAAAATCGGGAGTCATCTTATACGCAGAGTGTATCCCGAAAAATGTTTCAATATGCCGCTAAATGAAAATTGTCTGAATATTGCCACAAAACGAATTTTCCAACTCGATCCTACACTAATCACTGCCAGGTTGCTTGGACTGCCTCTCTAACTCAGCCAACCCAAGCAGGCTTTTTATGCATGCAAATTATACAGTGTTCTGTACCCGAATCTACACTGTAAAAAGCCTGCTCAGATTGGCCAGAGCCAGAGAGGAAGTCTATTACAGTATAACCTTTGGACCTTTGCTTGTTGTGATTGGTTCACTGTGGAAGATACAGTTGCAGCACAGGAACGTTCTGTCTTATACAGCAAATATAGGCCTAAACCTATGTTTTAACCGTAAAATTAGGGGGTCGTATTATACGCTGGAAAATATGGTAATAACTATACATGCACTGACTGTTGTGGTAATTGTCTGGAGGAGAATGGCAGGTGATATCACTGTTCATTATATATTAATGTCCATGTTTTTTATCAAAGTTAAAATAGACTTTTATATAAGGGACCTCACTCAATTGAAGCCAAATTCTTATATTTTCTCATTTCCACAA
This sequence comes from Suncus etruscus, assembly GCF_024139225.1. Taxonomy (NCBI): domain Eukaryota; kingdom Metazoa; phylum Chordata; class Mammalia; order Eulipotyphla; family Soricidae; genus Suncus; species Suncus etruscus. The sequence continues at coordinate 54,504,280 of NC_064851.1, forward strand.
GTTATTTGGTGAAGTCAAACTGTTCCAGTGTTTTTTATTTTTTTAAAACTTAAAATTCTACTTTGGGATTTACAGTTTTCCTCTGAGTGTACATATTTTTTGTTTTTGTTTTTTGATACACAAATTAACTTAAATAATGGGAAATATTTGTTGCATATGTTTTATGCTTCACTTTTATAACTTGAAATTTTTTTCTTTTTTTTTTCCCTTTCTAGGTTTCCTATAATGGAGATGGACATAGATCACTTAAGGTAGATTGTGCAAATGGTATAGGGGCCCTAAAGTTAAAAGAAATGGAGCACTACTTCTCGAAGGAGCTCTCAATCAAGCTGTTCAATGATGGAACCAAAGGGAAACTAAATTATCTCTGTGGGGCTGACTTTGTGAAAAGTTGTCAGGAACCTCCACAGGGTATGTAAGCAGATTATTTTTAGAGACACTTGAAAATTGGCCTCATTTGCTGTAGGCAACTTGGTGAGGGTAGAATCTAGCACTCTTCCACTTCTGGGTACCAAGGCATCTTCTTATAGGTAGTGTTCAAAACACTTTTTTTTCTAAGCCCTTGCCTATAAGACACATACCTCAGAGTATAGAAAACCTGGTGGTAAAAGTGAAATCTAAAGGTGTTCTGGACTGCTGCTTCTCAAACTTGTATCAGAATCAGATGGTAGGAAGTATGTGACCAACTTAAGAGTTTCTGTTCTATGAGATTTCTATATGATATTCATTTTCATTTCTCACAAGTGCCCAAGTGATGCTGATGGTGTTAGTTTGGGAAGTACAGTTTGAGAATCATTATTCTGAAGAACAGTGGTTTAGGACTGTTAACTCCTTATCTGACGATGACACACCCTGGAGAAAGAATTTAACCTTGTTTTGTTATGCCTCAGTAGTGTGCACCAGAGGAGATCTTGTCCTCAAATTCTATTTGTAACTCAGGTTTTTTTTTTTTTTTATTTAGGTGCATTGTAGATTCTGTTATTAAACGATGAGTAAAAAAGAGCTTGCAGATGTTTTATTTCGTCTCCTGTGTATGTCTGTTTCTGACTATTTGATTGTCACCACTTAAAAATTATGATTTCTTGTACATAATGGAATGAATCTGGACCTCTAACAAAGATCAGAAAATGCTCATTTTCATATTACATTACTAGGCTGCAGTGGTAGTTTCTGTTGACTTCAGACAGTATATCATCCTTTAAAATGCCAAACACTTCATTTTCAGTTTCCTCTTTCATTCATTTTACTATCTTGCTAAAGACTGAAAATAGAAACCCTCAGACCCAAACTTTTCACTTCTTAGTTCTTTCATGTTTATCACTGTGTTTATCACAGTGATAATGTCAAGGCTAAGACAAGAACAGTAAAAATATATTAATAAATTTAATATCAGTTGCAAAGGACATGGCCATTATCTTTCAGATACTTTTTTGTTCCTAATTAATTACTTGTCATTAATTGCATTCTATAAAATTATTATATCAAAATTAAAGTTCATACCTATATATTTTTTACTCCCATGATTTATAGTGAGGTGTATTAAAATTATTCTCTTTTCTAGGAATGGACATAAAATCCAATGAGAGATGTTGTTCTTTTGATGGAGATGCTGACAGAATTCTCTATTACTACTGTGACACAGACGGCCACTTTCATCTCATAGATGGAGACAAAATGGCAGCACTCATTAGCAGTTTCCTCAAAGAGCTCTTGCTAGAGGTACCAGGGGTAACTGAGGATTGATAAAACAGACTCAATAGAGACATGTTTTGAGACTATATTGGACAACCTCAGTGCACAAGTTATGGAACGCTTATATTTGTGGCCTCAAAAATTGATAATTCTGATCACTTTGGCATTGGGGCACTGGTTTTCTAACCTTAAGGCATTCTCTGCTTTAAACTGTCGTGATTTTGATTTGCATGTTTTGTTAATTTTGCTTTCTTCAGAGTTGATAGTGTAAAGATTATTCTACTATTACATCTCCAAAGCCTCTAGTGTAAAATAGAAAATTTCATTTGTGAGGGGCTGAAGCAATAGTACACTGGATATGGCATTTGCCTCGTATGCAGCTAACCCAGGTTGGATCATGGCAACGCATATGGTCCCTTGAGTGCAAGAAGTAATCCTTGAGTACTTCTGGATGTAGCACCTCAAATAACTCCCCAAATGGAAAATTTCATCTGAGAGACTTGTTTCCTATGATTTTCACAATCTTTGTAATATGAGACTTAGTGTCTTCTTTTGGAAATCTCAGGCTAACATTTAGTTTTGTTTGGGGCCACACTGGCTACACAATGATCAATGCTAATTACCTAGACTTTCTCTATCCTTTAGGCTAACTAGAACTGTGGAAAAGGTATACATTAAAAAAAACACTCAATAGGAGCAGGAGCAGGAGCACAGTGGGTAGTGTATTTGTTTGCCTTGCACGTGGGCCAACACAGATTCAATCCCTGGCATCCCATCTGGTCTCCCAAGCCTGCCAGGAGCGACTTCTAAGCACAGAGTCAGGAGTAACCCCTGAGTGCTACCGAGTGTAGCCCAAAAACCAAAAAAAAAAAAAAAAAAAAAAAACCCACTCAATATTTTTAATAAAATTACAGTATTGGAAGCTAGCAGTAGAGCATTGGCTACTAGAGTAAAAGATCAAGGAATCTTTAGCAGAAATCCTTTAAATAAAAGTAAGAAGTGTTCTTTTTACTCTTTAGCATACATGTAAATTTTTAGTGAATCACTGCATTGACATAGCTGAATGAATTGATAAATTTGTATTCCTTTAAGATTCTAAGTATGCTTTTTTTGTGTGTCTACTTTAGATGGGGAGGTAATTACCAATGTTTTTTCCTAGATTGGAGAAAATTTAAATATTGGTGTTGTGCAAACAGCATATGCAAATGGAAACTCAACAAGATATCTTGAAGAAGTTGTGAAGGTATCGAACCATTTCTATTGTATGGTATTTTCTTAATAATTGTATTTTTTGATATAATTCTATGTAAAAATTAATGCACGCATAAAAGTAAGTAGATTGTGGTATATAAAACCTATGTAGGTGTCTCAAGAATAATGGAAATTTTTAAATAAGATAAAAATTAGATTGTCAGGCCAAGAGAGATAGTACAGCAGGTAGGGTGCTTGCCTTGCCTGTGACCAGCCCAGGTTCGAACCCCTCTATCTCTTATGGTCCCCAAGCCTACCAGCAGAGCCAGGAGTAACCCCCACAGCACTGTTGCCTCTGACTCTCCCCAATAACCATTCTTCCCCCCCACCAAAATTGAACTATATTATCTCTGATGAAAAAGGAAAGATTTCATTTTGCTGATAATTATTTTCCTTTGTAGATGATTTTTAGTATGAAATAGTTCTACTTTATTTTTGTGGCCTCTCATATGGTGCTCAAAAGACTCATGGCCCCAGGATGTGGTGTTGCTCAGGCTCTGTTGCTAAGGATTAGCTAAGCAATCCTGGCAGTGCTCAGGAGCCTTTTGGGGGAGACTCTGGTATCTGGGACCAAACCAGGGCTGCCTACATGCAAGGCAATGTGTCTCAACCCCCTGCACTATCTCAAGTCCCTTGTTTATTGTTGGTTTTGATTTTTTGGGCTTCAGATAAAAAAGTAACCTATGTCTAGCAGCTTTTTGCTAGGAATATTATGGTTTTAGGTTTTACAGTCAAGTTTTTGAACTACTTTGTTAGTTTCTGTGGAATATATATAGGAATCCCATTTCATTCTTTTGCAGGCAGTCTGTCTTTTAAACTTAAGAATTTGAATCAGGCAGACAGATTGAGCAAATTGATTGATCCTACCAACTGTTTGGTTTTCTTGGAATACTGCCCTCCTTATTTATATATACACACTATGGGTTTTGTTTTTTTTTTTATTATAGTGGACCGTTGAGCAAAATATAACAGTCTGTGATCTGCAGATACTGAAATATTTATCTGGCCTTTCATAGTTAAAAAAAAGCACATGATCCTTACTTGAAACAATCTACACACCACAAATCATCTTGCTAACAATCAGCTCTCCTTCACATGTCTTTAAAAGGAGACCATTATCTTTTTTTTTTTTTTTTCTGGGGCCCATGCCCAGTAATGCATAATGCTCAGGACTTACTCTTGGCTCTGTGATCAGAAATCACTCCTTAAGGGCTTGGAGGACCAAGCTAGTCAGTGGTGTGCAAGGTAAGTGCCTTTCTTGTTGTACTATTGTTCCTGTCCTTGAGATCATAATCTTTAGTTTTCCTTTATAATGTGCTTCTGTAAAACTTAACTCTCAGATTAGCATTTGCCACAGCAAATTCATTGCTTGTCTTCTTCACTAAAGTAGGGTGGTTTGATTCTGTTATATACTTGAGATAATAGGTACATAAAATTTACTGATTACTTAATTCTGTTACATTTCTTTAAATTTGTGCCATAGGTTCCTGTCTATTGCACTAAGACCGGTGTAAAACATTTACACCATAAAGCTCAAGAGTTTGACATTGGAATTTATTTTGAAGCAAATGGTCATGGCACAGTAAGTTCTGAAGTGATGACAGTTAACATTTACTTATGTTATGATGACACATCTATTTCTGAGTAGTAATAGGTAATATTACACTGGACTGAAGTAGAGTAAGATTACTTGGTTTAAATTGGAGGCTGGAGAGATAGCACAGTGGTGTTTGCCTTGCAAGCAGCCGATCCAGGACCTAAGGTGGTTGGTTCGAATCCCGGCATCCCATATGTTCCCCTGTGCCTGCCAGGAGCTATTTCTGAGCAGATAGCCAGGTGTAACCCCTGAGCACCACTGGGTGTGGCCCAAAAACAAAACAAAAAAATAGGATTACTTTGTTAAAATTGGCTTTCAGACTTTTAAGTTCTTAGAATTCTTTTTTTTTTTAACTTTTTAACTTTTTTTATTTTTTGCTTTTTTTAAAAATATATTTATTTAAGTAACATGATCATAGTTGGGTTACAGTCATAACCAGAATACCCCCCTTCACCAGTGTAACATTACCCCCTCCCCCTTCCCATCCTGCCTGTATTCGAGACAGGCATTCTACTACAGTTATTTGTTTTTAAGTTCAGTAAGTTGTATTTTTTTTCCTTAAAGGATAAGAATAAAAAAATAGAGTAAAGGTGTGATAGTGGGAATCACCATTGTTTGCATAGGTCCAGAAAAATGGGAAAATGGAGAAAAACTCCTTGACCTGATTACAAAAAGACCTCACCCTAGAAGTTTATTGGCATAAGACAAACTCTGGGTTCCAGGCATACCAGTTTGTCCAACTCCAGTCATTTCAAGGTCCCGGTGAAACTTTTTCACACTTTAGCTATTGTTGGTATCAGATTCTTATATTTAAAGACTCTGGATTCTGTGCATTTCTTTCATCGATGTCAGGCGGATGTGGAGCATCCTCTAGTTTCAGCATACCATTAAATGCAGAGCGATCTGCCCTGCATGCAGACTGTTGCTGAGTCGTCTGGGTGTTGGGAGCACTCTTTGGAGTAAGTCAATGCCAAAGTGGTGGTAGGTCTTCCCTGGTAGAGGCTTGAATCCTGGTAATGTTTAAGACAATTGTGGTTGTTTCCATAGATGGTATCCATTGTTCAGGTGTGTGTGGGCAATGCCCATTCTTCTGAGGCCTGAGCCAAATCATTATGCCAATGTTCAGGGTAAAAGGCCTAATTACATTACCAAATTTGTGTTCTCAAATTTGTGTTCCAAATTTGTGTTAGATAAGAACTTCTTTGCATATGCATTATTTTCTCATTTTAATGTGCCTATGCAAAAGAGAAGCAATGCCACAAGATATTGTTGGTGCATCTGGGGGCAGACGAATAAAGTCCAAAATTCCCCATAACTTGGTACAAACATGAAATCTATACAGCGGTACTCTTCTTATTGCTTATAAAATAGATCTCAAAGGGGGAAAATCAAACAATCAAATAACAAATCCTGTGGGCATAATTGTCACTATATGAGGATATTCGACAAGAATTATAGATGTTAAGGGAATACATCTGAGATATACAAAGGAGATGCACTTGACCCTTTTATGTTTTAGAAATAGTCTAGAGGGAGGTGGGTGTTTCCGAGATACCACTTTGGTCTGTGATTGGACAAGCGAAGAGAGCATGGAGCCATGTCCTCCCTTTGTTGCCTGCTGAAGCTTCGGACTCCCCGAGAGGCTTTTGCTTCCTAATTGCTGGAAGTTGGAAGTTCAGCAGACCCTTCCCAGCCCCTTGCAGGAACAAGGAAGCCTGGGGTCTCTTTTAATTTGCACCTCACTGGAAATCAATTGCTGGGACCCTGAGCAGATGTCCAGGAATAACCCTGGGGACAGGGAGGAAGGAGAGAGAGAAGGCTGTGGGGGGCTGCCAAGGCTGCATCTTCAACTTACCTTGGCCAAAAAGCCGACAGCATGGAACCTTGCTGTGACGCGTTGCCTGCTGAAGCTTCAGACTCCACACAAAAATTATTGTGAAAGATATGTAATCTGCCTTGGCCAAAACAAAAATCATTAGTACAGAAAATGGCTAAATGTGGGGTAACAAGAGATGGGAGTGAGGGAGTAAAGGAATAAAACGAGCGCCTGGACGGCATTCAGATAATGACAAGCAGATGAAACACAATGATATCCATATATTTCTTATAATGTTCCCCGCACGGTTTCACAATGGACAAGTTTAATAAGGAAACTTCCCTGATTAGTCATAATGCCATAACCTATTGTGACCCATGTCCCGCACCCCTTCCTAGGCCTGGTAAAGCAGCCTTTGGCATGGCGGAGGGCTGCCAAACGCCATGCTGGCAGGACCTCCCGGCTCGGCTCCCAGGAAGGAAAGAGATCCTTCCTGAGCCTGAAGACCGGAAGGTCGCAGCCCCCGCCCCCAGACCCTCCCTTTGGGGCTGGGAGGGAAATGAGGAGAGCCTAGGAAAACCAATAAACTCCTCCAAGGGACCCACCTCGGTGGCTTGCCTAGCCATGTGGCCAGGCAAAGCCCTAAGTTCTTAGAATTCTTTTTTTGTTTGTTTTTGTTTTTTTTTTTTTTTTTGGGTCCTACCCGGCAGTACTCGGGTTACTCCTGGCTCAATGCTCAGAAATCGCTCCTGGCAGGCTCAGGGGACCATATGGGATGCCGGGATCCTTCTGCATGCAAGGCAAATGCTTTACCTCCATGATATCTCTCCGGCCCCAAGTTCTTAGAATTCTTAAAATATACAATTCTCACCTATCTAAGCAAGAGTGTAGGTGGTAAAGGAAAGATCATTAGTTGAGGTAAAAATATTTAGGTTTGTTTGAGGGCCATACCTGGTGATGTTCCTGGCTTTGTACTCAGGAATTAGTCTGATGGCTAAGAGAACCATATGGGGTACAGAGGATTCAACTCTTGTTGGTAGAGTTTAAGTAAGCTCTCTATCTGCTCTACTTCCTCTGGCCTCTGAGCAAACTTAATATATCGGGTGGTTGAGTAGTGCCTTAGTATGCAATTCAGGACCTTAAAATGTTATAGCAGAGTTTGGAGAGATAACACACAGGTAGGGCATTTGCCTTGCATGTGGTCAACCTGGGAAGGACCTGGTTCAATTCCCAGTGTCCCATATGTTCCCCCAGCCTGCCAGAGGTGATTTCTGAGCACAGAACCAGGAGTAACTCATGAGTGCCACTGAGTGTGGCCCAAAAATCAATGAACCAGTCAATCAATCAAAAAAAAAGGGGCAAAACATTCAGGTGACAAAGGAAACTTCACTCTTGTTTTAATTTGGGGAGAGGTAGAACATCAAGCTGTTTTCCTGCTATCTCTGTGCTTGGGACACCCTATGGTGGTGCTAGGGATTGAACCAGGATCAGGTAAGCATGCAGCAGGCACCCTACTTCCTATATTCTCTCTTTGACCTTCAAATAGCATTAAAAAACTTGTGAAAGATGATATCTATTAAGTATATGACACTATTTACCCTAATGTGACACTGTTTTCCTACTCTTGACTAGCTATGACCTTACAAAATTTAGAATGGGTGCTGATAATGCATTTGGAGTTGGAACACTGTATGCTTAAAACTCTAAAATAGTTTTGTTGAACACCTAAATAAAAATGGGGAAAAAAGACTTTTAGCACAGGCGCCAGAGCTATGAGAGCAGACCATGGCATTGCAGGGCCTGAGTGAGCATTACATCTTTGGGCCCTTCATTGAAATCATAGACCAGTTTGCCAAGAATCTCTGGATATTTCCCGCTCCCTCTACTCTCACATTTTTAGGACAAGAAGAACCAGGGAAACTGAAAAAAATTAGAGCATATGCTTTGCTTACCAGAACCTGGGGTTCAATTCCCAGTACTATACTATCTTTTCCCAGAGCATTGCTAGAAGTGACCCAAAGGGTAAACATTGATGGGTGGCAAGAAAACTCCTAGGTGCAGTAATATATTATTCAAAGTAAAATGGCTGCATGACATAGATTTGGCTGACTGAGTGGCCAGTAGAATGAATGAATTATGACCTAGTGCTAAGGTGGTATAACCGCCTGTAACCAGCTTTTGAAACTTTGAAAGCCACTTTTATAATCCTCAATGATTTTACTTAGTAATTATTTTCTAGGGAAATAAAGTTAAAAATTATTTCTAGGACAATAAGAATATTTCCTTTGTAAATATTTTCCCTAGTAAAAACTTCTGGGTTCTTATTTGGTTTTACAGTAATGTCATAGATTCTAACGTTGCCATTTTTTTCTTCACATTTCCCCAGATTCATTTAGATTCAAAAGGGGTCTAGCTAGGATGGGAAAACCAGACCTTTTGGAAAGTGGTAACTATGCTTTCCTTCTAGGTACTGTTTAGTAAACCTGCTGAAACAAAGATAAGACAACTTTCAAAAGAACTAAGAGGAAAGAAGAGGAATGCTGCAGAGATCCTTGAGAACATCATTGACTTGTTCAATCAGGTGAGACCTGATCGAGTAGCAGGTTGGAATCTGTGTATAAACCATGTCATTAGACCATATGCTCTTGTACATTTTTTGGTATATCAGGTGTCATGTTGCATTGTCTTTAAAGTGACACAAAGAAAAAGCATAAATTGTTTATGAAAGAAGAAACAAAAGCTTAGAGTTGCTTTGCCATACACAGTGCTTTCCAATATTAATAGTACAAATGGCTCGATTTGAGGGGAAAAAATGACATGTAATGGAAACCTTAGCAAGGTATTGCCATTTGTATTAAATTATATTCAAGCATGAGACTGGTGTCATTGTGTTTAATCTCATTTTTATAGATGAGGGACATTAAAGGTGAGTTTATCAAGAGGAAGCATGATAGATTACAATTATAAACAGTAATGAGGGGGAAGTAGTTAAACCACATACTCCTACTGACAAAGCTGAATGTGATTGGTTCTCAAATGCAGCATTTGTGTCCAGGCTTGCTTCTATTAGAGTGGTCTTGCTCATGCATTTTCTCTTGCAGGCAGCTGGTGATGCTATTTCTGACATGCTGGTGATTGAGGCAGTCCTGGCTCTGAAAGGCTTGACTCTGCAGCAGTGGGACGCTCTCTATACAGATCTTCCAAATAGACAGCTCAAAGTTAAGGTGTGAGCGAAATTTAAAAATGATTTAAGGTTTACAACTAAAGCCTATATATCTCAGATATTCACTATCTCCCAAATATACTATATGCATATACATATAGTATCTGTTTTCTCACATCTTTACAATAGCTCTGCCAAATCTGTTTGAGAAGCAGTATGGTTCACAATTTAAAGCATAAATGAACACAATTTAATGAATCCCTGTATATTTGGCTTCAACAGATTTCAGCTGTTGCAGATATACAATCTTTATATCTCACAGAATTTCAAATGGAAATGTTTCCATTGTCTTATTCCTGAATTGCAGTTTTTCCTATGGCTAGTTGATAAATAGCCCTTTGGGCTAAAGGGAGAACTTTTAAAAGCTTTTCAGGGGGCCATAGGGAGTCAATGGAGTAGGTTGTGTGCTTGTTTTCCTAGCAGCTGACCTGAGCACAACTGGGTGTGGCTCAACCCTTCTTAGTCAAGTAACAGTATCTCCCTCAAGAAAGTCTTTTTAGATACATTACTGGATTCTCTATATGTTTATTCCACTTTATAAATTCATCAATAGATTTTGTGAGAGACTAGGAATATTAAAACGAGATGCTTTTGATTGCTTAGATCATTTTTGAAATATGAGATTCTGATCATGACCCTCTAACATTTTTTTATTTGGGGGGCCACAACTGGTGATGCACAGGGATTATTCCTAGCTCTGCGCTCAGAAATCACTTCTGGCTCAGGGGACCATATGGGTAGCTGGGATTAATCCCATGTCTTTCCTGGGTCAGCCTCATGCAAGGCAATGCCCTACAACTGTGCTACTGCTCTGGTCCCTAGGTTGCCATTATTTTTATGTAAATGTACAAGAAATATCTAAGATTACTTCATCAGTACTTGCTAGCCTTATTTTAACTGTAAAACTGTTATGGATAACATTCTCTTTTGTGAAGGCAGATCTTCAGGAATCATGTAGAATAGGTTAAGCTTCTGAGAGGGAATGTAATTTAGTAAATATAAACTGTCTTTATATATAGGTTGCAGATAGATATGTTATAAGCACCACTAATGCTGAGAGACAAGCCATTACTCCCCCAGGACTCCAAGAGGCAATTGATGGCCTGGTGAAGAAGTACAGGCTTTCTCGGGCTTTTGTTCGCCCCTCTGGCACAGAAGATGTTGTTCGAGTATATGCAGAAGCCGACTCACAAGTAAGCTGGAATAGATCTATTGAAAACGTGCTATAAGCAGTAGAAGATGAAAGAATTAAAAGGGAAAATTTTATAAAATGTCTTTGAGATTTGTTATATGGCCAACAAAATGAGATGCATTTATTTTCCTTAATGTTTTCTTAAATTAAGACTTTCTGGGGCCAGAGCAGTGGCGCAAGTGGTAAGGCATCTGCCTTGCTTGCATTAGCCTAGGACAGACTGTGGTTCGATCCCATATGGTCCCCCAAGCCAGAAGTGATTTCTGAGCACATAGCCAGGAGTAATATCTGAGCGTCACTGGGTGTGGCCCCAAAACAAAACAAAGACTTCCTCAATGTGTCCAATTCCTGTATCAGTTAGGAAAATAGCTTTAATTTCAAAATCCACTTTAATTTTCAAAATCCTTAAAACTTTTCTCTCATTATAAAAAAATAATCTCTTTGACTGGGCTGGAGAGGTAGTACAGGTGTTAAAGTGCTTGTTTGCACATGACTGACCCTGGTTTCATCCCTGACATTTCAGATGGTTCCTTGAGCACTAGTAAGTATGGTGCAGTCCTCCTTGCCCCAACTAAATTCTCCTTGTAAAAGTCTTACCCTGTGCCTTTCTTTTCCTAAAAAGCTACGAACTTTATAGCATGGCCTTTTATAATTTTTACTTTTTATAGACACTTAATTGTCACCTCTACTTTGCTGGACACATCTCACAATAGAGTTGATTGAATGTGAAATTTTAAGATATTTTTTTTGTTTGTTTTTGGGCCATACCTGGTAGAACTCAGGGTTTTACTCCTGGCAGGCTCAGGGGTCCATATGGGATGTTAGGGATTGAACCCAGCTGTCTCCTGGGTCTGTGTGCAAAGTAAATGCCCCACTATCACTCAGGCACCTTAAGATATTTTTAATCAGGGCCCGGAGAAATAGCACAGTGGTGTTTGCTTTGCAAGCAGCCGATCCAGGACCTAAGGTGGTTGGTTCAAATCCCGGTGTCCCATATGGTCCCCTGTGCCTGCCAGGAGCTATTTCTGAGCAGACAGCCAGGAATAACCCCTGAGCACCGCCGGGTGTGGCCAAAACAAACAAACAAACAAAAAAAATATTTTTAATCAAACTTAGATAGTAGCTTAACCCCATGATTTTCAACTCGTGCTATGAATCACTGCCGGCATGCAGGTGTGAAAGGTTGAAGACCAGTGGCTACTAGGCCTGCTTGCCTTTGAAAGGGATTGGATTTGATGCAAGGTATTGTTGTAATAAGTACTTACCTCTCAGAAGAATTGAACGTTCATCATTTTCATTTATTTAAAGATTTAAGAACATGGTACTGAAAGAAAAGCCTTAATGTGATTATTAGTGAAACAAAATCGGCTCCTTCTTCCCCCATCGTTGTGGGTCACTAAGTAAATACCGTCTTTCTCATCCAGTCTCCTTTAATGTGATTTTTTTTGCAGGAAAGTGTGGATAGCCTTCTACATGAAGTGAGCTCGGTGGTCTTTCAGCTGGCTGGAGGAATCGGAGAAATACCTCAACTAAGTTTCTGAAGATAATTTTTATATTTTCAAGAAACTGAACTTTTAGCATTTGCAAAACAATAATACTGTCATTGGTGGGACAGGCCTAGACGAATTCTCTTCAGTCAGGCATCACAGGATTGTTCTGTTTTTCTTAAACACTATTTTAATGATTGTCTACAAATAGATTAATTTTTTAAAAAAAATAAACTTCGGTTAATACTGGTTTCACTAAAATTAGCTCTTGTGACTGAAGTGTATGATCCAGCCATTGACTTATAATGTATTTAGGGAAAATTCCTGGGGGATGCTGGGAAATTAAATCTTATGTATTACCAATTTGTTTTGAGGTATTTTCCTTGACTTACCAAAAGTGTGTTGTTATGCAATATTATTCCCTTACCATCATCAATACATATGGGGGAGGGTGGGGAAAACTTTAAAAATGACTTTTCCATAGCAGTTTTCAGAATAAATTTTTTTGAGTGTTATGAAATTCTATTAACATCTATGCTAGCAAAGATAAATTGCTTATCTGAATTCTTCTGGTTCTTATATGACACTGCTTCTTACATGACACAACAAAGCGTGCAGATGATTTTTTTGGAATTTTAAATTAAAAAAACAAAGATCATTTTACTTGTGTTTCATGTACTCCAAAATATACAAAAATGTTGACTATCAGTATCAGGACCTTACTTACTAATAAAACACAAATGTAGAAACTAGAGATGCAAACACCCTACTGCTGTGCTATCACTCCGGCACATAAATAAATAAATGAACCCACAGTGCTCTTATTTGCAAATTACACTGTGCTAAGGTCAGACTGCTAAATTAAGCCACAACCAAAAAGTTCTACTCACGAATCTAGAAGTATGTATTACTACTGTAAGGAATTGCAGAATTCATAGAATTCCAGTGAAAATGATAACAGGTTAATTGAGACACCATCACATTTTTCTTTGGTAACCAGTATATTTAATTTAATCACTATAAGATGTGCCTATTTGTATAGAAGCATTCTGGTAGTGTTTAAGAGAAAACAATCAATTTTTCTATAGAAAAGGTCATAAAAAATGAAATCAAAGAACATCTATCTTCTCTTCTTATGTCTCAACTATAGACTTGCAGGTATTCCTACCAGATTCTTGCTGGACTGCAGAAGTAGATTGTGGATGGAGAGAACAAGATTCTTGCTCCCATATGAGCACAGTATATAAAATTTGATTTATGAGCACAGTGATATTCTCTCAATACGGTTCCAGGTATAAATGGGTACAAAGCTCTGAAAGCTTCACAAAGCACACTCCTCAATATCAGGAATGCACATCAAAAATCTCATTTGGATTTTTGTTTCCTGCCAAGTGTTTTATACATTCAATTTCATAAGGAAAAAGACTTTCATTTTCGTTGCAGAGACTCATTTCTGAACTTGGAAAGTATAAAGATCTTTTTTTTGGGGGGGGGAGGGGTTGGGTCACACCCAGAGGCATTCAGGAGTTACTCCTGGCTCTGCACTCAGAAACCACTCTGGGCAAGCTTGGGGGAGCACCATATAGGATTACAGGAATTGAACCAGGGTCTGTCCTGTGTTGGCTGCATGCAAGGCCAACGCCCTACTGCTGCTATTGCTCTGGCCCCTAAACATTGTCTTGACTCAAGGCTTTAAACAGGCAGCCATTCTTGGTCAACAATTTCACCTTCTGGAATCGGTTAAGCCTAGTAAACATGACACTGTAGACAAGTGGTCATCAAACTACGGCCCAGGGGCCACATAATTGTATTTGCTCCCATTTTGTTTCTTCACTTCAAAATAATATATATGCAATGTGCATAGGAATTTGTTCATATTTGTTTCATTTACTGTCTATTGCTCTTAATGAATGTATGTGAGAGAAAAGGAGTGTGAGACCATTCTGATACTAGAATGCAGTGAAAATATAAAGAATATTCCCAACCAATCTAAGTTAAACAAAGCCTGAAACAATAGAAAAAAGTGCACTGTGTATTTTGCAGGTTTAAGACAACCAAGAACAATAAAACAACTATTAAGTATATATAGATCTTTCTTAGGCACCATAATTAATGAGTCAATAATATTTAACTCGATTCAGGCCACATTCAGACATCTTATTTACAAATTTTTAAATTAAATATAAACTGAAATGTGTTATTACATTAAAAAAAAACAAAACAAGAAGAGAAACTACAACTCAGAGCATTGTTGGTTTTAAATAATTACATTTACATTTAAGCTAAATGCCACTCAAGTGGTGCTCAAGTTTTCATTACCCCTTCCAGAAAATCTTTTTCTACCATCTCTTCTATTTTTTGCCTGGCTTTGCTGGAAAATGCTTTGTGGTTGTCCAGTTTCATGTCCTTGTTGGGAAAGGTATTTGAGCAGAGGACGGGACTCCCTGAGTGTCCTGCACATCGGCTGGTGACTTTGCTGCTGAAGACCTGGCTGAGCACACTGAAGAAGGGCAGAAGCTGCTCAATATTGCGCACAGTGCAAATGGTAAGCAGCAGGTGGCCAGGCTCCCACCCCAACGTTCTCCCTGAGTTGTCTTCCTCTGGATTTTTCTGTAAAAAACAAAAAGGAAGTTGAAAATGATCAGAATAGCAGGCGAGAAAGCACTAAAGGTCACAGAGTGAAGAAATGAAAAAAAGATGACACACTATCCATTCCAAACTTGATAAAAACTTCTGCTTCTGGGGCACTTTAGTGCCAGTTATTAGTTAGGCCTAACAGTATTATTTTCCAACTAGCATCAAATAAATTTACCAGATTTCTTTTTAATGGGGGGAATTCAAATAAAATTTGTTGTGCTTTGCATATACTCAAAAAACTCCCAAGATTTTTGGACTTATGCTAATGTCATCAAGGGTATGGACACAGAATAACTAGGAAGTGGCAAGCTGAAGGACAGGTGTTGCTCATTGTGTCATTAGCTGACTTAATAATTCCCATGTAGCATCACACTTTTTGAGTCAAGACATGGTAATAAGGGTTGAAAGTTAACAAGTATTGTCATGACTCTTCTGCAACACTGTTATGCTGTGCTAATCAATGTGGGGAGGAGAACTGTACCTGGAGTCAAGAGTATCTTGGTTCTGACAATGAACTGTGCAGCAATGTATTTTGAACAAATGTATTTTAAGCAATGTATTTTATACCGTACCATAGAGAAGTCAGATATGAAAACTACCAATTAATATTAACTCAGGAAAGTTAATGTATTGAAAGAGGCTAGTTTAAGAGGCCAACTAAGTTACATAAATGGTGATAATCATTATATAGTGAAGATTATAAGGCACACAGTGATGTTTCAACCCTGGGTTGATAAAAAAAATAGTAAAAATAATGAAAACAACTGGAAAGAAAAATTAAGTGGCATCTAGTAAGCAGAAAAAGAATCTGTCACGTTCATAAATGAGTTTGTATCTAAGATAAAACATTGGATGTAAATTCCCGTTTAATATTTTAATATCACTGTCTGGTGGAGAAAAGTGCAAAAATCTAGCTCATTGTCTTACATATATCCACAAGTATTGATTATATCAAAATAAAATCTAAAAAAGAAAAATAGATTTAAATTAAAAGGTTTAAGTTAAAACAGAATGCTCTATAAGCAAACAAGCTTTAATGCCAAAAAAGGAAAGTTTACCTCTTAGCAATTATTTAATCTTCAGTCTAACTTACTCGGTAGACAAACCATCTTTCTCTGAACAAATAACGGCTTGAATATTAGTGCTGGGAACCTTTTCCATGCTGTGATTTTACATGATTGTTACCTGGTTCTCTAATCACATTCCCTATGCTGCAGGCTAATGATAATTGATTTTTACATAGCAAAGTTTATCTTGAAGAAGAATGAATAAATATGCTTGAGCTCTATACAGCTAGTTTCCAAATATAAGGAAATAAGGTATAAACTATTTTATATTTCTATCAAGGTGTGTTTTTGACAGAATTTTAAGTTTGACCAAGAACAGTACATTTTTTTTTATATTTCTGTTCTGATGCAGAATTATACTTCCTCAACAATAGAGTTCACACATTTCCATACAATTTCTCCTTTCACACATCTATATTTGCAGTAAGATTTCCTCCCATTTAACTTCTTGTTGAAATTCTGGGCTGGTTGTCTGTCCCTATTTGGTGCAGATATTGTGACTTTTGCTGCTATCTTACAAGCATCAAAATCTTCCCATACTTAATGCTTGGTGCTTGGTCATGCCCAAACCCTTCAGAATCACTGTCAAAAGTCCTTCTTATCCTGCAGGCGAGTGGAAACTCAGAGCCTTTGTGTCAGTGAAATCAGTAGGCTTGGAAATGAAGACCTAGTTTGTAGTGTTTGGTTCGGGGAAAATGCTTTCTCATTTAAACTGTTTTCTTACCCTGTGTACAAGTTTTAAACAAAAGTGTATCTCTTCTCAATTGGAAATGGAGTCATAAAAAAATTTCATCACTAATCACAAGTAGGAATACAAAGTACAATGTGCAACCTAAATACTCTTAAAATTATTTTTAATTATTTAAAAATGATTTTTCTAATGCCGTGTTATCAAAAGTGAAAATACTCAAGTCCTAACCTACCTGTTACCTCTGAACCTAGCTTTTTCCTTTTAATCTAGTTAAACTTATTTTATATAAAGTTCATCAAAGTCAAGTAAAATTCAGTTTTATTTTTACTGTTTGAGGATACGATTTAGGATCAATTGTCTCAGTGGAAACTAGAAGACTAGAAAATTTATGAATGATCAAAGCACATACTGAAACTTGGACTCAAAACAACCCATTATTTTTTGAAACTTTTTTAACAATGACCCATTTAGTATAGTAAATTTATTATGTTCCTGGGCAAAAAGCTGAAATTTACTGGTGCATACTAAAAGTATGTACAGTGTTTATTGTATATGGATATATATGTAAATAAACACATATATTATATATAAAGTATGACATGGTAAAATAATATTTTACAAATTTTATCTCTATTTAAAACAAATATTTATATTAAAAACAAAGTAGTACCTTTGATCTTTTCCGAAGAAGCTTTGCAAGTCGTACTACATAAGGTTTGAATTCTCGTTGATGTATGCCCTGCCTTCTGACTTCCAAACCTGAGTCATCTGAGACTTCTGGAATAAAGGCCCATCGATACCTGTGTACAGAATATTAACACCAGAGAAAAAATTTGCCATCTAAGATCTAATAAAGATCACAAATTACCCCAGCAATACACAAATTCAAATATCTTACGTGCTTCCAAAGCTGTCACTTTTGGATTACTTCTTTTTTTTGGGGGGGGGGGTCCCACACTGGCAGTGCTCAGGGGTTACTACTCCTGGCGCTACGCTCAGAAATCACTCCTGGCAGGCTCGGGGGACCATATGGGATTCCGGGATTCGAACCACCGTCCTTCTGCCTGGATTACTCCTTAACCTGAACTTCTACTTCATTAACAATTAAAAATAATATTTACCATAGAGTTTCAAAGATTAAATGAATTAAGTTTATAGAGTGCTCATATTTTCATAGGTAAAATACCCAAGAACTCAACGATTAGTTTTCATCCTCATTTATTGGTAGACAAAAATTGCCAATATAAATCTAAGACTAAATTAAAAAGCAAGGCACTTATAAAGTAAGAAAATTTAAGCAAGACTTTTTTTATACCTTTCTGTTTTGTTTTCATGTTTAGTTTTTAATTTAGATAAAACTAAATATGGAAAACATTTAGACAGTATAAAATAGAATCCCTAAGAAAGGTAGCCTCCCTTTATAGAATTCATGAATTGCTAGTTTCTTGAATTCAGATAGTGTATATATATATCTGTATATATATATTAAGGGCATATTCGCAAAATTCTTTTTTTAGGTATTTGGGCACACCTATCAGCACTCGGGTTACTCCTGGCTCTGTGCTAATAAATTACTACTGGCAGGTCAAGGTTCTATTGGGGATTCTGGGGACCAAACTCAGGTCAACAATGTGCAAGGCAAATACTCTACCTGTTTTGCTATCAGCAGCGAATCTTTTAAAAAGATTATTGCCGGGCCGGGCGGTGGCGCTAAAGGTAAGGTGCCTGCCTTGCCTGCGCTAACCTTGGACGGACCGCGGTTCGATCCCCCGGTGTCCCATATGGTCCCCCAAGCCAGGAGCAACTTCTGAGCACATAGCCAGGAGTAACCCCTGAGCGTTACCGGGTGTGGCCCAAAAACCAAAAAAAAAAAAAAAAAAAGATTATTGCCTTGATTTTTTTGTTTTGTTTTGTTTTTGTTTTTGGGCCACACCCGGCGGTGCTCAGGAGTTACTCCTGGCTGTCTGCTCAGAAATAGCTCCTGGCAGGCACGGGGGACCATATGGGACACCGGGATTCGAACCAACCACCTTTGGTCCTGGATCGGCTGCTTGCAAGGCAAACGCCGCTGTGCTATCTCTCCGGGCCCTATTGCCTTGATTTAATATCCTTTTATATAAGGCTATTTCTTTAGAATGACATATATTTCAGTTGTGAAACCATTTTCTTATATTGTCCAACTTCTTGCTATTATATATAAAGTGAATAATCTATATATTACTTATTTTATGCATATTAAACTATCTGGCATTATAAATCTCAGAACGTAGAAGAATGATTGGTTTAAACAGAATGTACATATTCAGTTATTGTAAATAGAAGCTCCTGTAGAATTAGTTCTCTACTTCCAACAAGAATGCTTTTGTTGTCATGGGAAAGAGAAACCTATTTTTAGGTTTGACTATTATATTACTTATTATTTTAATTGGTATCTGCCTTATAAATATGCTGATAATCTTTTACTGAATATACATTTATTTTCTATGAACTATTTATTAAACACATTAATAGCATATTTTCTTTTGGTTTAATATCAATTGAGTGAGATTGTCATATTTTATTGCAGTTCTCTTTTGCCAATTACTGATGCCTTTTAAACTTTATTGTACTACCTAGGTTGTACTGAATTTTAATTTGCATTTAAACTCCAATATTTCAAACTTTCAGAATATGTATCAGGCTTACAAAGATATTACTACTTCAAGATGATTAATTCTCCACATTATCTTCTACTACTTTTTTTTTTAAATGACATTAAGTTATTGAAAAAATATAGTGAGTATTAAGGAATATTTTATTTTTTCTAGTAAATATATCTTTTTTGAGGGGGAGTCACACCCGGCAGCAATTAGGGGTAACTCCTGGCTCTTCGCTCAGAAATCACTCCTGGCAGGCTTGGGGTACCATATGGGATGCCGGGATTCGAACCACAGTTCCTTCTGCATGCAAGGCAAATGCTTTACATCCATGGTATCTCTCCGGCCCCTAGTAAATATATCTTGATAAAGAGGATAACTCATTTGAGTTCTTAGTGCAGCAGCTTAAAAGTCAGCACCAATGGTATGCTCAACATATGAGCACTAACGAGTAGTTTCTGAATGTGCGAAAATAGTCATCCTGGTTCCGTTTGGTCTCTTCTAAGAGTTCTTAGCATCCTTTTCTGAATTTATTATTAAGTAACAGCAATGTAATAGATACTCGACTGCTGAAACTGTTCAAAATGTATGTGGTATTTTTAGTGAAAAAAAAAGTGACTGGAATTAAAACTGACATCTACTTTTTATAATTAGATTTAATAAAATGTTAATGAAAATAGCAGTTTTTAAAAATAATGTCCAAATATAGAAAAATATTCTTCTGGTTACATCATATAGTCTATTCTAGAATAATAGAATAATACATTTAAAATTGTATTTATTTAAAATTAAATAATACATTTAAAATTAAAATTGTGACTAAGTATACAAAGAACCACAGTAAGGACACAAATACTCAAAGCTATCAGAAATTGAAAACACGTCTTCAATAGAAAGCATACCAGTGTAGGAGGGATGGAGGGCTCTGACTCTGGTGGAGAGTGTGGTGTTGGAATATTTTATGCATGATACTCTGCCATTATCAAAACTATAAACCATGGTGCCTAAAATAAAGTTCTTTTAAAATTTGAATAAATTATCAAATGACTTTCCCTTCACTTTGACAAAGCATTCCTATATTGGCCTACCTAAACTTTTAAACACAGGCACAGGATAATAGTGTAACGGTTTCAAGTATGGCTGGCATGCAAGAGGCCCCAGGTTCAAGACCTAAGCAACACCATGCATTGTTTTCAAAACTCACCAGCCTGAGAACTGAATCAAATACCCACTAATTCTGGCTTAGTATCACTAGGAGTGGTCTCTGGCCCACCTATACAGTATTTATGTTGCTTCCCCCATAAAAATTAAATATGAAAAATGGCAATTAAATGTTTTTGAGTACTTAAGAGAATTGACTTACATTTATTTAGTCTCTGTTCCTATTGCTTTTGCTAAATTTACTACCCTCTGAACACACTGTCAGCCTTCTTGTTTCAGCCTTGCTCATCTCCATTCTATTTTCCCACACTATACAAAATACTATTTTTAAAAGTCTAATAATAAGGGGCTGGTGCCATAGCACAATGGGTAGGGTGTTTGCCTTGCACACAGAAAAACCGGGTTCAATCCCTGTCATCCCATATAGCCCCCAACCCTGCCAGGAGTAATCCTTGAGCATCGATGGTGTGGCCCAAAAACTGAAAAGAAAAAAAAAGTCTTATCGATAATATATCACTACATTTCTTAAAATGCTTCCATGGCTTCTTATCATTTTTGGGTTAAAGAACAAATTCCCTAAGGCAGTTTTCAGGATAGATATTATCTAATTCATTTACTTTAAAGCCTCTTTTTCAACATTCTGTCCCAGCAATATTTATCTTTCAACACTTTAGACACTATGATTCTATGCCAATCTCCAAGTCTTCATGTATCATGTTCGTCAACCTTACCTTTTACCATTGCATCTCTGATCTGTCTCTGAGGTGTGACCCCATGTGGCCATACCCCAACTATTATAACATATACTCTGTGCTTAACTGTTAGCATCCAAATCTGGATTTGAATCTGGGAGGTGTGTAGTCTACTGTCTCATGATTAGATGAGATTAACAGTCAATTAATCTAGATAGAACCATAGAACTACTATCTTCTGATTACTATGGTGCCCCACCTCTAGCACTGGAAGAATTACATTTCAATCAAAAATAGGAATATTTTAATTTATACAAAAACACTTTAACACTAATATTTGGAATTTGGGGACAAAGCACATGCATTTAAAAAACATACATTTAATATCTTCACTTTTACTTACATTTGAAACTGAGGAAGATTTTCAGAGGGCAATGCCAGAGCCAAATCCAGAAATTTGCAAGCAGAGAGATAGAGGTTTAACCACCGCTGACTGTTATAGGAAGTAGAAAAACCATTGCCTCCTGTATAGGTTGTCTCTAGACCAGCCACGGAGGGGCCTGAAGTCCTGAAGGCAGGAGATAAGCGGTCAGCAGACATACTGGCTGCTCAATGGTCATTCCCAGAAATTGTTCAAATACCAGCTAAAATTCTTTATAAACCTGGTGTGTGCTTACTCACACATGTTATGACTAAATTAACTTGACTATTACCAACTTTATGTTATTTACATTTTAGAGTGTTGAAATAATATAGAATAACATGCTACAATCAAAAAGTATTAAAATACAAATATAAAAATATAAAAAATACAAGCAGTGAAATAAAGAAACCTCAAAGTGCCTTTCTATCAATATGTGAAACTTTTTATGGATAACAGTATGGTCATTTGTACATGGGTTTTTTTTTTTTAAATAAACATAGAACAGAAGCACTGAAGCATAAAATACATTCTCCACATTAACAGGTTTTACTCCACATTTCAAGGACAAGGGTTTGAATTCCTATAATAACCTAGAAATCACTCTACACCAGCCCACACTCTCTAGGGATTGTTCTAGCAGCCTCCAGCACTATTGGGGAGTGCACCCTTAAATAAAACCCTACATAGTCATGGAGCTGAAATAAAAATGTATTGTTATTAAACCAAATTCATATCAAAGTTTGAACAAAGGCCTAGAACTGACAATTTAATGAGAACTATAAAGTATTTCAGAAATAAGTGAAAATGTTTTAAAAATGATTAAGTAAATTAGCAGACTAAAGTTATGAAATTTCCAGATAAGATCATATCCATACTTTCCTGTTTATCTAAAGCAGGGGTCTCAAACTCAATTTACCTGGTGGCCGCAAGGAGGCAAAATCAGGGTGAGGAAGGGCCACATACAGGATTTCACAAAAAAAAAAAAAAAAGTCCTCAAATGTCATTATTAACAGTTTTAATTATTTCTTCTGAACATGAATAGAACATTGAGTGAAGATCATGAACAGTTCTTCTGAACATGGCATCTTTTGCCTATTCCTTGCTGCCAGAGACTTGACAGGGCTTCTTCTCACAAATCTGAACCATATATGGCTTTAGAAAGGAAGCAGTTGAGACCCTCAGTATGGCTTGAAGATGATCATCATTAAGTCTAGACCTGTACTTTGACTTATTGAAGTTCAATGTGGAAAATAACTTTTCACACAAATATGTGCTCCCAAAAAGGCACATGGTGCGCTTGAACATTCGGGAAAGCTCAGGGAAGCTGGGGGAGGGGGGGAAACTCTCTCAAAAATTGCCCATGCATGTCTGCTTTTCCACTAATCTCCCTGAACTTGGTTGGCTTTGAGATCAGAGTTGCATTGCAGGTCAATGAGCTCCATTTGAAGCACAGGAGGTGCATCTTGCACATCAAAGAAAAAGGGGTCCACAAAAATTTGGAAAGTGGCTCTGTGCTTTTTGAAGTCTGCAAATCTGTGATCAAATTCCTTCTCTAACTTAAAAATAGCATCAACATATTTCTCACCACGGAATGGTATGCCTGCATCCACAAGTTTCTTGCATGCTGGGAAATGGCAAAGGTTTGTCTGAGAGAGCTGGGATTTCCATAATACAAGTTTTGTGGAGAATACTCTCACATTATCATAGGCAGTACTGATAAGCTGCCCCGGGCCTTGTAACATCTTGTTTAGTACATTCAGCTTATGTGTGATGTCAACAAGAAAAGCTAAGTCCATGAGCCATTCGTGCATTTCACAACAACAGACATCACATTGTCACAGGGCAGGCATTTACTGCAAAGGGCTGCTGATGGATAATGCAGTGAAGAGCAATGGCCTTCTCTACACCCTCCTCTTCAAGTTTTTTTTGAACAAGTGCCACCAGTCCATTTTTCCTCCTTGTCATCGATGGCGCTCCATCGGTTATTATTCCAACAAATCTCTTCCATGGCAAACCTGCATTCTCAATGGCATCACACAGATGCCGAAATATCTCATTAGCGGTGGTCTGGCCATGCATTGGAATTATTGTGAGCAGTTCCTCTGTCAATTCAAAATTGCAATCAACACCATGGACATAAATTGTGAGCTGCGCAGGGTCTGTTATATCTGTGCCCTCGTCAAGAGCAACTGAGTATGCATCAAAACATTTGGCTTTCTCACACAGTTGATGATAAATGTCACTTGACATGTCAGAAATGCGCTCTGCCACAGTGTTGGCAGAAAGGCTGATTTTGCTAAATTGACCTTTCTTTTCCAGATAGATAATACTTGCAGCCTGTAACATGAATTTTTTAACGAACTCTCCTTCTGTGAATGGTTTCCCTGCCTTAGCAATCATCTCACTAACCATGTAACTAGCTTTGACTGATGCATCATTCTCTTTGGTTGCTTACTTGAAGAAATCTTGTTGCCTCATTAGATATGCTTTAAGACTGCAAACTGCTTGGCTCTCTCATTTCCTTGATATTTTGCACATTTCTCAGCATGTTTAGTTGAATAATGGCATTTCATGTTGTATTCCTTGTGCACTGCAACTTTCTCTGAGCAAATAAGACATGTGGAGATGCACCTGTGCTCAACAAAGAAATACTGCGGATCCCGCTTTTCCTAAAATTGTCTGTGCTCGTCATCAATCTTCCTCTTTACTGCAGGCTTTGATGAAGTCATGATGAAAGTATGACAAAATCTAATTCTGTAATAAACTTCTCTCCCTTCTCTCCCTTAGGCCTCTGATAATGCAAGGGACAGCGGGCAGGAGTAGCGGAAATGACATCTGCGCTAGGCACAAAATATTCGCGATTATTCGTTTACCAAATATTCGCAATAAAAAATCACATTAGTAAGAAAAAAATCGCATTAAACATTTGCATACCCCGAAGGGAACTGCTCGGGGTATGCGAATGTTTAATGAGATTTTTTTCTTACTAATGCGATTTTTTTATTGCGATTATTCAGTAAGTGAATAATTGCAAATGTTGCAATATTTGAAGGTCAGCCGCAGGCCACAAAATGTTGTACGGAGGGCCACAAACGGCCTGAGGGCCGCGAGTTTGAGACCCCTGATCTAAAGGAACATTCTAGATGACTTTAGGGTATGAGGCATAAATGACATAAAAACAAATTAAAATGAATTATCTATGGCTAGAGAGATAGTACAGATGTTAAGGTATTTGCGTTGAATGCAGCTGACCCAGTTCAACCTTCAGAATCACATAGTGTCCCAAGCATTACAAGGTGTAGCCCTCAAATCTTTGAGTCCTTGTGAGGGATGGCCTGGATAATCCCTGGATCTGCATCCTTGAAGCTTTGAAATGAAATGCCAGTTAACCACCTGAAAATTACCATGTGGAACTCTGGGTTTCATGAACATCAATTAGAAGACCTCTCTCCAAATGTTCCTTAGAAAGAATTATATATTACCTTGAAATATCTTCATCAGCAGTTAGTTCCTGTTCCATCAGCAAAAATACCTGTACCTGAAAACCATAAAAATAAAGTTCTTTAATGTTTATTTAAATTGGTTAATTAAACTTCCTTTCAAGTTCTGCTTAGGTTTTATTTTCATTAATGTAAAAACAAATTTAAGTTTTAGGATCTTCAAGTCCTACTTAGTTTCTGAAAGTTAAATAAAAAAAATTTAGTATAGATCCTTACTAATCATCTGACAAAATTTAGATGAAAACATAAATCTTGGGGTTTATAGGATGTCACATTATTAATAAAAATACAATTGAGTCAACATATTGTAGGGACATTATAAATACTGAATTTTCAAAGTTACCTACTTTCTTTACTAGCTACAATTTCCTTACTGCTCAAATCACTCAGATGAGGATATAGGGTATGGTTTGGTGGTAAGAAAAGATTCATCTAGTGGGACTTGGGAAGGCTTCTGAAATAATTGTTTCTAAAAGTTTCTGAATAAAAGCTTTAAATGACATTAAGAGCTTCATTTTATGTGTGAATATATGTCTTATGTTGGTTCATTTAAATCCAGCTAAATAATTCTGGAGTTTCTGGAATTTAAAGTCTCATAGCCATGGCAAAAATGTAAAAACTTAGGGATATAAGTATAGCCCATGTAATATCATGTAATATGTGCAGTGCATACTTTTTCTGCTCAAGGCATTAAATTTGACTGCTGGTCTCAACTGATATTCTTCTTCAGACACAGCCAGATTGATTCCCAACACAGCCAGGCCAGAGGAACACCACACAGACAGTGGAATAGAGATGAGGATAGTCATGAGTCACTTCTAAGGAGTCTCCTATTACTGCTGAGGAGGATCCACCAAAAAAAATTGTATAGGAGAGAATGACATACTAGATTTGACTTACAAGTGGTTAAAATTTGGTATGTTTCAGATTTTGGAGTTAAGTTTCATATTCTGGAAATTGTACTTGACTTTTTAATTGTAAAGACTATCAATCATAGGTGTATACTATATTTATGATTCTCTAATTTAGACTGATTAAAATGGAAACAAGAAAGAATACAAAGATTATGGTGTTTATCTTGCATGCAGCAAAACTGGTTTTCTAATCCCAGCACAGCAAAAGGTGATTCAAACACCTTCACTAGTGACTCAACACAGAGCCAGGAGTAAGCTCTGAGCAACGTCCAGCTTTGATGACCTCCCAAACCCACCCCCAAATAAAAAGCCAGAAAAATAAAATTATCTCACAAGTTCTGTTATCATGGTAGGCCAGAGTGAGGTCAGATGTTGTGGAGACATTCTTAAAAGTAATACTCTGAAAAACAGGAACACTTGAGAGTGTAGAGTTGGCACCTGGGGCAAACGAAGACTTTCAACCAACCTCTCTGAAAGAAATGCATCATGCTTTCAGTAAACAGTGCAATTATCTATGCAGTCATCCTTCCCAAAATATCTGTGTTAAAGGACCAATTTAAAGAAAATTCCAAGCTGTTGTGTATTGTAAAATAATAAAAAAAAATTACCAGAGAAATCAAAGGTACATAAATGCCACTTTCTTATTACTATTCAAGAAAGTCTGTTTGAATACTATACAATTGTAAGACACCTACTTTAAATTGCTGTGGTAATAGTGATTGTGGTCAGTGGCTGTTATTGCTCCATAGACCACAATTTGAATAGCACTGTTCTAGTTAAAAATCAAGTGTGGGGCCGAAGCGATGGCACCTGGTAGGGCTTTTTGCCTCACAAGCAGCCGACTCAGCATGGGCAGTGGTTCAAATCCCATATGGTCCCCCAAGCCTGCCAGGAGGAATTTTTGAGGCAGAGCCAGAAGTAATCCCTGCGAGCTGCCGGGTGTGACCCAAAAAACAAAAAAATAAAATCAAGTGTGCATGTTATACATGTGACATCCAGGCATGCAAGGGTCAGGAAAGGAGGAAGGGTAAAGGGAGGGAGAGAGGAAGAGAGGAAGAAAAAGAGAGCATGAGAGAGGGAGAAAGGGAATGAGAGAGAGGAGAGAGAGAAGAAAGAGAGTGAGTTTCTTAATAGCTGCCAGGCATGGAAAACTGACACCTTTGCCATGGGGCAAGTTCATGCCCACTGTAGAGATACTTGTTAGCCCAGGATGAGGAGAAAAGATGATGATTCAGGATACAGAGTGAAACTCATTGTAAAGGCTACTGAGAACCTTATATAGCAGGTTCTCAAATAATGTAATTTTACTCAATTGGGAAAAATGTTAGTTTAGGTTAAAGAAAGAAACTATTTTCAAAATGAACTATTTGGCTTAAAATTATCAAGACCTTTAAATAACATTTAGGTAAAGACTTGAGTGTAATATACAGTCCAGTTTCCAGCCCAAACCTTAGACCTTAAAATGCTGCTTCTGGATCTTTGTATATTTTGGCCCTGTCAATGAAGGTATTTATAACTCACTCATTAATAAAACAATGCTGACATGCTTCTCTATAGCAAATCATCCTCATTCATGATTTATTAGAAAATTGGAAGTGGACTATAAAAACCACACTTAGGCAAGCCCTAGAAATTTAATTCTACACCATCACATATATTTCTCTATTTGGTATATTTCAACCTAATTTAGAGAAAGTCTTTTCTAAGGAAGAAAAAATATTATTTTAAAGATAGAGAAAATATTATTTAAAAGATAAATAAAGAAATTAGTTTTTCACTACTTACCTTGTATATCTGGAAGATACTTCTGGTACTGGTCAACTTCACTGCTAAAAATAGCAAATGCTAATCGTTTGAGAAGCATAGCTCTCTGCTCTAGCTCCACATCACGGTTTGCAAAGAGATTAAGAGAACTGCTTTGAGCCACAGCTACACGAGCTGAAAAAAGTCATTTGAAAAACAGTTTATTTGGTTTTTTGGGGGGGAACATGGCTAGTTGCCCAATAATATCCGAGAGTGAGGGTGTCTCAGGGAGAAGACTCTGAGCTCATCTAGGGGCAGAAGAAATTAAAGACAGATCCAGCATATCCAAACCAGACCAATAGGGGCTATGAGTCGAGAGAGAGATGTGGAGAGGGAAAATTCAGGACAGAATGTTCCAGAAGATAAAGTTATTAACAATGTTATTTTATGAAACCCTTAGTTATTCTATGGCATTTGCCCAAATTACTTTAAAAATCATATCTGGCCAGGTCTCACTTAGCTTTTTTAGCTCTCTTTCCTTATGTTTGCCACACACCTCTGGTTCTCTTTTCTGCAGTCATACCAACTTGATCGATTGATAAGTACTTAAATTTACCTGGCTTGTTCCTACCCCAGAATCTCTATATTTTTGATTTTCTGTGTCTGGAATACTCTGTCCTTATATTTTTTACTTCACATATGAGCTGCTATTATTTGAATCTATAATAGTATTCTATGCAACTTCTTACTCCCTCAAATAATCTTATTTTATGAAGAGTACTATAATTCCTGGTTCATTTTTTCTTTAATAAGAATGTGCTAAATCGATGAATATGAACCTTAAAACAACCCTGTGAAGATAAGTTGATTTTTATTTATTTAGTTTTTTGTAGTGCCAGGACACAAATCCATGACCTCAGATATTGTATCTTCAAGGAAAGATGAGAAGGAAAGAGCATACTGTTAAATAAATCATAAAAAAGACTCATCTAAAGACTTAATCTGACTTCACTGCTAGTTAAAGTCATTTAATATAACTTTCACCCCTTAAAGAAAAGGAAGTATTTAGATACAATATTATAAAAATCCTAATATAACAAATTAAGTCTGATTAGAAGAAAGACTAATTCTATTGTATCCCTTCTCTTTCTTCCTTTAGAGTGAACTAACTGAGATCTTTGATTAAGAGTGACTTGTCCTATTGAGATAGGCTGGATTCAACTACTTATCTTTTCCAAGTGCTAGTCTCCCATTCACTGAGCAACTGATGGAATATTGGCTATATGCAGTTGTAAGTTGTAGGTTGGGAAATAGTTCAGAGACAGTGAGATAAGACTCTATCCTTAGCTGCTTCACAAGGACAAATAATTTCATTTATAATGTAAGATTATGTACTTTTTTTACAATTTCCAAAAAAGAGTTAAATAATAAAAATAGATCACATAGAGAGAAGACTAATTCTCTCAATTATACACTACTCACTCATTAAATCTCTAAATGTTGTTTTGTCATGTGTCATCAGATTATCCATAATTGTTCTCCAACTGAAAGAGACAAGAATTATGCTTAATTTTTTTGTTATTGTGAAGAGTTGTTTTCAACAGACTGTGTGATGCAGTATCATATAGAATAAAAACAAGACAAAAACAAAACGAAACAAAACAAAAAAAAACAAGACTAAGACTTACTGATTAACACAAGAGGCATCCATTTGGAAAAAACTAGGATCCATAAAGAGGTCAAAGGCTTCTTTTTTCCAAGCTCTCCGTGTATACTGATATCCACTAAGACTACTAAGCAGCTGGACACATGCACGATAACTTGGAGCATTATGTGCACTAGAAGAAAAGAAACCCAGCTACATTAGTTTATAGTAACTTTAGACAGGATAACTTAGTCACAATTATTCACGTTTTATTCTAAAACAATGATAGAAAGCACAAAGCATCATAAAAATAAAAAACGGTTGATTTTTGTTAGAATCCAAAGTAAACAAAGTATCAAATAATAAAATAATAATTCGTTTCCATTAGGCTCTGAATACAATTATTTAAATAATAGTACCTGTGATTTCGGAGGTAGGGCACAACATAATGCATAATATTAACAAGTAAAGGAATAACTCGTTCCTTTTCATCACTATAGAAAACCATGTCCAAAAGATGAGCCAAAACCTAAAAAAATAAACAACACAATATAGAGTAAAACAATCTAATAGCTCAACTGATACCATTAAGTAGGCAGTGTCAGGTCTGCATGTCAGATACCCCAGAACACTTGTAATAAGAAATATCTAAAATAAGTTTCTCCTAGCCATTTTTGCTTTATGCGTGCAGTGGGGAAGGAGGGTGTCATAATTGGCTGTATTCTTCTTTATACTTTATTGTTGAGTCTTATTAGTTCTTTTTTTTTTAGTCTTATTAGTTCTAATTAGTCTTATTAAGTTCTTTTTATTTCCCTCTTTACAAATGTGGATACTCAAAAAGATTATAACAGTATGACTTAGGCAAAATAATTGTTTCTTGATAATATTGGAAATAAAATAATAGCTCAATTAATTTGGTTGGTTTTGTCACAAGTTACCTTTAAACTACATCATGTAAAGAGCACTGTCTACTTTTAATTTTTTTGTTGTTTTTGTTTTTGGGTCATACCTGGTGGTGCTCAAGGGTTACTCCTGACTCTGTACTCAGAAAGCTCTCCTGGCAGGATTATGGAACCATATGGGATTCAAACCACCATCACTCCTGGGTTGGCCAGGCAAGACAAATGCTGTGCTATCTCTATGGCCCCACTACTCTTAAATTTTGTGTTTATTCATAATCACATTAGAAGAGTAATGTGAGTTCTCTTTTTCTATACAGCCCGAAGTTAGTTGTAAATACTAACATTTGTCCATGTCATATAATTTTTTTATTATTGTTTTTGGGTCACACCTGGTTACACTCAAGGATTATTCCTGACTCTAAGCTACAGTGATCACTCCTGGCAGTTCAGGAACTATATGTGAAACTGGAAATTGAAGTCAGATTGTGTGTGAAACAAGCACCTTAATTTCTGTAGTATCTATCCAGTCTAAGTTTTAAAAGACAAAAAAAAAGTGCCAAAAATAATTCATATAAAGTGAATATTTTTTAAGGGAGTTCTGGAGAAATAGTATAGATGTTAAGGTTCTTGCTTTGCATGCACTGATCCCAATTCAATCCCTGATATCATATATGGTCTTCCAAGCCCTTCTAGGAGTGATTACTTCTAGAAATAATATATGAGCACAAAGCAAGGAGTATGTCAGGAGCACTGCTGGTTGTGTTCTCTCACTAGCTAGTGCATGAGAAGAGGAGCAATATATACAGTTATTATCATTAATATTTAACTAGCTAATATGAATATAAACCAGGTGAAACATTTATTACTGAATGTTAAGTGTCAAAAAGTACAAAATAATTTTTTAAATTG
Source organism: Suncus etruscus (assembly GCF_024139225.1). NCBI lineage: Eukaryota > Metazoa > Chordata > Mammalia > Eulipotyphla > Soricidae > Suncus > Suncus etruscus. Next base: position 54,535,459 of record NC_064851.1, read on the forward strand.
CAATATCCTCCGTAAGAATTACTGATATTTATAAAACATTTATGTGAACTTTCATTTTAAAAAGCAGTATTTACCTCAGAAAGCAGGGTCAAGGCATGGACACTATATATAGAAGGAGCTATGTTTGAGGTTTCCACTGCAGGTGACAACATATCTAAGTGAGATAAAAGACAGGTAAAGTTCAAGATAAACAGTGAAAAGTTACCTACTTAAACATAAGGAGTGATTTTATAATACTTATAGTGATAGATTTCTTAGTGAATCATATACCACAATTATACAGCTAAATGTTTGAGATCAATACCTTCAACATCAGATTCCAAAGTGCTTCCATCCACAATTATTTTGGGAGAAGGCTTAACTTCAAGATTCCTTCGCAACCAGGTTGTTTGTTCAAGAGAAGAACCAGCAATTGCACCAACAGCATCCACTATTTTATGAGTCACATCCTAAAAATAGCAAAAACAATATACATATATAGTGCATGTATATATATATATATATATATATATATATATATATATATAAATTCACATTGATCTTTCTCACCTTTCTGTTTTAGAGTAGATAATATTACGAAAATTTGAAAAACAGATCTCAATTTGGAATGCCTTACCTGAAGATCTCGTTGGTCTTTTTTATTTTCCAAACTAGGGTTTTTCATAATAAACTCATTCAGAACCCTAAAAATGGTCAAACAGAAAATATTACCCTTTTTATTAAAGTAATATAACTTTTCCTGCTATCAGTCAATTTTGTAGTTTCAGTTTTTGATGTTCAAAAATATATATAAATGGGTATCATAGTCATACAAATAGGCATTAAAATATAAATAATACTCAGAAGCATTATTTGTAAAAGTAAAAAACTGTACAGAATAAATATTCAACAACAGAATAGATAAATGTGGCATACACAAGGAAATAGTAAATACTAAAATGAATAAATTAAACTGTAAAATTATATGCATGTATTTTAAATGTGTTATGTGAAAGAAGTAAAAACAAAGTAATATGTACATATAGCATAGTTTATCTGTGGTGTTGGGACATGGGAATATTTTATTTCTCAATTCAAGTTTGTGATTATAGTTTGTTTACTTTGTGCCATTATAAAGTTTCATACATATTATATGCTTATTTTTATGTATATGCATATTTTTAATTTTATATACAATAACAAAGAATTTAAAAATAAGGATACAATTTAAATTGGAACATAGGAAGAGTTTCCTGTCCCATATAAAATTTTATGTGACAAATAAAAAATAATTCTATTGTTAAATTTCTACTAATATTTACTTTGACTTGATTTTCTGAGAATATTTATGTGCATAATTGCTTCCAAACTAATATATGAAACAATATTAAGGAGTAATTCTGATAGTAAGTTCTATTATGTTTTTAGAAAATTTTAGAGGATCATAAAAAAAATGGTTGGAAAAAATAAAATCGCAGAAATTTAAAAAAAGAACATCACTGAAAATATACAGCGGTTTGTTTAAATCTGAAGTAAACATAGAGAGAAATGAAAAGGATTCCTTATTACCTGAAAAGTGAGAAAAAAGGCAGTTGTGGGAATAGCAAAAATCTTGCAGAGGCATAATCATAATCACATAATCACAAATAGAAATCACAAATAGAAAGTCAATAGCCTCTAGTCGCAAATATAGAGATATCACATGTAATCATCCAAAACAAGTTATTCAGAAATTGTTATAAATAATAAAACAATAAATAATATTACTTCTGAATAATTAAGAAAATATCTCTAAATAAATTATGTTATTCAGAAATTATTTTGAAAACTTTATTCAAAATACAAATTAATTACTCACCCAAGGATTAAGAATTGCCCTGGGGCTGGAAGACTCAGTTGTATTGACTCTTTCAGAAGTATCAACAGTGATGCCCAGCTATCTACTAAATTGGGCACTGGAATTCTGCAAGATAAGCATTTCATATACGTGAAGCCATAGAATATTTTTTACTCTGAAACATTCCTTAAGTTCTTAGAAACTATAATAAAAGGAAATCCCTCATGACATTTTTTATTATTTAAAAAGAAATCCAAACACACTTAGAATATCCTGTGCTATTTATTAGTGTAGAAACTGCTAGGAAAATCAGTTTTTTTTTTTTTCACATGAACTCTTTTTTTTATATTATTTTTTAACATAATTTTTATTTTAATTGTAGTGGCTTACATATCGTTTACAGTAATATTCTAGGTACATATTTACATTGAATCAGGGGAATTCCCACCACCAAATTGTCCTCCCACAACTGCTCCCATCCTGCCTCCTATATCCTCCACTCTTCCGACCAGGGGCTGCTAGAATGCGTGGTTCCCTCTGTGTCTAGTTAATTACCTAGCGGGCTTATAACTGTTTGGTCTTGGTGCCTCCATTATTGCCCCCTGTAGTTGGGAGGTGGGACTAGAAAGATCAAGTTATGTGGATTTGTTTGAGGAAGAGAAAGGTAATATAATGGGGTAAAAATCGACTACGCCGACTATGAGTGGAGTTATTCTAGAGGCTCTTGTCCTTGGTTTGAGAAACGATGAGGAAAAGAAGAAGGTGAAACACCACAGCAACATGAACTCTTTTTTTAATCACATGAACTCTTAAAATGAAATACAATTGCAATGCATATCAATCTATTTTTAACAATTCACTCATCTACTCTATAATCTATTCTCTCAACTTTTTTCTTATAGTAGTAGTTTCTTACCCTTCTCTTCTAAGTCTTTATTCAGGTAAGAGAGCCATCAGTCTACCCTGCACATAACTCTTCATGTTTAAGAAATAAAAATTATTTTTGTTTTCAGTCTAATTCTGACCTTACTACTTTAATGTATCTAAGTTCAGATTTTAGGAAGTCCCTCCTTTACTCACAACCAATATAAATATATTATATGAGACAGTTTTATTCTATTTTATTTTTTAATTTCTGGGCCACACCTGGAGGTGCATGGGCCCTGCTATCAGAAATCTCTCTTGGTAGTCTAAGAGAAACATATGAGATGCTGGGGATCGAAGGCAAATGCCCTAATCACTTCAGCCATCACTCCAGCCCCTATATGAGACAGTTTTATATATGTTAATTATAGAATAGAAATTAATGCCACTGTGATCACTATTAACCATATGAAGGAGAATTAAAGGTATTTACCAATAAATACAATCAACTGATTTCTTTTTAGGTCAATTAAACCTAAAACTAAAATATAAGAAAATGCTTTAAAGCCATTAGTCCTAATATTAAAAAAGTCAGATTATGTGACAAAAGGCACAGTTTTAAGAGTGAAATTCAAATTTTTAATTACAATTATTTTCCTATAATTTAATGGTTTAATATCATCCATCTGCCATACACATAGGTCTTTAGTTTTAAACTTTTCACTTAGGTCTTGTAAGATTTGTGTGTCTGTGTCATTAAGAGACTCTAAGACTTGTATTTATACATCTTTAGCACTTGTTCTCTTTCTTTTAGGAGGAAAACAGAAATTTCTCAAAGAATTCCTGTGCTTTTTCCTATAGTCCCTAAGTTTTATATATTAATATTATAGTATAGAGAGATCCACATGTTATCTTACCTTTGAATAAAAACATAGAAAAACTGAAGCATGCAGACTTCCAAAGAAAGATGTTTCTATAAATAAAAGAAAACAATTTTATAGTGAAAAATGCTACTACCTTTGTTTTTATTGTTGCAAAAACTCTATTTTACCACTAACTCAAAATAAAACAAAAACAGAAGAGCTATTTAAAAACTGAAGGCAGAAGAATACATCAAAAGTCTCTTAACTTTTTGTTTCTAGCTAGCTCCAAAAATGTCTAAGTTGATATTCTACCTATTAGTGATCATTTATTCTATAAGCATCAAAGTGACTATTTTAAGCACTTTATGACTGGTTTGTCCTATGAGAATGAGGTTGGTAAAGGCATCATACCAATCTGAAAAAGTTTCTGGAAAAGTATATAGTGATTTCAAATTTGGGACTAACTCCTAATATCCTAACACATACCTTTAATGATCAAGTAACTATAATAACAAAACTTGTCATATTAGGTATTAGTAATAGGGAAAAAATGACTGATCCTTTTAGACATCTACAAATTTATTCCTTTTTAAAAGTAGCTATACCCTTTAAGTTTTTCTCTTTACCATTTAAAGAAAAAAATGAAATAGTAAATTCAAAACTGAGTAGACTAAAAGCATTAGTTCATGAGTTCTGTTGTTGTTGTTATTGTTTATTTGTTTGGGCCAAACTCAATTTTGCTCAGGGGTTGCTCCAAGCTCTTCACTCAGGAATAATTCCTAGCAGATTGGGGGACCATATGGGATGCCAAGGATCAAACCTAAGTTGGCCATGTACAAGGCAAATGCCCTACCCACTATTATTATTATTATTATCATCATCATCATTATTATTATTTTGATTTGGGGTAACTATTTGGCCACCACTGAGTAAACACTCAAGGCTTATTTATAGTTCTGTGCTCAGTTATCACTCCTGGCTGTGTTTGGGGGAATGCATTTTAAATTTATTATATACAATATATATCAGAGATCAAAACAGAATAAGTTGCATTTTAGGTAAGCACCTTAACCACTGTACTATCTCTCTGCCCTGGCTTTTTATTATGGCAATGTGAGAGCCACAGGAACTTATCATGGCAACATTGTGCAATAGAATGATTGCACTCATCTGTGGGATAAAAAATAGATAGTATGCTATCAAAGACAATAAAGATGAGGGTCAATAGAACTGGTCATGGCATGAAACTTGCCACAAAGATATGGGGAGTACAGTTTAGGGGCAGAAAGGAGAACACTGTGACAATGATAGTTGGAATTGATCACTCTGGATAAGAAATGGGTGCTGAAATGAGCAAAAGTGACATACATGCTATCCCTTCAGGAATAATATTGCAAACTATGGTGATTAGATGAGAAGAAGGGAAGAAAGAGAAAGAGGGGGGAAGAGAGGGAAGAGAGAGAGAGAGAGAAAGAATGAGAGTGTCTGCCATAGAGGCAGGCAGAGGAGGGAAGTGGGAGAGGGCAAGAGTGAGACTAGGAACACTGGTGGTAGAAAATGTGGAAACTGGGGAAGAGTGTTGGACAATGAATAGCTGAAATTCCATTCTGAGCAACTTTGTAACTGTATCTCATGATGATTCAATTAAAAATTAAAGACATAAAAACATGTACAAAAATGTCTTATCCATCAGTATAACTGAAACAGAATTGCGAACAGAATAAAACCCTATTTAAATGAAGATCTCACCTTGTCCTTGGCTATGGCTGGGGGCTGCTTTAAAACTTCTTTCACAGTTTGTATAACAGTTTCTGCTCTCATGATACTGATTGAACGAACAAGTTCAACTAGTAAAAGCTGTTCATCACTGGCTGCAGGAATAATCTGGATAATCATCATTGTATTTATGTAAGGCTATATGCACATCAATATTTAAAAAAATCATAAAAATAAGAAAGCATTTTATCGCCTCTTTCAAATACAAAACACTTTTAAAGTTACCCTCGATTAAAGTAAAATTCATTTAAAATAATCTAAAATTTAGGTATTAGCTTTCTACTTTAAAAGAAAGCAAATTTTGTTGTCTCATCCCCTCACCCCCAATCTTTACAACACAGAATATTTTTACTTAAATCAACATCCAAAAGTCACAAAATTATTTATGATAGAGATATGAATTGTATTATATTATTATTACATTCCTTATACAAATTTGTTTTATATTCTGCAGTTTTTGGCTTTTTCTCTCAAAATTTATCCCAAAGACCTCAACAACCATAAAGCTCTAATTATGTCTTCTAATAAGTCATGTAAATAATCTACTACTGTTTTCTCTTCCTGTTCTTTTATTCGTTTGAGACAATTGTGACATGTCTTCTCATCCAAACCTGGGCTGAGATTCTCTTGTTTTGCTACCATATCATCTTTCTCTGCCAGGTGACTATTTTACTAGAGATTCTTCTTCTATGTTGGAACCCTTAATCCTTAGACTGCAAGTCTTTTTTATTTATGATTATTTTTCTGGGCATGCATCTTGTAACAACTGGTAAAGGTCAAACTGACAGAAATTTGTAAAAAATATTTTAAGGTTTAAAAGGCCTCAAGTTGAAGTTTAGCTAGTATAGAATTTATGCCGAAACTAATTTTCCATTACAAACTCCATCACAACTGCTACTGATAAGTGTTACATAGATGTACATCCAATGTTGCGCATTGTATCACTGAAACTCAACCATGAACAACTTTGTAAATGTGGAAAAAAAATTAAAAAACCAACTGTGGAAAACCTTGTAGCCATAGTGTTTAAATAAAGCAATTTAAAAAATACATAGAATGGAACCAGTTTGGATTTTCAAATCTCCATTTTCACCAGCACAATGTTGCTTTCTATGGCGTAGAGTCCTTTTCAGTGTGACTGTGAAAATATTTCATTCATTTATGGAAGATTTTCTTGTAAAATTTCTCCCCACAAGTTTTTTTTTTCTTCTGTAAATTATATTGTGTCACTGCTCTTACAATCCTAATATTCTTTTCTTTTCTTTTCTTTTTTTTTTTTTGTTTTTTGGGCCACACCCGTTTGACGCTCAGGGGTTACTCTTGGCTATGAGCTCAGAAATTGCTCCTGGCTTGGGAGGACCATATGGGACGCCAGGGGATCGAACTGCGGTCCGTCCTAAGCTAGCACTTGCAAGGCAGACACACCTTAGCTCTGGTGCCACCTTCCCAGCCCCACAATCCTAATATTCTTATCTCCTTTTCCCTACCTTCCATATCTCTAAAAATTATTCTATTTCTGGTATTTTTGTTAAGGAACTAAAAAGCTTCAATAGCGTTTGAGTATTTTTTGCTTGGTTATGTCATTTTCCTGGATAAGAAGTCTCAAAACTGCTACTAGAGAGAAACTAAGCTTCTGGCCATCTCAAAGAATTGTGACTGACTTCCCTAATAACCCATTTTCAGACATTTCCTGAAGGTTTTCTTTTTTTTTTTTTTTTTGGTTTTGGACCACACCTGTTTTATGCTCAGGAGTTACTCCTGGCTAAGCGCTCAGAAATTACCCCTGGCTTGGGGGACCATATAGGATGCCAGAGGATCGAACCGCGGTCCTTCCTTGGCTAGCACTTGCAAGGCAGACACCTTACCTCTAGCACCCCTGAACGTTTCTATTTTTAGCAAAAACTCTAAACTTCTACCTTGTATAAACATTGTGCCCTGGGCCTAGAACTTCTCTGGAAAAACCAGAATAAACCTGACTCTGCTACAGCAGGACAGAATAAGTTGCTGATTGCAATAAGAAAAAAAAAAAAAAGGATCAAGAATAATTACTTATATAAACTTTCAATCAATCCACGTAGACTTCAGTCCTACCCTAATTCTTTGTACTTAGAACTGATTCTCTACTTCCAGAGATCAACTGCAACTTTATGGTGAAAAATCCACATGTGTTTTTATTGGTTTTCCTTTTGTGATTACTTGGTTATCAGATTTCTCTACTCTAAAAATTAGTTATAAGTCAAAATATATTTTTCATCTTGCAAATATATGTTCATGTTATTTTTTTATGATTATATTCTATCTCTGTTACCTTAAAAATTCTCTTACTCTCATTTTGGGGAAAAAGATAAAAAGTACATCATTCAAAATACCATATTAAATCAGATATCCTTTATTTTTTTAAATAGTCCAGGATTTTAATTCTACTCAATAGAATATCAAGTACTGAATTCTCACATACAAAATGATTTCATGCTTTTTATCAATTTAGAAATGTCACATATATGTGTGAAATCAATACAAAATAATTCAGAAATTTAGCTAGAAAAATTGTATCTTAAGTCTTAATAAATATTTCAATATCATAATTTCCAATATTGAACACTCCTTCTGAATTTGATTCTTAAGATACAAAAACTTTCACAATATAATTCAGTTAAATTATCAGAATAAAATTACATTTGAAAGGAAACTAAACTCTCACTTATTAAACTGAAAAATTTTTCCATATTTTTGCAAAGATTAGATTTTTGAAAGATTGGAATTTTAGATGATATTATACTCTATTGCCCTTTCAGTTTGAAATAGTTTTATTTTAATATTACATATTTTCACACAAAACCACCATTTATACTTATTTTAGAAATGTAGTCCAGGGGCCGGGCGGTGGCGCAAGAGGTAAGGTGCCTGCCTTACCTGCGCTAGCCTTGGACAGGACCGCGGTTCGATCCCCCGGCATCCCATATGGTCCCCCAAGCCAGGAGCGACTTCTGAGCACATAGCCAGGAGTAACCCCTGAGCGTCACAGGGTGTGGCCCAAAAAACAAAAAAAAAAAAAAAAAAAGAAATGTAGTCCAAAAGTTTTTATTTTTTGATTTTTGGGCCACACCCAGTGGCTCTCAGGGGTTACTCCTGGTTCCTCACTCAGAGGCTCAGGGGCCATATAGAATGTTGACGATTGAGCCAGGTACCGTCCCGGGTTGGCAGTGTGATAGGCAGACACCCTACCACTATGCTATCACTCTGGCCCCGCCAAAGATTATCATCATAAAAATTTGTCTCCAAACTGTTGTCTTTTGTACTATCAACTGCATCCTAGCACACTGCAAATAATATACAGTTGAAAATTATCATTGCTTACACAATGAAAAAATAAAAGTATCATAAGATTACATACATACCTTGGTCCTAGGGTTGGTTTTACTATGTCTTCTTTCATTCCAAACAAATGCAATGGCAGCCATAAAGTGAACACCATGATTCATTGAAATGGGGCCCAGTAATTCTAAAATTTGTTGTCTCAAGTTCTAAAACAATTTAAGCAAATGACAAATGAGTTAAAAATTATTTAAAAAAAATCAATCATTAGATTGTACCTTTAGTTTTTATTTTATTTATTTATTTTTTTATTTATTTTTGATCATAGTGGCTTACATATTGTTGACAATGATATTTTAGGTACATATTTACATAAAATCAGGGGGAATTCCCATCACCAAATTGTCCTCCCTACACCTCCGTTTTTGTCCTACCACCCATATCCTCTTCCCTCACCCCCAGGGTAGCTAGGATGTGTGGTCTCCTCTGTATCTAGCCTACTGCATAGTAGTCTTGCACCTATTTGGTCCAAACAAACAAAAAACAAAGTATTTTACTACATAAGTATTTTATGGGCTTTATGTTTTGTTTTGTTTTTAGGTCACTCCTGGTGGCACTCAGGGTTTACTCCTGACTCTGTGCTCAGAAATCACTCCTGGCAGGCTCGGGATCATATGGGATACCAGGGATCTACCCAGGTTGGCTGTGTGTAAGGCAAGTGCCCTATCGCTGTCACTCTAGCCCAGACTTGAAACTCTTAAGCTCCACAGATGAAGTAGAAATGGTCTAACCTTTGTGGCACCAAGATTAATAGTGGTAACTGATGCAGAAGCTGCAACAGTCATCTTTTCTGAGGAATCAGCCTGATGAAGTATGCTCCAAAGCAATGTCACTGAGGACATGATCATATGAAGAATGGAGAGAATTCCACTTCGAGCTTCAAATAAGTGTTTTTGATCTACATTGACCAAAAGCTATTAAGCATTAAAGAGAAAGAAAAGGATCAACTGTAATTCATAATGGGGACATACTAATCATCACAGTCTTTAAAAGGAAATCTAGTATCTATGAAATCTTACTTGATGATATTGTGTAGCAGGATCCAACAAACAGTAATGAATAATGGAAGTGATTCCTTCCAAAAGAGTCAGAATCATATCTGGTGGAATAATTGATGCCATCCATAGAGGCCTGAAATAAAGTTTGAATTCATTTGAATATGACTTTTATGAAGGCAAAGATGATACTTTATTAATAGAGTAAATGTCTGATGTGAGGTAAGTACTAAGATATTAAATAAAAAAATTTTTTTTGATTTTATATCCCAACCTATAACATAAGTGAGTTGTACTAAATAAATTTTAAAACTCATTTAATTGCTTTCTGGCTAAAATAAAAAACATGGATCTCTAGCAATTTACATATCAGTCATACTAATATTAAATGATAGCAGTTTTCTTAATTTTACATGTATTAACAAGTTACACAAGAGAGAAAACAAAAACTAGTTTACAAAGTACACAGCTAATTTTGAGCATGGCCAGAAGACAGAGATGGTATCTACCAAAATAAGAAAACCCAAAACAAGAATATGACCAACTAGGTAAAATACAATCTTAAACCACTTTAGTCTGAGATTAATAGAGACTCAATAATATAGCAGTAAAACTAGGGGAATATTCTGCTTAGTTTTCACTTCTGCCAGCTCAAAGATAGGTGATAATCAAAAATTAACTTCATTGCTTTGAAGAAAAAAGCCACATATATTATTCATTTTCTTCCATTTTAATACCTTTACTGATAGAATTCCTCAAGTTGAATTTTCTTTCTTGTGAAAATAAATACTGATCATACTTTAAAGGCAGTAAGGCAAAAGACTAAAACTTACCTACTATCAGATAATCCTGTTTCATATTTGTACTGCTGGATTAGATTATCTAAATTCCTACACAGCTGCAGTGTCACAGAAACAACCACTCTCTGTAAAACTTTCCCCATGTATGGGAGAGCAGATGTAATCAAGCCAATCCATTGTGGGTGCATCTTACATGCACAGTGCTGATGTAGAGCTCGTATCACTGCACAGAGAAACATGCCTTGACATGTGATTGGCTGAGCATGTAAATACTGAAGAGAAGTCATGGGCTGATGGGGATTGATATGCTCTAGGTCAGATACAATAAAATCAAAGCCTGTTTCATTCTCTTCAGGGATAGTCATTACCCGGTGTTCTAAAACAATAAGTCTCTGAAGTACTTTAAGGAGCTGTGACTGGAGAGTGCTGCCATTGTCGAATTCATCCTCTGAAAAATTAATAAGGCTATCCTCTGAGAAACCTTCTTCCACAGTGACCATGTTCTTACCTGCTACTTTTTCACTATGCCATTTCTGTGCACTGAAGATAGATGACAGCAAACAGTGAAGAATTACTTTCTGAACTTTGCACTTAGACAGCATATCAGAGATAAAGCTCGGGAACCCCTTTGCCGAGCTTTCTATTACTTTTGCTAGTTCAGTAAAGAGAAGAGTTAATATTTCTATGCTCATCATCTGCATATTTCGATTGCCTATTAAATCCTGTGCAGTGACCTTGACATGAGTTGGGTAATGACTGCGCATATAATACAAACAGAGGGAAATAAGAATTTCTATGTACATAGAACTCCGGAAGTTATGATTTGAGTCTACTGGAATGTGACTATAAAAGTCTTTGCCCATAACAGAAATCCGGTGTCTGGCTAATAGGTTCTGAAGCAGAGACAACTGAGGTGTATATGCATTATTTACACTAGTGGTTGAAATGGCATTTACAAAAGCAATTGGATTAGTTTTCAAAATGGCTTTGATGGCAGAAAAGGCATACAGAGTCCGTGAAGAATCATACAACTGAAGATATAAAAGAACATGCTGATAGAGAGGATGGATGTTGAAGTTGGGAGATTTCCGTGATCCTGGAGAACCCATGTCACTTTCAATTTCAGAAATTTCTCCCTCTCCACAACTGTACCAGTTCTCTAAATCCAGGCCATCACTAAAGAAGACACTGGTTTGTTTGAGTTTTTCATTTGAGGTCTTTTTCTTGTCATCATCTTTTTTTCTGGCAAGTTTCACTTTAGGTTTTGCTCCAGGTTGTTTACCTGACTCCTTAACAATTGTCTCTTTCTCTGAGATTTTTTCCGATTTTTCTTTGAAGCTGAATTGAATATTACTGTGGCTCCAATGTCTAGATTTGGTCTCTGTGGAAGAAACAGAAGAGTCCTGGAAAGTCTGTGTGGCTCCTAAAATACAAGGTGAAGAATTATTTCTGGAAATGCCATTTGCAATGCATTCAGGGCTTTCCTCTGCAGTCACAGACAGAAACTGAGAACTTCTGTGACTCAGCAAAGCACTCTGACTCTGCTGAGTAGACTGATCTTCACTTTTAACTGTCTCCTTCTCTCGATCAACTTGATGGGGCTTTGGTGTCATAGCTTCAACTTCTAACTGAGATGCAGATTCTGCTTCAAGGCCACTTACAACCTTACAGATAAGGTCAAACACTACTTGCTGAACATCATCATCTGGGGAGTTTGGCATTTGAGAATCCTCTTGTGCATTCACATTTTCAGGATCAACTTCATAACTCAAATTGTCCCCAGCAGAGGACTGTGAACATCCAGAGTCAGAACTATGAAGAATTTCTATCTGTTGGTCTGGAAGATCAAAATCAGATACAACCATTGGAATCGTCTCACTGCTAGTACTTAAAAGGGAAAGTCTGTCACTTAATGGATTAACAGTGAGACTAAAATTCTCTATTTCATCCATGGTAAGTGGCTTTTCACCATTTCCTTTAGATGCAATGAGTTGTACATGGCTTACTGGCATATGAGAAAAACAGAAAAAAGAAGACAAAATACAAAAACCATTAAAATAATTGAAAGTAGAATGAACTCACATTTTAAATCATTAATATCAAATCAAATTTTAATCATTAATTTTACATATCCTATTACATATACACTCATATAACCTATTAATGTTTTAATATAGTATAATTTCAGAGCTTTTAATTTAGAAAATTAAGTAGTTGATTACAAATTTACAGGATTGGAACAAAATAGAGTGCTTGCCTTGCACCCTGCTGACCTGGGTTGATCCTGGTCCCCCCTAGCCCAGCAGAAGTGATCACTAAGTATAGAGTCAGAGTAAGCCCATAACATATCCTGATGTAGCCCCAAAATAAAAAGAAAAATATTTAACACAGATTAAATAAAAACTTGCCCTTATTCCCTTCCTGTGTGGAATTTTCTTTTAGTTATATTATTTTCAAAAATTAAAGTAGCTGAACATATAAAATGTGTGTATAAGTAAAATTCAACAAGCATTCGTAAACTAGTGCAACAAACATTTACAAATTAGAAAAACAGAAGTGAGAGAAGGTAAAGATATAATTGCTTTATCTAAGGAGGCTAAAATCAGTTTGATCATAAAGTACATTTTATACTATTTGGTGGGCAAGCTATGTTTGTGTTATTCTTTCTGAAAAGGGAAAACTCAGTGGATTTCATATGAGTAGTACAAACCAAATACTACTAAATTCAGAAAAGTATGGGTTCACAGTGAAGTCTGTGGTGGATTTCAGAAGGTGAAAATTCAGCAGGTAGGCCAGAATTATGGTTCATTAAACACTAACATAAAATAACTTTGGCAATAATCAGAGGAGAGCATAATTTCAAGAGATTCAGACTAAAGCAAGGTAAAGGAATATAGACTTTATAAAAACACAATGAAGATGAAGCAGGTAGTTCCTTATCATTTACCAGTGGTGGAACTTTGAGAAAAGCATAACATTCTAAGCATCAGATTTCTGCAGAGTAAAAATAACCTTTTATAAGTGAATCACAGGATAATTTAGGAATACAAATGAAATATCTGAGAGAATTTTGTCTCCTAACATATTATAACATACCAACAATTAACCCTTCATTATAAATGGCATCTCTTGGTAGTTCATATAGTGGGTAAATGACAATAATAGTAATAAATACTATAATTATCTAATGATATTAATATATATTTAAATATTACATAAAGTATAGATACATCTAAATAACATATAGATATTATATTCATAGCATATAATAGTAAAGATAATATTTTTAAAACATTGATGACATAGTAGTCACTATACTAAACATGTCACAAACAACTAAATCTAATATTCACAATAAAACCTAACTAGGCTCTTTCATGAATGAGGAAAAGGACTACAAGATACAAATATTCATTACATGCTTACTATAAATTTCCAGGGAAGTAATACAGTTTTGGAAGTTCAAGGTTCAAGGTTCATTGTTAAGTAAACTAGAGGAATTCTCATCAAAATTAAAAAACTCATCTCTGACAAGAAAACTGTATTGAGTTATCCTGAGTAGATTTCAAAGACTCAAATAGTCTAAGGTCACTGATCAGGTGTATTCTTATAGGACATGTATGAGTACTGCTAAGCACATGAAGAAGTGATGGGTAAAATCTTTTTTTGAAAATTGATTTTTTTTGGCCACACCCAGAGGCACTCAGGGGTTACTCCTGGCTCTCCACTCAGAAATTGCCCTTGGCAGACTGGGGGACTATATAGGATGCTGGGAATTGAACCGCGTCCCTTCCAGGTTGGTCACATGCAGGACAAATGCCCTACTGCTGTGCTATCTCTACGGCTCTTAATATGAAAATCTTATACTCAGTTCTCTTGTCAATCATCACCATGTTCCCCTCTCTATTTCAATTTCAATAAGTGGTTTTATTACTGATTAGGTACTATAAATTAGAATATTCGAGCAGACTTCCACCTTAAAATTTTAAAAAAACAAAGCAATCATTGGAAGATTTTTTCCTCTTTTTTTTCTCTATTTAAACTAACAAAGGTTTTGATTCTATTTATTTATTGATCAATTGATTCACATTTATGCTCCAGTCATACAGAGAAAAAAGAGGGAAAGAAAAAATGAACAAGCTATTCAAGCAATAAGTTAGTTCTATTTAATAATAAAACAGTATTGCTAAATCACATAAAACCTCTATTTTAATGACTCGATATTAAATAAAGCTCTTTACTTCTTCTACATGATACTCACCATTGCTGCAAGTAAAATTTTGCATAAAATGTTTATCATGCTCTTCTCCAGGATAACAGGGACCCTTATTCCAGTAACGTTCTGCTTGTACACGCTGCACTGAAACCCTCTGAGTTTTGGGATGAAGAAGAAGCAATAGTAATGGTTCCAAAACTCTTGCAATATCATGTCTTTGTAGGACTTGGTTCAGCCATGCTTGTCCCACAGAGCTGGTAGAACCATCGAGACTGCTAAGGCTATCTAACATGATGAAAAGTGACCTAAAAAAATACCCAAAATTAAAACAACGGATGATATACTTATTTCACTGTGCTTCAAAAATTAACATAAGGTATGCTTGTTATTTTGAAAGAGTTACATCCAGTCACACGTCAGAATAAGTTTTGACCATACCACACCATTTTATTTTGTTTTGCTTTGTTTTTTTGGGGCCACACCAGGTGATGCACAGGGGTTACTCCTGGCTATGTGCTCAGAAATCGCTCCTGGCTTGGGGGACCCTATGGGACACCAGAAAATTGAACCACAGTCTGTCCTAGGCTAGTCACAGCAAGGCAGATGCCTTACCATTCCACACCACTGCTACAGCCATACCACACCATTTTAATAATCTTAATTTTGTCTAAGTAAATACAGAAAAAATTAAGTATTTTAATTTTCTTACACACTTGCATTGTCAAATTTCACAAATATAAATTGCTTTACCTTTTATAAGATAAATACTAAAGAATAGGAAGCTAATTTAGCCTGATTTAGCTATTTACCCCTTTTTTTCCTCATAAAAACATTATCAAGCCCTTCAAGTCAACATGCCCCTCTCCCCTCCTATTCTTTTTATGTGTTGCATCTATGTATTTAAAGACTATGTGAAAGGTATGGAGGTATGATTTGAAATCATAAAATAAACAAGTTAAAATTGGGCATCCATATTATCTTACGTAAGGTATTGAGCAAAGGACTTAACTTCTCTTACTTGTCTGAGAAGTGGCTATCAAATTAGAGTTCAAATTTGTGAAGTGTCCCTGTCTAATGTATGATTTATTATAAAAATTTAACATAATATTACTTGAAAAGAATATTTCCAGTTAAAAAGCAACAACTGAAATAAAATATAGTAGAGGAAACATACAATCCTGATTTGGGTTTTACATCTGTGGTGCTGAGACCTGACAAGTCTGTGTATATATGAAGCCAAAATACTAATTATTTTCTATACAAAAGAGCACCTTTGAAGTTTGATGCAGATCTCCCAGTTAGAGTATTAATCATTAAAGGTGTCACATGAAAGGATAAACTACTTCTAGGTGGCTATAGGTTCAATGAATATATGGGTGGAATTTGTGAATATTTTAGTTATAGATTTATTAAGTCCAGTTTAGACAAAATATTGATATTGTTCATTGAAGAAATAATTTTACAATCTATAATGTATTTCCATTTTCAATGAATGAATACTCCAAAAGGCTCTATTCGCTGACTCCTAGAAAGCCCTCAGTACACAGCATCTGAGTAAGATGTACAATGAGAGGAAGGGGGTACTTATTACATGACTTGGAAAGCAAAAATGCCAGGTATTTCAATATAGCTTATATTCTTAAATTGATACATTTTCCCTAAAATTTCTACAATGTTATTATCTTCTATCCGAGAAAAACTAGCCAAAAGATTCAATAAAAGAAATATGACTATAAAATCTGAATATAAAATAAAACCAGGGGTCTGAGAGATAGCATGGAGGTAGGGTGTTTGCCTTGCATGCAGAAGGATGGTGGCTAGAATCCCGGCATCCCATATGGTACCCTGAGCCTTCCATGAGCAATTTCTGAGCATAGAGCCAGGAGTAACCCCTGAGTGCTGCTGGATGTGACCCCAAAACAAAACTAAACTTTGGCTTTTGAGAGACCTTCATATTGAGGATATTTCCTGATTCATGACTCATTCCTGATTCATTTCAGATTCCACAAGACCATGTCATAGGCTGAAGCTGTGTTTGGATTTTATCTCCCCCAGACTATTTCAAAAGACATAAGGGAATATGTATATTTCCTCTGTATATTTAGATGTATTTCCTTAATAGTATAATTCTTATTGTGTATTTCCTTAAGTAGATGTAGTTTTATCCCCATCCCTTTTTTTATTTGTTTAGTAGGAAATTCTAATAGATAAGTTTCTCTTGGGTTCTGAGTTCATGTTAGAAACAGGTTATAGGGATTATTTAGCTTGTTATTTTTACCCCCATATACACCAATAGTATCATGTGGATTTGCTCCCTTTTGTATAGGCACATTAAATGGGGAAATCTTATATATAGAAAAAAGTTCTTATCCAATACGGATAGGAAGTCATAGGGGTCTTTCATTCTGAACATTTATCACAGTGACTTGACTTAGGTTTCAGTTGATCAGACACCGGTCATCACTGATCAGACATTGGATACCATCTTTGGAACTAACATGTTTTTCTGCACCAGCACCAGCAATCAACTACTACCAGGGAAGGCTCAAATGCTGCTCTGGCACCAACTTATTCCAGAGTGCGTTCATATGACACTCTGACGACTTGGAAACAGCAACCTTGCTTTCATGGCAGGTTTCCCTGCATTGCTACCTAACAAGGAGATGAAACCAGAAGATGCTCCATGACACTCTGACTTCAACATAGGATCTGTGCAAAAACCAAGACTTTAATTACAGAAGCCTATCTGCAAAAAATTGCCACCACCATTTTTTATACATGGTATAAATTATATATAATTTTATATATGGTATAAATTATATATAAATTATACATGGTATACATTTTTTTAGACATTGTATCCCACCTATTTCATAGAACTTTGGGACACAGATTACTGTGTTTTACATCATATTTCTGCATTTTTATATAACATTAAGAGGGGAAAAAAAAGAAAGAATGGATGCCAGGGGCCAAGTGGTCTCAGGTGCACCAGTTGAGTAAAAAAAAGAACAGAACTAAATATCCAAGCCAAAGTCAACAAAAATAGAATGAATAAGACCTAAATTATAACAATATAAACTTAAAATGGGGCCTGTTATACTGGCAGACCAGTGACAAAGGGTGGTAATAGAGGATGTACTCTGAGAACATTGGTGGAGGGAACTGGTAGTAGGAATAATTCACTGTGTATCTAAAATCCAATTATAAAATACTTTGTAATACTTTTGGTTTCAAGAAAATAAAATTTGGGGCTGGAGCAGTGGTGCTAGAGATAAGGCATCTATCTGCCTTGCAAGCACTAGCCTAGCACTGATCACAGTTAGATCCCCCAGTGTCCCATATGGTCCCCCACACCAGGAGCGATTTCAGAGCACATAGCCAGGAGTAACCCCTGAGCATCAATAGGTGTGGCCCCAAAATAAAAACAAAAAGAAAATAAAATTTAAAATAATTAAAAAATAAAATAAAACCAACCTGTCAAAGGAACGTGCAAAGGATGATGATTTGCTTATATGAATATCCCTTGTTAGATGCCAAAGAACAGCAAACTTTGCATGTGCTTCCATCCTTATTTTCTGAGGAGAAATATTGGACATTACATTATTATATTCTCCAATGAAGATGTTATTTTTAATAAATTTACAGTTATTTATTAAGAGCATTATGTTCAATGTTCACAGTATAATATATAATGCAAAAATATAATATTTCCATGTAGTAGAAATGTATATAATAGTTCAGTATATAAATATGAAACCTAAAACATCATCTCATGTAGTCTCATAAGTAATCAATTACATTATCAATTTACTAAATTTATCATATACTAGAATAGAATAGGTCATAATTTTCATCTTATATCTTGAGTGTGCTAAGCAGTTTTACTATTATTTAAGTTAATTTGTTTTGTTTTAGGGGTTACACTCAGAGATGTTCAGGGATTATTCTTGGCTCTGCAAGGATTCCCCTGATGAACTTACACGACTATATGGGGCCCCAGTAATCAAGCTAAATTGGCCTCATTGCAAGGCAAGCACTCTACCTGCTGTACTATCTCCTTAATTTCAATGTAATAATTAATAATAAAAATTAACTTCCTATTCTATATGTAATTTACTTTTCTCCCCTAAATTATTTATTAATCTCAAATAATTAGCATATTTTGAATCTGATTTAATTAAAAATTGAAATATCTAAAAATATTTCTGGATTATCCAAAACTCAAATATCAACAACTTTTTAATTCTGTATCTCAGGTTGATTTAATAAAAAATAAAATAAATTATAAAAAATGAAAATGGGTATGTGAAATAATTAATTTGTAACAGCTTTATTTAGATTTTTGAATAATTTTGAAAAAATATGTTAAGGCAGAAATAAAATTTTAACGTTTTTCTGGGGACAACATCTTTTCAATCCTCTAATTCATTCCTTCATTTGACACCTGCCTTTCCCTCCACCACTACCAAATGCTTCATTATGTCAACACAATGTGTTTTTCAATAAGACCAATTCAAACTCACCAGCATTTAGTATTTTTAATTTAGAATAATCCAGGAGATAAGGATATGATTCAGTGAAGGACACATGATTTACATATGAGGTCCTGGATTAGATCCCAAGTACCATTACTCTTCATCCCAAATAAAATAAAATTAAGATAATCTCTAAACCATCAATAAAATATTCATTCTATCTTACAGAGCAAGAACAGCACCGATAGACCTTATTAAGTTATAATGAAAAAACTAATCAGAATGACCCAAATTCTTTTCAGGACATTTTATAAATCAGCCATTATTTTACTCTACCTGAGTTGTGTATTACATCATCCACATTAGAATAACAAATTGTAAGATATTTAATATAACACAAGTAATAAAGTCTCACATATTTGTATCTTTAGCTTATAAGCCCAACATATATTATGTAATTTATTAGTAATATATAATAAATTTCCATAATTAAGGATACTTTTCAGCTCTAGAAAACCTAAAAACATGTGCCAGCAAGAACTTTAATCTTACTACACTTAACTAATGTTCTTTATCAACTGATAAACTCATTTGATTTGTAATATTTTAATTTTTTGTATTAATAATACTTTTATAGTGAATTTTCCTCTACAAATAATACATTTGAATATAAACCACTCCTAATTAGACAGTTGTTATAATGATTTTATAAAACTTTTCTGAATTTACCTTTGATAAATCAGAGTGAGAAGGGGCATAAGAAAAGAATTCACCTTATCTTTATGGGTTAATTGCTGACTTATAACATCCTCACAAGTGCTAGAGGAAGGAACCAAGTTATGTAATTGATAAAACAGTTCAACACTCTTCTGGTGGTGCTGTGGCGTCCCATCTCCTAGCTGATCCCACAAGGTCAAAGCTACACACTAGGCAAAAAGGTGAAAAAAAAAATGACATTAGAAAACTGTAAATGCAGAGAAGAAAAAAATTTTAACAAACATTTTTATTGGTGCAAATAAGTGTCTATCAAATATGGAGGGACCTTACATTATTTGCTCGTGTGAGATTTAAAAGAGTAGCTTTCTGTTTGAATACGTCTGATAACCCAGGATCTTAGAACCTTATGATAGCTTTCCAATGATATTTATCATTTAAAAAATTTCTTTTAGTGGGGAGAAGGGGCTGGCTACATCCAGCAATGGTTACAGGATCATGTAGTGGTTCAGAATTCAAAGCAGGAGATCTAGCCTGTTGAGCTCTTTAGTCCTTGTGACAGTTATTTTAAATAAATGACTTGTAAGAACTTTCTACAGAGTCTAGGTTAGACCTCATTACTCCATTTGAAATTTAGTAAAGTGATGCAATTTAATATTTATAATTATATTTATAAGTATGCATTGTTAACTCATAGTCCAAATGCCCAGCTGACTTACACATATTTTCTTTTTTTTTGTTTGTTTGTTTGTTTGTTCTTTTTTGGTTTTTGGGCCACACCCTGTGACGCTCAGGGGTTACTCCTGGCTATGCGCTCAGAAGTTGCTCCTGGCTTCTTGGGGGACCATATGGGACACCGGGGGATCGAACCGCGGTCCGTCCTAGGCTAGCGCAGGCAAGGCAGGCACCTTACCTCCAGCGCCACCGCCCGGCCCCCACATATTTTCTTTTAATGTATAAGGCTACTGGAAAATATGCCAACTGCAATTCAGATCTACACATTTTAACATGACACTGGAGACCAATGTGTGTACATTATAGAATTCACTGAAAAATTCAACTCTAAACTAGTAAGAGGAGCCACCTGGGAGGACACATTAAAAGAATTATACGTAGAAAGGATCTACTTTTAGTTAGGTCAGAGCTATATATAGCACTGCAGACTGGGTTTATATGCCTTACATGCCACTGACATTAGTTTTATCACTGGAACCTTGTATGGTCCCGAAGACTCACTAGGAGTGATCTCTGAACATCACCAGATGTGGTTCCACCCCCAAAAGAGGAATCTACTTGCTTATGATACAATCTAATTCAAGTATACTCGATATTTTTTTCTATGTAGAAGGTATCATCTCTCTGTACTGTTGTGAAACAAAAGACTGCATTTGTTTTCCCCAAATTACATGATATACTGCAGATAGTATCATCAGAAATATACTGGGTTATTTGTAGACTGAGGCTCTACTCTACAAAATGCAAAAATTGTCAGAATCACACACTATCTGGAAATACATTTTACTCTAAGAATGACCTAGCTTTCTCTCACTCTACTCACACTCTGCTTTGAGCTGAAATGATATCCTCCATGTTTTAATTACTCTTCCCTATCCACTCCCATTAATAATTTTATCTCTTCATAAAACTGGGGGAAATGGGCAAGGCAATACAGATCAAGTCTTTATATTGTTTGAAATTAAGAGATATTCATTTCTGTTTGGTCATTATTTTTAAAATCTGTGTTAAGCAAAGAAACTTAACAAAGTCACTTAGTCAAGTCCTTAGAATCTTCTAGTCAAGTCCTTAGAATTTACCTTGAAAAATTCAGTCTTCTCAGCAATGTAGCGCAGATTACCCGGAGTGAGGGGAGGTCTAATAACCACAGCTACCCTTCCCTGGTTTGGGCTTAAGGATTGTGCAGACTCCGTACTGTTGATATTTTCCCCAGTGACCACGGCAACAGACTGTGTCAAACCCACTAGATCCATGATTAGTGAAATAGCAACACTCTGCACACTGAAATCACTGGCTTGGCTGCAAGCATTCATCAGAGTGTGGAGCCACAGCGGAGGCTGCACATGCTCCCAGTCTGAAAAAACAAACAAACAAAAGATGGAAGCCAAGAGTTCAAATGGAACTTTCTCAGATAGCCTAATCTCCAAGTCAATCTTGAAAAACATACCTTTATACCTCTGCTTAAGACTTTGATCAGTTAAGAAGAGTACTGTTTCTTACCTAGATCACAGCTTTAGAAAATAAAGGAGCAACAGGAGTTTCATAAACTTTTTAATATGTATTTTTCATAAACATTATAAAATTTGCTTTTCCTTTTTTGATGGTATTTTAACTAATTAAACATTATGTAGCACTGACTGCACTGTGTGTGCTTATATATAAAACTTTAAATAAATAACATGTACTAGTGCTACTAAAAGTGAAGTTGAGTTTTACATTGTTTTTCTAAAATAGTTAATATTTTTTCATTAAAAGCCATCAATAATAAATATACCCTTAGTTACTAACTGACTTAAAATGTTTAAAAAAAAAAGTGTGCCAAAAATACTTAAACATAAATAAAGCTGTGGAATTCTTACCAGGCTCTGATTTTTCAGAATGTAACTCTGAGGAATGGCTCCCCTCAGCAATGTAAATTGGGAAACTTGAGCACTCCAGGAAGAGTTGACAGGCTGCATGAAAGGAGGAAAGGTATTCTTTTGAAGTTTTTTGTTTACTTAAGTTTCTCTCTTTTACATCTCCATGTGAATCCCTGTCCCATCTGGAAGGTTCTCCTTGTTCTCTACAGTGATCACCTTGATGCTCTGTCACCAAATTGTGAGCAAAAGTTTTATTCTCAATGATGTAGAGGTTGATCAGTTTGGTAAGAAACTGCTGGACATATTCCAAGCAGCATTGCATTGCTGTTTTCTGCACTGTCTTTCCACTTTGGGTTGCTGCTCCCTGAGTGACTAAGGAAGGGGGGTGGATGACTGTTTCTTCAGATCCCACTGTTGACGCAGTCTCTGTCTCAGAAGATGTGCTACCAATTGGGATATCAGATATTCTCTGTCCCCCACTCAATTCTCTGTCAACGTCATCAGCTTGGTCTGCCTGATACTGTATAAATTCAGTGAATCCACTCTCAGATGATCGGCTACTTGGTGGATTTTCTCCATCTTCAAATACTTCGGTAGTGTGTTCGAAGGAGACTGATGATACCTGATAAATGATAAGATCAATAAAAGATCAAAAGGTTGAATAGCTCAATGTACACATTAGGAATTAAAAATTAGAAATTTTTTATTTTAAAACTTAAATTTTATTTTAAAAGAAGTCAGTCTGAAATTAAACTATTAACAACTTGTTCTATATACTTATTTGAACCTTAAAATGTTCCCATGATAAAAAACTGTTATATTTCGGGGCCGGGTAGGTGGCGCTGGAGGTAAGGTGTCTGCCTTGCAAGCGCTAGCCAAGGAAGGACCGCGGTTCGATCCCCCGGCGTCCCATATGGTCCCCCCAAGCCAGGGGCGATTTCTGAGCACATAGCCAGGAGTAACCCCTGAGCGTCAAACGGGTGTGGCCCAAAAACCAAAAAAAAAAAAAAAAAACTGTTATATTTCTAAAATAGTAATATAAATATATTCACTAGATAATATATACAGCATGCTCGGCATGAGGATTGATTCTTAGGAGTTAAATATATGTATGTACAAATCTTTAACCATAAAATAAGATAGTATGACTTAAAAAATTACACTTTGAAAATTAGAAATCAAATCTAATAGGTCATCTATTCAGAATGTACAGAATGATATAAAACTACCTAAAAATGTAAAGTATTTTAAATGCTTCCTGTAAGCCTTATATTTTTCAACTAAGAGTTATTTAAGTCACAGTATGTGTAAACCTAGTGCAGGCACAAAGAAGCAATTTGTAATAAAGAGAAAACATAAAACAATAATTTATAATAAAAAACAGCTACAACAATACTGCTGAAATGGATTAACTATGCTTTCTCTATTTTAATGAGTATGATCATCATGTATATTTAATTTTAAAAATGTATATCAAATTAAAAAACTATAATTATCATTAATTACTTGGATAAATCTGTGCCAGGACATAATTTAAATTTGAATAAGTTCACTAAAAAGTGATCTTGTTGAAGATCACAAAGATAAACAGTAAGTGCCTCTGCTGCCCCACCCAAAGTATTTTCTATGAATCACATCACTATCAAGTCAGAAAGACAAAAACCTAGGTTTAATTCTTGGCATCATCTGCACTTCTGCACTGCAGTAGAGTGGATAAAGGATGATGTCCATGAGTCAGCTAAAGCTATAACAGCTACTAGTTTGGCCAGTTATTTAACATCTCCAAACCTCAGTTTCCTACTTTGCACAACCAAGATGACAATAATTTTTATATTTTACAGTTACTACAATAACCAAGACAATATAAATTATCTGATATTATACTTATACTTAGTAAATATTCAATAAATATAAATGATCAATTATCATCAGTTGATGATTTTTTTTTATCCTCGGTTAATGATTTTTTTTCCTCCTCACAAATTCATTTATTTCTCTTCACTGTCCCATCCTATTAGCACAAGTTATCACCACCTCTCACCTGCACTACTACAGGTCTCCCCACATCCATTTTATTGTTTTTCAGATCCATACTCCACATTGCAGCCAGAATAATTTTTCTAATAAACAAATATGATTATGTCACTTGCCTTTTTCCCTTCAGTGGCTTCCCATTGCTCCTAAGATAAAGAATAAAAGCCTTAGTACAATGAAAAGGCTCTGTAACACCTTGCTCCAGCTGACCTAAAAAGCTGTAACTCCTCCATGTCTAGTCTTTGCAAAGAGGTTTCTTCAACTCAAGTGCTCCCTTCTTTATATCACATCTTCAACTCCTGTTCTTCTAGGGCTGCACTCAATACCTCTATAGGAGTTCTTTGGTCATTTCACTTTATCTTCCATACTCCTACCACTTTGGATTTTCTGTGATATATTTCTGAACTATAATTAGAGGGTGACTGTTTAGTCCCACCTACAGAAAAGGCTCCAGAAGGATAGAGACTGTATCTAGCTTTCCTATGGAAATACCTAGTACCTTACACACAGAGCAGACACTGAAGTGAGGTGGTTTTCCCAACTTCTAAGAAAAGCAAACTGAGGCTCAAAGAAGTTAAATAATATTGCCCAGGTAAGTTGCAAACAAACTTAGTAGAATAACTCAGATAAGAGATTCAAAACTTCATGCTCTTTTTTGTCATAGCAAATCATTATATTTATACCATTATAGGACTTTTCATATTATGATGGTCAAAGTTTACAGGTAACTCAAACTTCACAATCACATTTTTATTTCTGCAAGGTTAACTACCATTTAAAATATTATATATATTTTTAAAAAAGTTCTTACTTAAAATGCAAAATAATCAATATTACTATAATAATAAAAATATTTAAACAAACCCTTGGACTTTTGACTGAACATCTAGGAACAAAGGAGAGGGTTGAAAAGGTGGAGGAGATAAGAACACTGTGGAGGGATACTGAACTTTGGTGGTGGGTTTGGGGTGGCTATATACATTTTGAAAAGGTATGAAATTGTATCCCTACAACATATACTTCTCTATTATGAATATGAAGCAGGCAGATAGATAGGGAAGGGCCTCCACATGGCACTAAATTCTTGGGATGTAAGAATTTCCTGGAAGGCAACACCTCTACCCATGCAATAAACTTGAAGTCACACTAGTCCTACAACTACAAAACCCACCTTGTGAACAAATAAGAGAGCATAACAGGAAAAAAGGCCAGAAAAGGACTGTACAAAGATCTACTGCCCACAGCTTTTGCCACTTAACAGCACCTATATAAAATTCTGTTCTAAAAGCCATTTGAGGGTGTCTCAGACTTTGGAGAAGCATGTGGAAGTTCTCTTTTAAGTGCATTACTTTTTCCCTAGCTTATCCTCTACCTCTTCTTCCTAAGTACTTTTGAATAAAGCCCATTATTACTTCAATACTCATCCTCTCCTGAAATTCTTTTCTGTGAAGGAAAATGATAGGCCTGAGAGGCCTGGGGCAAGAAGAGCAAATTCCTTACTCCAACCTGAGTCCATGGCTCCCTGAGATATTGGGTGGTAGGGATCAACTCCCACACAAAGCAGACCAAGTGGACTTCAAGTGCAGCTCGCAGCCTGCCTAGTAGAACTGGCAGGACTTGCAGCTGCTGCAATACTGGAGTTATCACAGATTTTATCAGTTCTAGATCTCCACCAGCCATTCCAGGTGTGAGAGGTATATAAAAATATATATAAAGATATAAGATATATATATAAGATAATATAAATATATATAGAGAAAGATAAATCAGTAGATTCCCTTTTCAAATTTGTTGCCTCTCTCCTATCTATTTCACATAAGACATCTGGAGACCTCTACCAACATAAAAAATTACCTAATTTAAAAACAAATTTTAAAAGTGTCTGGAAGCTAGAGATGTGGCTCTATGGTACAGTTGCTTGTCTCCTATATGTGAGGCCACTATTTGACTCCCTGCACTACTAACATATACATGTGTACAAGTGCATGCGCACGCACACATCTATATACACAATATGTAAAATTTCAGAAAATACTTTTTTTATATTTTGAGGTTATACCCAGAGCTTCCACCAGCTGAGCATGTATTCCAGTTCTATGAATCAACTCTCTGTCCTGATTCTGTATTTATAAAACAGTATGTCAAAAGCTCAGTATATGAAAGGATCCAGTGAAACTCAGATTATAGACATGTTGTCCGATACAGTGACTTACTACCACAAGTGGCTGATGAGTCTTTAAAAATGTTGCTAATCTGACAGAAAAATGAACTAAAATTAAAAATAATCAATTATTGAAAACCACAAGCACCCTTACAATAGCTTAGTACATGGATCTAATTTTCCAATGCAAATATTATGAAATTAAATACAGATATACAGATCAATTCTCTTTTTTATTTTTAAGTGGATCTCCCAAGCAGTGCTAGGCCAGGCTGAACAGGTCTGATGGTTCAGTGGCAAGACCATGAGACACAGTTTTGGGATACACCAGAGCCCATGGTTTTGGAGGGCTTTGTTGCGCCTAGAACATTACTTGAAGACTTGAAGCCCTAGTCCATTGAGTTATTTTCTTGGAGACAAAAAATTATTTCTTATATAAAATTTAGCATTTGGGACTGGAGAAACAGTTCAATGAACCAACTGTATCTCTGAATGTAGAATGACAGAGTTCAATTTCAGGCAACACATGATCCTCAAGTACTGCAAAGAAATACTCCCCTCCCATTAGCACAGAGCTGGGAATAGTGCCAAACACTGCCAGGTGTGGCTCTAAAACAAACTTTGCATTTGACTGAGATACATATGTGCTGAGTACACATCTTCAGCACATATGTAGATATGCTGAATTTGAGACTTATAGAAAAAAGTTATAAAATAGGTGAATAAATTTTATTAATTTGTTTTATTTTGGCCACATCTGTCAGTGCTCAGGGCTTACTTCTCTAGTTGGGACTCTGGAAACCATACATGTTGCTGGAACTGAAACTAGGTCCTCAGCATGCAAGAAAAGACCCTAATTCCTGTACTATTTTTCCAGGCCCTTTTATCATTTTTATATTGATTAAATGTCAAAATAACAATACATTTTGATATTAAGCTAAATAAAGTATAACCAATATTATTTTTGTTCCTTTCTTTTTTACTTTTTCAAATGGGTACCAATAAACAAAAATATTTGGAAGCCGGAACAAAGTACAGTCGGTAAGGCAATTGCCAAGCACTTGGCTAACTGAAATTCAATGCTTCCCTCCAAGAAGAGGAAAAAAATTTTTTAAATTACATATATTGTTTGAATCTTATTTTTTATTAGAAAATGCTTTCAGAAACAAATTGCACTGAACTCTAAAGTCTAAGGATTGAGTAGCTGACCTGGGTTCAATCTCCAGCATCCAATACGGTTGATCCCCTATGTACTGCCAGGAGTAATCCTTAAATATTGCTGGATGAAGTCCCCAAACCAACAAAAACAAAAATAAAAAAGTCTACATAATTATGAAACACCAGAATTCTTAGGTATTCTTTCTAGAAGTGATAGAATTTGAAAAATGTCTCTTACAGAAATGTAATTGGAATATAACTTATATTTTTATAACATAAAACATAACATAACATAACATAACATAACATAAAAATAATGACTAACCATACCTTTTTGTCTTCCCATTCTTTGACTGAACAGTTCTGCCCACTTGGAAACTGCAAGACACTTCCAGTACTGGCAGATAACAGTGGAGGCTGCACCTTGCTAAGGATTTTTGAGCAAAGCCTAAGTGAATCTGTGAGTTCAGACAAGTGCAAGGTGTGGAGATGGCTTGTCAGGGCAGAAATCATCCTCAGTAGCAACTGGGGTAAGTGTTCTGTTTGAATTTCAATATAAGTCTCCTGAAAAGAAAAGTGGAATAACAACAAAACTTGAAAAAATGTGGAGCCCCGAATCTGTATTATTTTATATACTTTATATATAACAAGGAAATTAATATTAAAATTTGTAATATTTCACTTATGTTCTTAAATTTGTATAGTCACTTTAATTATTAATAACTTAAAATTTATTCCCAAATTTTCAACTTATTACTGTAGAGCATACATTATAAAATAACCCCAGTTTTATATTACATTATTAAAATTATAACAAAACAGAATCAGTTAAAAAAAACAGGCTGGATGTCATACCTGACATAGCACCCTCATACTTCTAGAAGGCTTCAAAATGAGAAAGCAAAGAGTTGAGAAAAGGGAAAAATATAGCCAACAGTCTTCATTAAAAGAATCATTAATGAGAACATGCATCATTAGATATTATACACAAGACACTTAATATTTCAATAACATGCAGTTTTAAAGTATGTCCCACATTATAAAAGACTGATACATATATTTTATATATGAGGAAAAATACTTAGAAAATTTTGCCCATAAGGCTATGTAAAAGAGGGGCAAGCCATTTAATTCTGAAAGAAAAAAATATATGTAGGTGAGGTTTATTGGCAACAAGAAAGATTTGTACTTTGGCGGTCTTACCAAAGAAACTATATCCAATAAAAAATCCACTAGTAAGCAGAAATTGCTCAGGTGTAACTCAGATGACTCACTACTATCTCCAGGCCCAATGTGAAGTCTGGCGTGCAGTGTCCTCCTAAAAGGACAAAATTCACTTCATCAAGTCTACTATCAAGGAGCATGAATACATGAGACAACATTGTCTTTTTAAAAAGGGTCAAATCAACAAGGGTGTACAGCTATGTCCCTGTGATGGAGAACATTCGTTCCTCAGGATACTAATTCTCAAATTAGTATTAGTACAAATTCTCAAAGTACAATTAGATTCTAAGATTCTAATAACTAACTCCTATCCTGTATATTTAAATGTTCTAGATAATCTTATTTTGGGAAAGATTTATTTTCCATTTCTCTTAGTACAGATATTACTTCCCAGTTAAAGTGGACTTATTCATTGCATGTTATCTAACCTCTAGGTTTTGGTTTCTACTAACTTGTCTTCCATGATTGCCATCCTTTCCAACCTCATCTCCCACGTTCTGAATGCATCCATCCATCCTTCAAGAGCTGAACTCAAATGTTATCTTATCTGTTTCCAGAAGCCTGTTCTGATTCAAGTAGTTGATACCACTGCTCCAACAAACATTCACATTAGATCAAATTAATTCTATATGATCATACATTGCACTGTACTCTGAAGACAAAGTAAGAATGTGGTACATCCCTAATAGTAAGAAAGATAAACATATAGACAAGTAAGTTTAATAATGTGAAAGTGTAGGAAAATCTGATGGGGAGAGTCAAAGAAATCATGAAGTTTACTGGAAAATTAGGACCTCTGTATAAAATATTTGAAAGGGAAAGAAATAGTTTAAAACAAACATCACAAGTAAGGCTGTAAAAAGCAAGGGAGTTAATGATTGTTCAAGAAATAGTCCCTGTTAGAGGGTAGATGAGTATGTGAATATAAAAATGAAGGTAGAATCTAGGCTAGGTTTAGGTGCTAAAAAGATAGCTAGCATTCCTACCAGAAGGGCCAGAGCAATAGCACAGCGGATAGGTGTTTGTCATGCGCACAGTCAACCCAGAATCGATCCCTAGCATCTCAGATGATACCCTGAGCACTGCCAGGACTAATTCTTGAATTCAGAGCCAGAAATAAACCTTGTGCACTTCCAGGTGTGGCCCAAAAATAAAAAAAAAAATAAATAAATAAAAGAAGAAAGAAAAGAAAAAGAAAGAAAAGAAATTCTACCAGAGGAGCTGGAACAATAGCACAGCAGGTAAAATATTTGCCTTGCACACAACCATCTTGGGTTTGATCCTCTGCATCTCATAAAGTCTCTCAAGCCTGCCAAGAGTGCTTACTGAGTGCAAGAGCCAGAAGTAGTGACTCTGTGCTTCTTGGTGTTATCAAAAACTAAAACACAAAAATTCCTACTACAACTAATCTCTATTGAAAAATTTATAAAGTTTACTGTGATACTAAAAGTATGTATGTGAATATCTTACTGATCCTTACTGTAAGATTTTTGAAGACAAGGACTATGCCTTGCATAGTACTTTTCAACAGTGTTTCTGTTCAGTTACCTGCTAAGCAAACAACTTTTTAAATTATTAAAGATGACTTAATAAACTTTAACACACAGTCAATATTTCACTTTTTAATTTCTAATCTCAAGATTATACATGGTTGATTTTTGACTATGTTCCTGATGTCTGAAAGGTTAATTTGTATCTGAGGAGTCTAGATAATATGCCTCTCAGGATGACCAATATTCTTGGAATTTCATACATTTTTTAAGACTTATGTCCTAAGGGATAAAGAGCTTTTATAATCAGTGAAATATGGTCTGGTTCAGACCTTAACAACATATGAATAACCAAGAAATTTCAAAATAGCAATCATTTTGTGAAAATTTGCTAAAGAGACACAGATTTGCTGTGTTTTTTTTTTTTCCACGATAACAAGAAACCTGGATTATAACAGATTAGATTGGGAAAACTTTTCATCTATGCTGGTGACTGAAAAACATATCTAACTTCATTTCAATTTTAATGTAGTACAATCAACAATTATAAGTTCTAGAGTAATGTGAGAAATGGATTTAAATAATAGTTGGATGTAGCAGCAGCAGCAGCAGCAGTAGTAGCAAAAGTAGTAGTAGTAGTAGTAGTAGTAATAGTAGTAGTAGTAGTAATAGTAGTAATAGTACAGAAATAACAGTAATAAGAGAACAATAACATAAT
The DNA here is from genome assembly GCF_024139225.1 of Suncus etruscus. Lineage (NCBI taxonomy): Eukaryota > Metazoa > Chordata > Mammalia > Eulipotyphla > Soricidae > Suncus > Suncus etruscus. Next base: position 54,566,735 of record NC_064851.1, read on the forward strand.
AATATATATTCATGAACTTTTTTTTGGTTCAAGCATTAAAAAAGAAGTTTGTCAATGTATCTGATAAAAGCAGATGAACAGTTTACATACCTGCAACATTCTTCAAACCAACGTGCAACATAATCCCACATATAATAAGGCTCAAAAGAATTAAAGAGAAGGTTGGCAGTTTTAATCAGCTCTGCTGTTCTCTTGTTTTCTCTTAATTTACTGAAAAAAAATAAAGACAAAAAATTATAAACATTAATATTTCTATTTTTCAAAACCTTCTAAAGATAGTTTTTCAAAATTTAATGCAATATTGTTCAGGCAGTAAATTCTTAGAAAGTTTCTAAAACTTTGTTTGAGAAATGTCAATAAATATTTTATCTAGGGGGCCGGAGAGATAGCATAGAGGTAAGGCGTTTGCCTTTCATGCAGAAGGTCATTGGTTCGAATCCCAGCATCCCATATGGTCCCCCAAGCCTGCGATTTCTGAGCAATTTCTGAGTGTGGAACCAGGAGTAACCCCTGAGCACTGTTGGGTGTGACTCAAAACCAAAAAAAGAAAATTTTTATCTATTTTCTTTTCATTATTTTATATGTAACTCACTTTCCAAATTTGAGTTTTCAAAGCTTAAACATATTATTAGCATCAGAAATCAGTATTGCATAAGAAAAATAATTATGATTTAATGAAATAGAAAATTAATTAGTCTATGTTTTTAGTGTATGTTAATCTGGCATTAAAATTTATTGTCTTCATTTAGTATATAAACCAAGTAGTGATTTGATTTTTCACAACCTTGATTCTAAAAGAATGTTTACTGATTCCATGCGCTGCTAAAGATGTAAGAAACCTTCTATCAAATAATTATTGTTAATTAATAAATAAATTATATAATCAGTCAATATTCTATCAAATTATTATTTCTTTATTTGAAAAGAAAACAAAAACTACAAATCACATTTTTTTCAGTCTATAATTTGTTGAAGCAAGTGGAAACCATCTATCCTATTAACTTCTCACAGCTCTTGCTTTCCCTAATCACTTACCAGATTAGTCAATACTAACATTACTAAGTAACATTACAGGAGATCAGACTTATAAAATAAAAAAGTCTTAAAATGTTTTAATATATAAAAGTATATTCTATATTAAAACAGGAAAGATAAACTAATAAAATATACTGAGATAAAATTATATAAATAAATTTACATATGTGTACTCTTGGAATCTGTAATATTATGATATATGAGACTAGATAAAAGGTAAGCTATATAAAATAAAGAATAACGAGTAATACTTCATCAACATTTATTTATCATTGACTTAAGGAACATGCTATTATTTGACCTTTTCTTATCATCAAAAATATGTGTATACACACACACAACCTAAAAAATAACTTGAAAGAAAAATTCTTTAAGGGCCAGAGAGAGAGCATGGAGATAGTGCATTTGCCTTGCATGCAGAAGGATGGTGGTTGAAATCCCGGCATCATATATGGTCCTCTGAGCCTGCCAGTGGCAATTTCTGAGCATAGAACCAGGAGTAACCCCTGAGCGCTGCTGGGTGTGTATGACCCAAAAACCAAAAAAAAAAAAAAAAAAAAAATCTTTAGAGAATATATGATGTCTTTCTAATCCATGATTTGATTTTGAGCATATTAAATTGCGTTAAATTTTTTTAAATGACATGTGCAGTTAATCTCTTGTGAGTTTGTTATGTGAATAATGCACCTAGTATCTATATCATCACAATACCTGCTAATTTAGTTTTCTAAACTGGTAGAATTGAGAATCAATGCCGGAATATTTACATAACAGTTATATAAATGAATAGGTAAATTAGTACAGTTAATTAGGGAGTTTATACTAAAATTAAGTAATATTTTAAAGCAATTTTACTAATTCAGAACACAAAACTCATACTTTCTACTGTCTTATCAATAAATAAGTACAAATTTATGTTATGCTTAATTTTTGATAGATCACCTGCTTAACTGAGCATGATCCTTATTGAAGGGAGGTTCCATCTGAATATCCAGTTCTGCTTTGCACTGAGAATATAATGTTCTAAACACTTCAATTAGGACATCTTCTAGAATTACAGGTCCTAAAAGTAATATTCAAACTGAAGTCAATAATGAATATTGGTATGATTATCTGAAAAGAGACCCCATTAAGAGAACATTCAAAACAAATAATTAGTAAACTACAGTGACCCAAATAAAAAATGTAATGGAAATAAAATGAAAATTAGAAAGGGACTGGGTGTTTGAAGCTCATGGAACTGCATTGCCCTCTTCACAATTAATTTCAAGGCGAAGATACAAATCTCATTTTGTACTATGAACATAACTGACAAAAATTTATTATTTCTGTAAAACATCTTTACCTACCTATATAAATTGTGTAACAAAAGTATTTTTAAGTTACTTAAAGCTCTGTGATTATCATAGTTAAAACAAGCAAAGGTATTTTTTAAATAAATTATTCAACTGAATCACAGTTATAAAGTTGCTCATGATTAAGTTTTGGTCATGCCAGCATTCTCATCCCTTCATCAGTTTATATTTCCTCCATCAATGTCCCCAGTTTTCCTCCCTCTGGTCCTTACCCTTTAGTTCCTCTCCTCTCTCTTTCCCTCTCTCTCTGTCTCTCTCTCCCCCTCTCTCTCCTCCTGTCTCCCCCTCTCTCAATCTCTCCCCTCCCTCTCTCTCCCACCTCCCTCCTACTCTCCCTCTTTGTTTCCTTTTACACACTATGGATTGCAATACTGTTCCTTAAAGGTATCATATCTATTTATCGCCATTCAGTACCTAGTTCTTTTCCAGTGTGATCATTTCCAATTATCATTGTCATAGTGGTGACTACTCTGCCCGAACAGTACTACCCATGCCCTCCCCCTCTTCCTCTTATTCTTGTGGCAAGCTTCTTATCATGGGCCAGTCCTCTTGGTTCTTGTCTCTATTGTCTTGGATATTATTCCCATACTATCTTTTTTACTTTTTCTATCTCATAAATAGGTGCAGTCATTCTATGTCTATCCCTCTCCCTCTGACTCATTTCACTCAGCATAATACTCTCCATATCCAACCATGTATAACCTAACTGCATGATTTGATTTTTCCCAACAGTGGCATAATATTCTCTTGTGTAGCTGTATCACAGTTTCTTATCTACTCATCTTTTTTCCAACACTTAGATTGTTTCCATATTCTGGCTATTGTGAATAGTGATACTTCAATGAACATAGGAGTGCAGATGCCTTTTCTGCATTATATTTTGGGGGCCCCTAGGCTATGTTCCCAGAACCAATATTATCGCTGGGTCATATGAGAGCTCAATTTCCATTTTTGTGAGGAAAGTACATACTGTTTTCCAAAAAGGCTGGACCAGTCTACACTCCCATGAACAGTGAGTGAGAGTTCTTATCTCTGTGCATCTGTGCCAGCACTAATTGTCCTTTATTTTCTTCTTATGTGTGCCAGTTTTGTGGTGTCAGATGATATCTCACTGGTATTTGATTAAGCAAGTATATTTAATTATTAATTACACTATGATTTCATGGTACATATACTTTATAAACAATCTTATATGCCAAAATTAAAGCAAATAATAAAATTGTTTCAAATGCTAAGCTAAACTTCACATTTGGAGCAGCTAACAGAACAGTGAATAACTGAACAATATCTACTTAAAGACAGGTTGATGTAAAAATTATAGAATTTGATGGGGCCTGAGCGATCGCACAGCAGTAAGGTATTTGCCTTGCACGCGGCCAACACAGGACAAACTCCAGTTCAAATCCTGGCATCCCATATGGTCCCCTGAGCCTGCCAGGAGCAACTTCTGATCACAGAGCCAAGAATAAATTCCTGAGCATCGGCAGGTGTGACCCAAAAAACCAAAAAAAAAAAAAAAACAAAAAAAAGAAGAATTTGATAAACTGGTTTAGGTAATAGCTCTATTACTTTGGACCGACTGATTATTAAACTTCTTTGAGCTTTAGTAACTTCATCTAAAATGAGAATAGACTCAAATATACAGGAAATAGCATAGTTCCCAGATAATGACCATTCATATGATTCAAATCATATGAAAATGCACAAGATTATAATAGATGTCACCTATTATTATGATAGACTTAAAAAAACTTGAAATCTTCTGTAATAAAATGGATAAAAAATAAACCCTCAAAACCATTGATAATTTAACATTTATTTTAAGAGTTGGTGGGAGGCAAGCATTTTTGCTAACATATGGATATTTACATGTAAAATATAATTAATAGGATTTCTCAATTTCTACCATAGGTGTGGTAATGAATTTCTCAATAGATCTAAAAAAACATACAATGAAGAAAGAAAAAGGCAAAGGGGTGGGGATAAGGAGAGATATAACCCAAATATTTCTGCTCATGTTCTTATAGTCTATAAACTATCAGATAGACATGACAGAGCATGAACATTTTAATTTTAGTAATTAAATCAACACTAAGATTTATTTAAACAATATATTTAAGATGACTCCTGTTAAAATTTGAGGTAAATATGTAACATACTAGTTGGATGAACATCTTAGCAGTTTAGAGTGAATTTTGGATGAAAATTGAGAACTTTAATTTCTATCACCTCAGAATGCAGCAACAAAAATGTTCTCTCTTATTTATACTATAAAATAAAAATCAACAACCACAAGGTTATGCCTTAAAACATTACAACACACATATATACATTACCTAGCTCAGGTTTGTCCAGTAGACTGATTAAAATACGAAATGGTTTTAGATCCTGCATTAAAGTGCTTTCTTCTCCAAATCCATTCATTTGTAAGATCCCCACCATAGCCTTTTAAAAAGAAAACAAAATAAAAACAAAATTTTCCCTAGAGTATTTATAAATACAATCATATATAAGGAAGAGTTTACATCTCTATTGCTTATTGAAATCTTTCAACAGGTGTTTATATTTCCATCGATAGGAGAGTAATATAGGTTACATTTATTTGAGAATAGAAAAATATTTACCTTTTCTCCAGAAGAAAACTTTTTAAAAAAAGTATTCCATAAATTATTTGACTGGATTAACTTATAAAAAATTTATGAAGCCCGAGAGATAGAAGGGGTTGTCTTGCTTTGTATATAGCCAAACTGTTTGATTCACAATAACACATATAGGGTCAGAATAAAAGTACTGTGGGTAAGGTGCTTGCCTTACACATCCATGACTGACTTGGCTTTGATCTCCAGGATCATATATGGTCCTTGAGCACCACCAGAAGTTATCCTGAGCACAAAGAGAGGAGTAAACCAGGAACACTGCAGAGAAGCCTCAAAACTAAAATAAAATTATACATTTTTTAAAGATCAATCTCATGCTCCAACTATTAACATGCCATTATGGAGCTTTCCTATTAGTGATATTTAATAACTATATTTTTATCATTTCACTCATTGATAATACTTTAAATGCTATGTTTTCTCAGTCTATTCTAAAGCATCGTAAATATAAGTTAATAAAAACAAACTTTTGGATCACTTTAACATTTACAACAATAACATTTGCTCACACTTAAATTCTCCTTAACTATGCACATTTCCTGGGGAAACATAGGTTCTAAACACAAATTCCTTTTTGAGCTGAAGTCAGTGAACCCAGGCAAGAATGTGACTAAGAGAGAAAACATACAAACAAACAAAAACAATGGATTGTTGATCAAGAGCAGTGAAAATGCTGTGGGCTGTGGACAAAGTTTGAATAAAAATGGGCCATTTTGAACTAAACATTTTGAAGAGAGTGAGCCAGGCAACAGCATAACTGCTCCACTTGGCTTTGTGGCTGCACATTTGTTCTATGCAAGGAGCCCCACCACAATCTCTCTCTATATATATAGACTACAAAGGTCACAATGGGAAAACAGCGCAGACTGAAGATGCTAGTTCTTTTAGTTAGAAGACTCAATCAACATTAGCTACCTACATAACCTCTCTGATCAGGACTTTAGAGAGCAAATGTTGAAGTTTTTCAAAGAACTAAAAGAAACCATGAAAAGGAAAACCCAAGACTCTAGAAGATATGAGACTAGAAAAGAGAAAGATTCAAACAGAAATATCAGGACTGAAAAACCTAATAAGTAAAATAAAAACCTTACTGGAAAGCCTCACCAGCAGAGTAAAAGCTGCTGACAATAGAATCAATAAAATGGAAGATGGGCTACATTACACCTCCATCCAGCAGAAGAAATTGATGAAGAGTCTTAAAATAAATGAACAGGAGATAAAAAAAATCCTCAAAATAAGACAATAGATATTTGAGGTCAATTTAACAGGAACAACATAAGAAACATTGGGGGTCCCAGAGGATCAGGAAGAAAATCCCTATGCAGAAGCAACAGTCAAAGACATAATCTCTGGGAAATTTCAAGAACTAAAGAGTGCTTGCACCAACATTTTGGATGATCAAAGAGTACCAGCTAACAGAGATCCAAATAAAAGTACCCATGGGGACATCCTAGTCACAATGATGAAAACCACAGAAGTAGAATACTGAAAGCAGCAAGATTAAAAAGAGAAACTATATACCAATAGCAGATGTAAGATATACAGTAGATTTATCACAAGCAACCCTTGAGGTCCAAAGACAGTGGTGGGATATAGTGAAAAAACTCAGCAAAATGAACACCTCACCAAGAATACTTCACCTAGCAAGACTTTCATGCAGGCTTCACATATTAAAAAAAATCATCTCTTGAGACTTTACTGACTCTAAACTAACTGTAACTAAAGTGAAGGGTCTACTTTAAGGCAAGGCAAGCCCCACAAACACACCAAATTACTATAAAAAATGACACAAAAATCTCATAAAATAATTTCTCTCAATGTCAATGAACTAAATGCATCACTTAAAAGACACAGTGGCAAAATTTATCAGAAAATTGAATCCAACATTCTGTTGTCTACAAGAAACAAATCTAAATAGTCAGCAAACACAGACTCAAAGTCAAAGGTTGGAGGACAATCCTTCAAGCATACAACTCCCTTAAAAAGGCTGATGTGGCCATACTAATATCAGACACATAGATTTTAGGCTTAAATGGTTATTAGAGAGAGAGAGGGTTGTTTCTTAATAAGCAAGGGACATGTACACCAGAAAGATAACACTTATAAACATATATGACCATATATGAGTGGTCAACAAAATGCTTAAAACAGTTGTTAATGGACCTGAAAAAGACAGCAACATGGTAGTTATAGGAGACTTCAATACCACTCTGTCACCGCTTGAAAGATCAACCAGGCTAAAATTTAACAAAGAATACTGTATTTGAAGAAAGACATGAAAGAGAGTGGCTTAGTAGACATATACAAGGTTTTCTACCTCCAGAAATCTGACTATACATTCTTATCCAATGCACATGGGACACTTTCCAAGATAGACCACATACCAGGCCATAAAACATACTTCCATAAAATCAAGAGGATAGAAATTTGACCAAATACCTTCTCAGACCATGAATAACTGAAAATAGAAGTGAATTACAAAAATACACAGAGAGAAAAATTAGTACATGAAAATTAAACAACTCACACCTGAACAACCACCACTACACAGAGGAATTCACAGAGGAAATCAAAAGATTCCTGGAAATAAATGAGAGTGAAAATGAGAATGATTAGAATTTTTGGGACACAGCAAAAGTAATATTAAGAGGAAATTGTACTGCTTTGCAATAATTTGTCAGGAAGAAAGAAAGGTCTTACAAAAATAACTTAATGGTATCATTCAAAATTGGAAAAGGGCCAACAACAACAACAAAAAGATCCTATAGATCATACTACAGATGCTAGAAAGCATTTGACAAGGTCAAACACCAATTCATGATTAAAAACTCTCAATAAGATGGTAATGGAAGGAGCTTTTCTCAATATAATCAAGGCCATTTACCAAAAGTCCATGGCAAATATTATACTCAATGGGGAACAACTAAAAGCCTTTCCTCTAAGGTTTGGCAGAAGACAAGTTGACCCCCTCTTGCCACTTCTATTCAATACAGTACTGGAAGTACTTACCGTAGTAAGTATTTCAGCTCTCACTGTTTGGAGATGATCTAATATTATACTTAGAATATACTAAATATTCTACCAAAAAGCTTCTAGGAACAATAGATTTACACAGTAAAGTGGCAGACTACAAATTTAATACACAAATATACATGGCTTTTCTGTATACAAATAAGGAAAAAGAATAGAGACATTTAAAAAAAATAACCCCATTTCAATTGTGCCTCAAAAAATCAAGTACTTCAGAGTCAACTTAACTATGGAATAAAAGACCTATACAAAGAAAAAGAAAAAAAAAAACACTGCTTCAGAAAATAAAAGAGGACACAAGGATATGGAGATATATAATCTGCTCATGGACTGGAAGGATTAAGTCACTGAAATGGCAATACTTCCCAAAGCTTCCTAAATTGTACAGATTTAATGCATGATATTTTTCAAAGAAGTGTATCAAACACTCTTGAAATTCATTTGAACAATAACTTCATGGATAACTAATAATCCTTGGGAAAAAGACTATGGGAGGCATCACTTTCCTAACATTACACTGTACTGTAAAGCATAAGTCATGGGTATTAGAATACAGACAGACTCTCATTTTTATTTTAGAATTTAGAATTATTTAGAATATTTTAGAATATTCAAGTCTATTTCACTGATCTGAGAGTCTGTCTTTATTCTAATACCCATGAGGTCTGCAAAAATAGAAAGTAGAACAAGATATGCTTTTTCAACAAGTGGTGTGGGAAAAACTGGTCAACTATATGCAAAAAGTGAACTCACACTTCACTTTAAACCATGCACACAGGTCAAATAAAAATGGATTAAAGGTCTTGATATCAGACCTAAAGTCATAAAGTATATAGAGGAAAGCACTGGTAAAACACTCCATTACACTGAAACTAAAGGCATCTTTATAGAAGAAACACCACTGATCAAGGAAGTGGAAGAAAAGATAAACAAAGAACTATATTAAATTGAGAAACTTCAGCAATTCAAAGGAAACAATGAGTTGGATACAATGGCTCCATAGAATGGGAGAAATTACTCACCCAAAAATCATCAGATAAGGGGTTAATATCTAAGATATACAAGGCACTGATAAAAGTTATTAAGAAGAAAAAAATCATTTAATTGCATCCAAAAATGAGGAGAGAAATGAACAGACATTTCATGAAAAAAGAAATACAGATGATCAAAAGCACATGAAAAAATTATCCACATCACTAATCATCAGGGAAATGCAATTAATCACAACAACGAGATATCATCTCACATCACAAAGACATACACATCACAAAGAACAAGAACAATAAGTGCTATCACTTATGCTGTGATAGTCTCATCACTGGTGGTGGAAATTTAGATAGGTGTAGCTTGCACAGAAAACAATATGGATATTCCTCAACAAACTAGAAATCGAGATTCTATATGACATTAATATCACTCCTAGGGATATAACCCAGGAACCCCAAAACACCATACAGAAAAGCCCTATGCATTCCTATGTTCGTTGTAGCACTATTTACAATAGCCAGAATATATAGAAATAACTACACAGGACCGGAGAGATAGCATGGAGGTAAGGCGTTTGCCTCACATGCAGAAGGTCAGTGGTTCGAATCCCGGCATCCCATATGGTCCCCCGACCCTTCCAGGGGCGATTTCTGAGCATTAGAGCCAGAAGTAACTCCTGAGCGCTGCCGGGTATGATCCAAAAAAAAAAAAAAAAAAAAAAAAAAAAAAAAAAAAACTAAAAAAAAAACAAACCTACAGAGAACTACCATAATCATGTGAATGAATGAGGGAACTGGAAAGCCTGTCTGGAGTACAGGTGGGGTGGGGTGGAGGGAGATTTGGGACACTGGTGGTGGGAATTCTTTACATGACTGAAACCTAATCACAATCATATTTGTAATCAAGATGTTTAAATAAAGAAAAAAAAAAGAAAAAATAGCCAGAATATGGGAATAACCCAAATGCCTGAGAATAGAGGAATGGCTAATGAAACTGGGCTACGTCTACACAAGCAGCTGTTAGGAAAAATTAAGTAATAAAATTTGCTTATATATGGATTGATATGGAGAGTAAAGTGTTGAGTAATTTGAGTTAGAGGGAGAGGGATACACTTAAAATAATCTTATGGTAATAATATCCAGAAACAATAGAGATGAGAGCCCAGACGACTAGTCCTTGAAAGGAAGCTTGCCACAAAGAGCATTGAGTACAGTTAGGGCAGAGAAGAGTCCACTATGACAATGATAGTTGGAACTGATTGCTATGGACAAGAACTGTGTGCTGAAAGAGAATAATGTGATATGCATGATATCCTTTCTTCAGCAATATTCCAAACCACGGCATCAAAAAATAAAGAAGAGAGAGACATAAAGAGAAGTAAAATAGCAGGTGAGGGAGGGAAACTGAGGACACAGGTGGCAGGAATTGTGCACTAGTCAAGGATGTTGCATATTCTATGACTGGAACTCAACCATGAAATTTTTTTTAACCAGGGTGCTTAAATTAAGTCATTTTATACATCTATTTATATATAAAAATAATATGATATATAATATATATTTATATATGTATGTATGTATATGTATAAAAGAAAATTAGAAAGTAATTTTGAAATACCCAGTGCACTCATTGACATAAGCATAAACCATTACTGGAAGCTAAATCACCATATAAAAGTCTGCTGGGGAATTGTGCATCGTAGTTTCAAAGTCGAGGTATTATTCTGATTATAAAAAGTAATAATGTATTTTTAAATAATATATAAAGTGCTAAAACTTTTTTTACAGAAACCTGACAAATGCCTCTTTACCAGTGAACCAACATTAGTGGTACAACCTGATACATGTGGAACATATATACAGCGTAATACTATATAACTGTAAGAAACGATGCAATCATACAATTTGCTGCAACATGGGTGGAACTGGAAGATTTTATGTTAAATGAAGTCAGAGAAGAATAAATACAGATTAGATTACTTATATATGGTATTTAGAATAACTGCATGAACAAATGCAATGGTTTAAATTGGGGTTTTCAAGAACACTCTAGATCCCAGAGTATAGTAAGAAGAAGAAAAAAAATCAAGGGGCCAAGGGATCTCAGGTGTTCTGGTGGCGTTAAGAAAAGAGAGAACTAAAAAAAAAAAAAAAAAAAAAAAAAAAAAAGAGAGAACTAAATATCCAAACCAGAGTCAACAACAATGAAATCATGAAACCCAAACTTTAACAACTAAAATTAAAAACAGGTCTATTGGGCCCGAAGAGATAGCACAGCGGTGTTTGCCTTGCAAGCAGCCAATCCAGGACCAAAGGTGGTTGGTTCGAGTCCTGGTGTCCCATATGGTCCCCCGTGCCTGCCAGGAGCTATTTCCGAGAAGACAGCCAGGAGTAACCCCTGAGCACTGCCGGGTGTGCCCCCCCCCCAAAAAAAAAACACACAAAAACAAAAAAAACAGATCTATTACGCTGGCAGGCTGGGGAAGGGGATGGTGGCTTAGGATGCATTCTGGTGGAGGGAGGTTGACACTGACGGTGGAATTGGTCCTGAAATATTGTGTTTGAAACCTAACTATAAATACCTTTGTTAATCACAATGGTTTAATCGAAAAATAAATAAATAAATAAAATGAAAAAATAAGTTTCTAGATCCACTTTTAACTTTTTGCTGTTGTTTTCTGCAACAGAACACTGTTCTCAGGGCATACTCATGGCTCTTAAGAATCACTCTTGGCAGGACTCAGAGGAAGGATCACATGGTGTGCAGGGATAGAAAAAGGTAAGCCACATGCAAGACAAACAAACTACCCACTGCACTATCTCTCCAGCCCAGAAATGTTAATTTGAGAGGGCCACTATCATCATTAATTAAGCCATGAAATCACCGTATTTTAATAAATATTAAAATGATCATATTATCAACATCACCACATATTAATAAAGTCATTAAAACAAAGTATTTAAGATATGGATTTACTAAATATACATTAGAAATAAATCTAGTACATAAGTAAATTATTGTAGTCATGCTACAGTCATTCTTAGAAAGCTGATGTCTTTTTATGTATATTTATGGTTTTTTTTATCAGCAGGAGAAAAATAGAGGTTATATTTTTTGTGAGATAAAACAGAATTTGCATTTTCTCTAGAATAAAATCAAGAAAAACAAATCCATCAAGTATTTAAATGGATTACTTCATATATAAAAATGTGCTTTAAGGAGTCAGAGAGATAGCAGAGATCTTAAAATTCTTTTAACTACAGTTTCAGGGGTCCTCAAACTTTTTAAACAGGGGGCCAGTTCACTGTCCCTCAGACCATTGGAGGGTCTGACTATAGTAAAAACAAAACTTATCAACGAATTCTTATGCACACTGCATATATCTTATTTTGCAATGAAGAAACAAAACAGATACAAATACAATATGTGGCCCGCCATAGTTTGAGGACCACAGGTTTAGATCATGCTAACATGGGTATTAAAGTTTATACTTTTTTTTTTTTTGGTTTTGGGTCACACCCGGCGGTGCTCAGGGGTCACTCCTGGCTGTCTGCTCAGAAATAGCTCTTGGCAGGCACGGGGGACCATATGAGACACCGGGATTCAAACCAACCACCTTTGGTCCTGGATCGGCTGCTTGCAAGGCAAACGCCGCTGTGCTATCTCTCCGGGCCCAAAGTTTATACTCTTGATGTACATAATTACCACACCTCATCATCACCAAAATGCCCAAAAACTTGTCCCAATAAACTAATATCATTTTTAGTCCACTTCATCATCCCCTTTCTAACACCCTTTCTCTTCTGATCAGCTCAGTTGTGTAGAGAATTTTACTAAAGGAGATCAGTTTTACCAAAAATTAAAACAGAATTTAATGACACATTGTTTTTTATGTGGTGGTGCTCAGGACTTACTCCTAGCTCTGTGCTCAGGGATCACTCCTGGTGATGCTCAAGGGACCATATTGGACACCAGGGATAAAACCTTGGTGAGCCATCAGCAAGGCTAATATCTGCAAATGTTCTATCCCTGTACTATCACTCTGACATCAGAAGTTGATGAATTTTATATAAACTCTTTACACTGTGAATTACTGTTAAACTTCTTACATAAATGTAGTTGTCAAGAAATGAAACAAATGTCAAAAGTAAAATGAAAACATTTGTACCTGGACCAACAATTCTTTTGAAAAGGTAGTGAAGTAGTAAGTGGCATGTTCTTCAGGATTACTGTGTCTTGTGCTTCTGGGTCCTGTGATGGCACCGTTGTTATCAAAACCTCCATGGGAACAATAAGCAAAATACATTACAATGTAATTCTTAAAACTAGTTTTCATCAAACACTAAAACAGCAAATATTTCAAAAACAGCACTAAACACTTACCAATTAGTAGCCCAATCAATGTCAGCAAGAGAGATCATTTTAGATAGTTTAATAAGGGAAACCAATTCAGTATGTACGTTTCATAGTATTGTTCCAAAAATATCCCTCTTTTAATCTTATGGATAGGGAAATAAATACTCAGAAGATATTGGATGAATTATTATGGTGTCCTCTCATTCTAGGTGGTAAGGATTTGTGAATACAGTCTGATATCCAACAAATAATGTGGAAGTACAAAGTGCACACAATCCTGCACTGTCACAGTGGGAGAGACTGGTGTTGTGTGGAAGAGCATTTTAATCCTGTCTCTTTTGATGACTGCAAAGCTGGAAATTATGTCAATATTTTGCTTATTAACTTATTTATCATTCTTTTTTTCATTCTTATTAAAACCTCAATTTATATGGGGGAAAAGTCTCAAATCAGGGACATGCCTTATCGATGAAAACTGTTGAATTTGAACTAAGAAATTTTTGAAATTTCTTCATAGAATATATAGTTCACTGTTTATATTTAGTATCTACTGTTAGAATAGACACAAAATTGGGCAATACTTTGTAGGCAAATTTCCTCTCATCTTTTCCCACCTAAGCGGACACACATTAGACACCTACCAAGAAGCCAGGCATAAAGGCGTCGGTTCAGGGACATATCTCTCCTGAGAATAACGTGAAGGGCTGCAGACAAGATCCTGATCATGTCAGGTCGAGTCGCCTAAAAAAGTAGAAATGTGGTTATGTTTAATAACACGTAAAAAGAAATTACATTTTCTTTAAAACTTCAAGGCATATAAATCATACACAAGGTATAGAAAGGTAACACAAACTTTCAAACAGAGGGATGCTTATTTCACACATTGGTAAATAATCAGAAAATATAGGTACAACCCTGGCTCTGTGCTCAGGGATCATTCCTGACAGTGCTCAGGAATATATGATCAAATATATGATCAAATCTGGGTCAGCTTTGTGCAAAGTAAGAACATTATATTATCTCTCTAACCTAGCTATAATAAATGTTAATAATTTCCACTTCAATCCAAGTCTTTTAAAGATAATGTTTCATTATTTTACACAATATATAATTAAATTATTTTAAACTATAGTTTAGGTCATGCTAACAGGGGTATTAAAGTTTATACTCTTGATGTACATAATTACCACACCTTACCATCACCAAAATGCCCAGAAACCTGACCCAATAAACTAATATAATTTTTAGTCCACTTCATTATCCCCTCTCTAATATCCTATCTCCTCTGATCAGTTCAGTTTTGTGAGAATTTTACTAAAGGATATCAGTTTTACCAAAAATTAATGTCATAATTTTTTCTTTCGATTTTCTATTTTTTAAATCATGTTGCTTTTGGTTTCCTATAAACAAATGTATTATGATCAGTTATGTCAATTATGTAATGCATTTTCTTTAAATATATTAAAAATGGAAAAATAAAAAATAAATAAAAACTAAAAAATAAATGTCATAGCAAACAAAATCATTATTGGTATTTAAAATACTGCTAAACATTTTAGAACAAAATCTTGGGGCTGAAGTAATAGCATAGTGGTAGGGCCTTTGCCTTGCATGCATCCAACCTAAGACAGACGCCGGTTTGATACCTGGTATCCCATATGGTTCCCCGACTCTGTCAGGATTGATTTCTGAACATAGAGCCAGGAGAAACTCCTGAGTGCCGCAGGGTGTTAAACCCACCCAAAAAAGAATAAAATCTTGATATCTGCAGATTAGAAAGTAATATGAAAGTTGACTATTCCTTAAATTCATGGCTAGTGGCTTACCTGAGTAAAGAACTGACTTATTCTTACTGATACTGCTACTTGACAGTGACAGCTAGAGTTTCATTCATCTGCTTTATTTGTTTAAAAGAATCATACAGAAATCACTGAGATATTAGAGAAAACCAGTTATAGCCACCAACACATTAGGTGCACTTAGACGTCTTCTAACTAGTTCTCTAAATATAGTTCCTGAGCTCCTGGGACATCTGAGTATAAGTGTAGGTCCTAAATATAATTTTAAATATAGCTCCTGAATTCCATGACACTTTTAGAAGGTCCACAAGATAAAAATGTACACATATTAATGGACAGATGTTAGTTACCTTTTATAGTTATATTCACATTGCTTTAATCATATGACAGTATATAATATGCTGGCATCTTAGAAAAATAGTTTAAAATTGGCATCTACTGTATTTGCAATCATTGTGTATATTTGTCATGCCATTGTGTACATGCATTAAAATGAAACAGAAAAAATATCTTATAATCTAATGATAGAACTGAGTTACCTAAAGGTGGAGTGTGTGAAGGGAACAGGGTCCTATGAATAGTGGTAGAAGGATTTTGGTGATGAGTTTGGTGTGGCTAATATTATGCTCCTTTTAAAACTGATAAACACTTTCTAAGTTTATCATCACATGCAAACGTGATGCTTGCATGTCACCCATAAAAAATATTAAAACACGGGACAGAGAACGTAGAAATTTAACTTGCACATGGCGAACTTAGGTCCAATTTTCAGGATCCCATATAGTCCCCTGCACACTGCCAAGAGTAATTCTTGAGCACAGAACCAAGAGTAACTCTCAAGCATAACTGTTTTGGCCCCCAAACAAAATAAGAACGGCAAATTAAAAAGAAAAAAGTTTCACTTAAGAATGATGTTGAAAAAAAAATGCAAAGCCAATGTTCACATTAGTGTTTGTGACTTTGTCAGTCATTGTCAGGTTGTAATTTTCTCTACATTGTAAGGCAAATTTTATGGATTTTAACATTATCAATAAATAATATCTTTCTAAAGTTAAAAAAAAAAGAATGATGTTGATGGGGCTGGAGAGATAAGCACAGTGGTAAGGCATTTGCCTTGTACGTGGCTGACACAGGACAGACCTGGGTTCGAATCCCAGCATCCCATATGGTCCCTGAGCATGCCAGGAGTGATTTCTGAGTATACAGAGTCAGAAGTAACCCCTGAGCACTGCTGGGTGTGGCCCAAACCTCCTCAACCCCCAAAAAGAATGATGTTAAAGAAACAAAAATGTATTAAATCTTGACTTTGAATTTAGTAAATATTTAGTCTGCAAAGTGAAATGTGACATGCACAAAGAGCATTTCTGATATAGAATACAGTATGATGGAAAATACTGAAAAACGCCCTTGTGTGTGCTGTATGATTGGACTGTGAGCTAAATTTCCAATTTTTTCCACAAATGACCTCTGTGACCTAAAAGAATAACAAAATCTAGTATTCAGGCTTTGGCATCTGACAGACATTTTCTCCAAACTAAAGTCAACCTGCACTCAAAGAAAATCAAGTATTTTTTACTGCTGCCCAAATTTTACTATTCACTTTCAAAAGAAGAGTTAGGGAAAATCTGTACTTGACTTTAAGTGATACTGAAATTAGTAGGCTTGAAAACTCATGACTGAACATGAAATACAGTTACTATGTTACTGCTGATATCAGCAGTGATAGTAATAAATATGCCGATGCCATATTTTTAATATTTAGCAAGTGCTAACATATATAATGCAGCAAACCAACATTGTCCAAATAAGCAACTAACCTAGAAAAGCATGTATGAGTAAAAGTACAGACTGACTAGAAGGTTTTTGCTTTGAGGTAGGGGGCTACATAATACAGTGCTTAGGGAATTTCTTGATGAACTATGAGGTGCTGGAGATTAACCCAGAGTCTCACAGACACTCATGATCTACCACTGAGCTACATCTCTACCTTAGATTATTCTAAAAACTATAAGAATTTAGTTCTTGATTACTATTACCATTCCACAAAGTCTAATGTGGAAAATAATTTATTATAATCTAAATAAAACTGTGAGTACTAGAAACTATTAGAAACTAGTGGTTGACTTTTCATAATATACAAAAGTACAATAAACATGTCTACTGCTGATTATCCAAACATAAGTCATTTTTTGGGAGAAGTTAATGAATGCTATCCTAAGTCTTAATTACAATCAATATTTAAACAATAGCTATTATATGTACAAAACATTGAAAGTAGGAAATAAATTTGGGGTGGAGACTTTGTCATGATTCTTAAGATAGGACTTAATAATTTGAGAGGGAAAAACACTAAATTTGGATCTGAGTAGAGTATGCCCTTAAAAATACACATGCACCTGTGTTGTTTGGGTATATGGTGCCTGAGCACATGGCTTGTGGCCCACAACTCCCTTCTTAAGATGTGTACTTTTTTACTTTCATGCTGGGTGTGTACCAAGATGTTCTCTCTCTCTTCTCTGTCTCTGTCTCTCTCTCTCTCCTCTCTCCCCCTCCCCCTCTCCTTCTCCCTCTCCCTCTCCATTCTCTCTTCTCTCTCTCTGCCTTTGGAGAGACCTACACTCTCTCTCCATTCTCTCTCTCTCTCTCTCTCTGCCTTTGGAGAGAAATACACTCTCTCGAGCAAGTTATTCTCTCTTTTATCATCTCCTTCCCCTTTCTTAGTTACCTCCAAATAAGACGTGCTTCTTTTCCATTAAATACACACACACGCACACACACACACTCTCTCTCTCTCTCTCTCTCTCTCTCTCTCTCTCTCACACACACACACACACACACACACACACACACACACAAGACCTTTGTTGCTCAGGGGCAAGGCTATACTTGATAGGCAGAACATGTGTTCTACCACTTATCTTCTTGGCCCCAGGATTTTGAAAAAACATATTTTCCACATATATTGCTGTTAAAATAAAATTATATTTTATAAAACTTGAGAAAATCTTGTCTGGTAAAAAGTATAGAGAGATAGGGTTATAACGAAACACTAAAGGAAAATCAGGCTGAAAACTAGTTAACATACTAAATTCTTCCCAAATTAAATCCATCATAACATGATTCTTTTCTTAAAATCTTTTAAATAGTTAAAGAACCATGATTTACAAAGTTATTAAAAACTAAGTTTTAGGCATATATTTCAATACCAATCATTGACCATGTCAACTCCCATCATCAGTGCTCTCATAGTACAATATCCCCCAACTCTGTTCTCACTCTTCCCTACTCATCAAATATAGTTCTTTAAACCTTGTGGAGTTACACATTATACTGAAGGACTAGCAACATTCAATATTTAGGAACGAAGAAAACATGAGAACAGTTAAACATTCTTTTAAATAGAAGAGAAAGAACATATTGTAGGCTTTTAATCTCATATATTTCTTTGGCACATTCTTAGTTTTCTTTTGTACCCCTATAAAATATGTAAGACAATGTTCACCTTGTTGGCTATTTTGCCCATCTCTCTACTAGTAGATATGATAGTGAACAGTTTTAAAAAATAACTAAGGGAACAATAAAAGATCCTTGGTTTAAGAATAGAAAGTCTTAAAATAGAAACTCTGGGTGATTTATGTCCAAACTACAGACAAAAGAGACAATGAACTGCAAATTCAATTATTAATAAACTAATCTCAAGCTGAATAAAGCAGTAAAAACTCTGAATGGATATGACTGATTATAATGAAAAGTTAATTAGTTATCTAAGTAAATAGCATTCTGACAAAAAACCAAATAACATTTTTTCTATGGCTTTTTAAAATCAAGCCTACTTATTAACTTTGTCAGATATATAGTTATACTATTCTGAATGTTTACTTCTGATCACTTTACAGTTCTTCAAATTAAAGTTTAGAAATAAAAATTGAATTTAGATGATCTGTTTAAAAATAAAGATCATGATAAAGTCCCCAAATGAAGCAGTTTATAATTTGTTTGTAGTTGCTTTCCTTTGTAATAAAGTACTATGAAACATTACAGTGACTGATATTTGACCTTCAAATTATTGACAACTCTACTAAGGAAAGGGCACACATCCCAGAGTTACCAAACTAGAAAACAGTAACTGAACAGAACTTGTAGTTGAGTAGAAAGCCTGTCTTGATTTCAAGTCTTGTACTGTCAGAGTTAATAATGAGTACCACTTGATTTTTCTTCAAAAATTTTAGTTCTACTCCAAAAAGATTTTAAGCAAGTTTGTTTTTTAAGCTTGCTTTAAAAATGTTCTATAAACTTATTGGATAACAAAGCAAAAAAATTTAACTAAAAAAAAGACACATTATAAATCTGAAAAGAACACTTTATATTAATACTGTCATTAATGTTTTACCTGACTCATGTGGAATGGAAAACAGAAGAGTATAAGGTCTAGTGTACTTCTTTGTACAAGTACACTTGAGTCCTGCACCGAAGTACTTACTGCTTCTACCTGAAATAAAAAATGCCTTTAATGAATATTGTCTATTACAGCAATAAAGATTTACCAAGGAAATAAAAACAATTTTCATCTATAAGTAAAAGAAAGCTTCTGAGAACTTTATAAATAAACATTTACATTATTTTTAATAAGTAAATACAGTATAGCAGCTTAAGATTTAAGAAACATAGAAGGGATAACTTTCATGATATAGTGCGTGCCTAGCATGTATGAGGCGCTGATGTCGTCCCTGAATTGAGCTCAGGTTGACTTAGGTGCAAGGTAAATTCCCTATCCACTGTACTCTCTCTCCTGCCCAGCTGTTTATTTTTTATTTGTTTTTGGGCCACACCTTGGAGGTGCACAGGGATTACTTCTCACTCTGTGCTCAGAAATCACTCCTGGCAGGCTCGGGGAACCATATAGGATGCCAGGGATTGAACTGGGTCTGTCCCAGGTTGGTCACATGCAATGCAAACACCCTACCATTGTGCTATTGCTCTGGTCCCCAGACCAACAGTTTAAATTCTTGTTTTATTTATAATGCTGAGCATCTTTCTTGTTTGGATAATCCTTATATCCTTTATGTTAACTACTTCTTAATTAAATTCATGGTTCTACTTGATGGTTAATTCTTATTTAATTATTTAAATGGAATAACAGGGGCCAAAGAGATAGCATGAAGGTAAGGTATTTGCCTTGCATGCAGAGGGACGGTGATTCGAATCCCGGTATCCCATATGGTCCTCTGAGCCTACCAGAATTGATTTCTGAGCATAGAGCCAGGAGTAACCTCTGAGTGCCGCCGGGTATGACCCAAAAACCAAAAAAAAAAAAAAAAAAAAGACACTGAATAATAGTTTAGTCCTTATAGGATTTGGGTTTTTGTTTTTGTTTTTGTTTTTGTTTTGGTTTTTGGGCCACACCCAGCGGTGCTTAGGGCTTACTCCTGGCTGTCTGCTCAGAAATAGCTCCTGGCAGGCACGGGGGGACCATATGGGACACCAGGATTAGAACCAACCACCTTTGGTCCTGGATCGGCTGCTTGCAAGGCAAACGCTGCTGTGCTATCTCTCCGGGCCCGAAATTTGGTTTTTTAAATATATTTAAGGAATTTCCTCAGTTGTCAGGGGTACATGTCTTGCATGCACAAGGATATGATCTCATTTTCTAGCATGCCATGATCCCCTGAATGCATTCTGGTATATCCCTGAGTCCTCTGGGATTGTCTACATCATTGGTCTGAGAAGTAACACATTGCTAGGCTTTAACACTGAAGAACGGATGAGGGAGAAAATGAGTGAGTGAGGCTGAAAGTGACCCCAGAATCTCAGCACTAATATTTTTACAAAATGAATAGAAAACTTTAAAATGACTTTTCTTTTTTTTGGGGGGGGGCGGGGGTCAAACCGGCAGCGCTCGGGGTTTACTCCTGGCTCTACACTCAGAAATTGCTCCTGGCAGGCTTGGAGGAACATATGGGATGTTGGGATTCGAACCACCATCCTTCTGCATGTAAGTCATATGCCTTACCTCTATGCTATCTCTCCGGCCCCCGTAAAATAACTTTTCTATAACTTCCACTGAGTCATTAAAAGGAACTATCATAATGGAAAATATAATAAAAATCTGCATAAAATGGTATATCTCTTTTGGATAACAGTTTGGCAGTTTCTCAAAAATTTATAGGGAGATCTGGGAAATTGGTGGTGGGAATGTTGCACTGGTGAAGGGGGGTGTTCTTTACATGACTGTAATCATACAACTATAATCATATTTGTAATCACGGTGTTTAAATAAAGATAAGTATAAAAATGTATAGTAAATCACTGTGACAATTGATTAGGCAGTTTCTTAAAATAACACATTGGATTTAATAAATATTAAGACGTCTGAACATTATAGACTGGGAAGAGATCTAGCTTAAAGGGCTGGAGTTCACCTTTACATGTAAGAGCCTTGAATTTGGCACTGGCACCTCCTGGTCCCCAAGCATCATCAAGAATAGCCCAAATCAGGGAGCAGTTCCCAGAAGAGAGGAAAAGTAATCCACAGAATAATTTTTTAAATAATATAGAATAGTTTAATATTTAAAATACATGCATAAGGCTTATAATAATAACACAAAGAAAATTATTCAAAATTAAATGATACATATAATTTAAATATACATTACTCCAAAAGTACAAAAATGGCTTATAACACAATAAAATGATTTAATTTGGGGGTGTCACATTTAGCAGTGCTCAGGGATTACCTATTTGCCAGCGTATAAGATGACCCCCTAATTTTGCAGTTAAAACATAGGTTTAGGCCTATATTCGCTGTATCAGACAGAACATTCCTGTGCTGCATGTGCTGCATGTGTTCCTGTGCTCATGTACCACAGTGAGCCAATCACAACAAGCAAAGGTTCAAAGGTTATACTGTAATAAACATCCTCTCTGACTCTGGCCAGCAGGCTTTTTACAGTGTAGATTCAGGTCCAGAACATTGTATAATTTGCATGCATCAAAAGCCTGCTTGGATTGGCTGAGTTAGAGAGGTGGTCCGAGCAGCCTTGCAGTGATTGGTGTAGGATTGAGTTGGAAAATTCGTTTTGTGGCAATATTCAGACAATTTTCGTTTAGCAGCATATTGAAACATTTTTTGGGATATACTAGGGGTATAAGATGACCCCTGATTTTCGGTTGATTTTTTTTTTTCTAAAGTCATCTTATATGCTGGAAAATACAGTACTCCTGGCTCTGCACTCAGAAATAATTCCTACTGGGCTCAGGAGACCATATGGGATGCTGGAGATCGAATCCAGGCTGGTTACATTCAAGGCAAACGTCCTACCTGCTGTGCTATCTCTCTGGCCCCTGATTTAGATGTTCTAACTCTTGAGGAAATGAAAATCAAAACAACAAAGATATAATATAATATAATAATATAATAATAATAGATGGTTACAATAGAAGTCAGATAAAACAAATGCTAATTATATGAAAGAATAAAAACCTTTATATACTGCTTATATAAAAAAATTAAATATAATTTATCATTGTCACTTTGAAAAATTTTGCCAGTTCCTCAAAAAGTTCAAGACTTACCACACAACTCAATAATTTCAAAATATGTCACTGAAAGCTAGAGATATGTTCTGAAAAATGCATTATTCGATAATTTCATCTTAGAAGATATAGCCTACTTACTCTACACTAGGCAATATGGCATTATCCAGTAGGATCATCATCACATGTGGTCTGTCTGTGACCAAAACATGCCTGACCGATGTATGACAATGCATGCAAAATATGTGTAAGCAAGAATCCATAGTGCATTATTTATAACAGCCATAAAATAATAACTAAAACACTCATCAATTGGTGATAAGTAAAATGTAGCATATTAATTCATTGAAATACTAGTAAGTCATTAAAATGAATAAACTATTGATAAATACTTCAGTGTGAATGAATATTGAATATATTATGAAAAATAAAAGAAACCACAAGTTAAAAATTCCATTCCATCTGTCACATAATTACATTTCCACAAAATTGTCAGAAGAAAAAACTTCAGACAAACAGAAAATATATTACTATTTGCCAGGGATATTTTGTAATTAATGGATACAGATTTTCTTTCATTTGGGGGTGATTACAATGTTCCGAAATTAGTGGTAATAGTGGAAGTCTGTGTACACTAAGAGCCACTGAATTGTATGACTTAAAAGAGATAAATACAGGATCAACCAGAGAGATAGCTAAAGGGATTTATATGATGCTTGCCTTGCCCTGGTTTGATCCTTGGAACCACATGGACTCTACATAACACCACTAAAAGCACAGAGCAGTCTCTAAGCACTTCTGGGTATGCTCCTCATACCTCCCCAAATTAAAAAATAAAATAAATTAAGAAAGTAAAATAGGGGCCGGAGAGATAGCATGGAGGTAAGGCATTTGCCTTGTGTCCAGAAGGACAGTGGGTTGAATCCCGGCATCCCATATGGTCCCCTGTGTCTGCCAGGGGCGATTTCTGAGTGTAGAGCCAGGAGTGACCCCTGAGCACTGCCAGGGGTGACCCAAACACCAAAAAAGAAGAAGAAAGAAGAAGAAGAAAGAAGAAGAAAGAAGAAGAAAGAAGAAGAGGAAGAAAGAAGAAGGAAGAAGAAGAAGAAGGAAGAAAGAAGAAGAAAAAAGAAGAAGAAGAAGAAGAAGAGGAGGAGGAGGAGGAAGAGGAGGAGGAGGAGGAGGAGGAGGAGAAAGTAAAAGATTAATTTGAAATATTTAAAATTTGATTCCTGGCATACCATATGGTCTTCCGAACCTGCCAGGACTGATTTCTGAGCACAGAGCCAGGAGTAAACCCTGAGTGCTACCGGATGTGGCCCAAAAACCAAAAAAAAATTTTTTTCTTGATTCCTCAATAGGAGTTGTTAAAAAAAAAGGGGGGCATGGGGCCGGCGAGGTGGCGCTAGAGGTAAGGTGTCTGCCTTGCAAGCGCTAGCCAAGGAAAGGACCACGGTTCGATCCCCCGGCGTCCCATATGGTCCCCCCCAAGCCAGGGGCAATTTCTGAGCATGTAGCCAGGAATAACCCTTGAGCATCAAAAGAGTGTGGCCTGAAAAACAAACAAACAAACAAAAAAAACAAAACAAAAAAAAAAAGGGGCAGGGGGAGACCCAGAGAGATAGTACAGCAAGTAGTAGCCTTGCAAGTGGCTGAGCCAGGTTCAATTCTTGGCATTACATAATGTACCCTGAGCCTACCAGGAATAATTCCTGAGTGCAGAACCAGGATTAAATTACCATTGAGCACCACAAAATGTGACCCCAAAAGAAAAACCAAGTAAAAAAATTTTTTTTAATTAAAAAAAGGAAAACTAGCCAGAGATCTAGCCTAGTGATAACTTTGAATGAAGGAGACTTAGATTTGATCTCAGGCACTGCATGCCTCCCTCATCCAGTAAGTAAGTAATCATAAGCACAGAACCTAAAGTATCCCAAACACTGCCACATGTTAAACCACACCTACCCAAACATAAAAAAAAAAAACAACAACTAAAAAGCCAGTTCCTTAGCAAGAAATAATATTATTCTTTTAAGGGGATGGGATGGAGAAACAGAAAGATAGTATAGGGTTTAAAATGCATGCCTTGCGAAGCCGGAGAGATAGCATGGAGGTAAGGCATTTGCCTTTCATGCAGGAGGTCATCGGTTCGAATCCCAGCGCCCATAGGGTCCCCCGTGCCTGCCAGGAGCAATTTCTGAGCCTGGAGCCAGGAGTAACCCCTGAGCACTGCCGGGTGTGACCCAAAAACCACAAAAGCAAAACAAAAAAAAAGCAAAATGCATGCCTTGCATGCTTTGATCCCCAACACTCAATAAGTTCTTGAGCTCCCCTAGAAGTGATCCCTGATTGAAGATCCAGGAGAAAATTCTGAAGACTGCTGGGAGTGACACTATCATATGGCCCAATGTAACAGCACTCAAAAAAATGTAAGTTTTTTGGGATTTTTTATTTTGTTTTATTTTGACTAAAAACCAAAAATCAAAACCAAAACCAAACCAAACACACACACACACACACACACACACACACACACACACACGCGCGCGCGCACACGCACACACGCACACACAGCAAGCACACTACCTTCTGTACTATCTTTCTGGTTCTACAAGAGTAAAATTTATGGGCTAGAGAAATATCTCAAAGGGATGAGTGCAAGCTTTGCATGTGGGAAGCACAGGTCTGACCATCAGCACTATGATTACTACTAGGAGTGAAACCAAGCACTGAGCCAGAGTATCCTTAAAAATTGGTAGGTGCGCTCCCCAAAATCAGTTTAATATATACTTATAAATTAAACCAGGTATCCTATTCCATGGTATTCTCCCATGACATAAAAGTAAATATATACAGACTAAACTATATGCAAAAAATGTGTACCAGCTTTATTACCAAAAAGAATCCCTAAAATGTCTTCAATAAGCATATAAAAACATATCATGTTTTTATGTAATACAGAGCAATCTAAACTACTAATGTGTAGTAAGCATGAATGACTCACACATGTATTATATAAAGTGAGAAAAGACAGAAGAAATGTCAAATGATTCAGAAAAAGCAGGTTTATGAGCAAGAGAGATAAGTGTTTACAAAAGCCAAGGAGTGTAAGCAAAATAGAAAGACTACAAAGAGGCACGGAAATCTTTGAGGAGTGAATTCTATATTATGTGGAATTCACTAGTTTTGATAACTAGTTTGATTTGATGAGTGTATGTATCTGTCAAAACTTATAAAACTGTATAAGTTTATTCTAGTATATGTTACATTTCAATATGACAAAATGTACCTAGAAAAGGTAACATTTTCATACTCATCTAGGGCAAAAAGTACACAGTAATTAATCAATTAATTTTTAAAAGTGATCCTAGAGGACTGTTCCTCATTTTTCACTCTTTGGTCATTAAAGAATAATGAAATTTTTGCAATAATAACTTTCAGACACAAAAGAGAAAAGAGCTGGAAGTTACAGCTCACCTCATGAAGCTCACCACAAACAGGGATGAATTTAGTTAGAGAAATAACTAAGTTTCGAACTATCCTAATAATGAGAATGTATGAGGGAAATAGAAAGCCTGTCTAGAGTACAGGCGGGGGGTTGGGTGGGGAGGAGGGAGATTTGGGAAATTGGTGATGGGAATGTTGCACTGGTGATGGGTGGGGTTCTTTACATGACTGAAACCCAAACACAATCATGTATGTAATAAGTTTGTTTAAATAAAAAAATTAAAAATAATAAAAAATATAACACAAGGTTTATTTTTATTTTGAAGCTTTTAGAAATCATTTTAGGTTATTTTTCCTTTAAATTTCCTTAAAGAAAACTCATACTCTATGAAAATAAGAATTTTGTTCATGGCACAATACTCAGTTTCTATCTTGAATAGAACAGTGTGCCTATCTCTTCTCTAAAAAGGACTTACTAAATAAGAAGCCACATGTAGACTTACCATTAACTCAATATCACTGCCTATTATATAAAGTTGATCTTCCATGGAAAGCTTTCTGTTCAAGTGGGCAAGGACGTATGTGATTCCAGGTAAACGCACAGCAGGGCTGGTGAGAAGACTACCCCAGAGTGCACTGTAGAATGCTGACTGGTCCACTGCAGCAGCCACCTTCTCCAACAATGTGTTTGTTCTAAGGTACAAAACAAACTATTTTAAGATAGGGAAAACTGAGTTTCACATTATTAAAAACAAATTATTCTTTTCTAGAAATATATAAAAGCATCCAAGCTATGATTACATGTACTGCCTGGACACAACTTCAAGGATAGACTATAGAAGCACAGGATTTGTGAACTGGAGCTGGTATGCAGTACAAAATTGCTGCAAACCACTAACTATTAAAAGGGCTGGATTTAAGTATTTGCACCACCAATGAGTATAATTTGGGGGAATCATTTACTCTTTCTTCAATTCGGTTTTCACTTCTGAAAACTAAGATAACAGAAACAACACAATTCTTCCCTATCAAAGGTTACTAAACACCATAGAAATTTCAGTCAATAGTAATCTGATTGTAAACATATTCTCAATTTCTACAATATCTTAAAAAGTCTTATTGCATACATAATTTGCAACAACATTCCTTTGGTCTTTGGGCCACACCCAGAGGTACTAAGGGTTACTTTTGGTAAACCATATGGGTTACAGGGGATCAAACATAGATTAGCCACGTACAAGGCAAAGATCCTACCTACTTTACTATGTCAATGTCCTACCTACAACTTAAATGAATAAAACCTTTGACAAAGACAAGAGTTACTGATATAAATACATATATATATTTAAAGATTAATCATTTTGTAATTGATTTGTAATTATTTTGTAATTAATTTAAAGATTGTTTGACCCACAAGCATAAACAAGGCAATACATGAAAGATGTTATATTATAAACACTGTAAAGTCAGAACAGAAGAATCTGACGATGAAGGACTGGAGAGACATTTGCTCTGGAGGGGTGATCCCTGAGTGAGGAGCCAGGTGTAAACCTGGTTGTGGCCTCTAATCAAAAAAATAAAGAAAGAAATAAAATACCAATCTGCTAATGTGTTTCTCCAATTAACTGCTGTGTATATATTGTAATTCTTTTTAGCTTTAATTTATGTTAGAAGAACATGTACATTAACAGAACATGCTTAAATGGACCTTTACAGAACTTTCTGGAATGGTTTTCAAAACTTAATGCTTTTGTTTGAATGTCTGTGTCCTCTCAATCCTTCAGGCTGATGGCATTTAGAAGAAGTACCTAAATTAGCTGAGTGGGGAATGGGAGAAAGCCTAGTGTACCTTCAAGCTCCGCCAAAGGACCCACCTTACTGGCTTGCCCAGGCATGTGGCCCAGGAAAGCCCTGGAGATCTGAGGTGCTCTTAATTTTTGGCACATCAACTTATAATATCCTTTTCTGATAAGTAACAGGAAATAAGATATTTTAAAGTAATGCTATTACACATTTGCACACAATAAATAATAAATAGCTTTCAGAATAGTTCAAATAATTTATTTTGAAAGTGTAAGATAGCAAAAGTAACAATTTATGAAACTTGGTGTTAGATTATTAACAGTAAGAACTATTAATAATTAAAAAAACTTGGTACACTGTCCCATTTCACAGGTTAAAAATTAATCAAAACAACATACTGTATTAGTATTTTTAAATTCTGAATTATGATTCTCGTTGATTTAAGTGTGTACTATGCCCTGAACTGAGTGACTCATTATCATGATAACACAATGGCATAATCATTATGCTTGCTTTATTAAGGAGGCAATTTATTTTTGTTTTGATTTTTTTTTCTTTTTTTTTGGGGGGGGGGTTTGGGTCACACCCGGCTATGCTCAGGGGTGACTCCTGGCTGTCTGCTCAGAAATAGCTCCTGGCAGGTACGGGGGACCATATGGGACACCGGGATTCGAACCAACCACCTTTGGTCCTGGGTCGGCTGTTTGCAAGGCAAACACCGCTGTGCTATCTCTCCGGGCCCTGTTTTGATTTCTAATGGGAATCACTACAGCAGTTCAGGACTACTTAGAGCAGTGACTGGAGGCTGTGTGGAGCCAGGTATAGAACCAGGGCTCTGTTCATGACAAGCATGTGCTCTACTTTTTGAGTTATGTCCCTATTCTTTTTTTTTTTTTTTTTGGCTTTTAGGGCCATACCCAGTGATGTTCAGGGGTTGTTCCTGGCTATGAGCTCAGAAATCACTCCTGGCTTGGGGGGACCATAAGGGACACCAAGGGATTGAATCATGGTCCGTCCTAGGTTAGCATGCAAGGCAAATGCCCTACTGCTTGCGCCACCACTCCAGTCCTATTTTTATTATATTTTTAATTGGTCACAAAAGCTTATCTGTTTTATTTGGGGGCCATATTTGACAGTGCTTAGGGTTTATTCCTGGCTCTGCACTCAGGAATTATTTTTGTTGGGTTTGAGGGACCATAGAGGATGCTGGAATTGAATATGGGATAGCCATGTGCAAGACAAACACCCTATCCATTGTACTATAACTCTGCCTGTCTATTTATTTTAATAGGTGTGAAACTCAACTCAGCAGTTCTCAGAAACCTAGGCCTTAGATATGATATGTGCTCTTACTACTTGAGCTTTTTTCCTGGAATTTTTACAGTTGTTTTATAGGTGAAGAAACAGAATAAAGTAAAAAAAAAAAATGAAAGGTCTTTTAAGTATACAGTGTCTGTCAAGCTATGTATTAAATCTAACCCATCTACTATCAAATCTATGATTTTACTATCTATTTATAATTTAGTGTGAAACATAAACCAGATAGACTCAAGCACTTGTTTTCCTGTATAAGTTTTCAGGTTGGGGGTAGAAAAATTCCAGAAGTTAACACACTTGCCTTGCATCCCACTAACCAAAGTTCAGATTCCTACTACCTCATCTGGTCCCTGAGCATTCCTGAGCACAGTCAGGACTTGCTCCTGAGCACTGCTGGAAGTGCCCTACCAGCCTACCCAAAGAAATCATCAGGTTTTATACCAAAATGTCTAGTACTATTTCTTTTTGTGATGTTTAAACGCTTTTGATGCTTTCTGAAAATCCATGACTTTCATTTTTCAGCTTCACAAATAAACAATACTATCATACCTCTCATAGTATTCTGACCCTTCTTCTAAGCCAGGAAGAATACCAGTCAGCAGTCCTTGTAAACCAGGTTTCAGTGTTTTACCCAAAGGCAGGTAATACATCTCATATAAACTTAGCAACGTTGGTTTCACAGACATAGCAGCATTTGCAAGAAGAGGAAATAATC
The DNA here is from genome assembly GCF_024139225.1 of Suncus etruscus. Taxonomy (NCBI): domain Eukaryota; kingdom Metazoa; phylum Chordata; class Mammalia; order Eulipotyphla; family Soricidae; genus Suncus; species Suncus etruscus. Next base: position 54,596,769 of record NC_064851.1, read on the forward strand.
CAGAACTGTTAAAAAAAAATGAGGGGAGGGGGAAATAGTAACAATTATAAAATATTATGATCAGTCTGCTATAAAGTGTAATTAATTACATGCTTCCCTATGGAGAATTACTTTATGAATTTAAAACAAAACAGAGTAGTGAAATAAATTAAATAATCTTATATTGTGTTTTATAACTTTTAGGTTAAATCAATTAAGGAAAAGATATAAGAAGCTTTGAGGACAAAATTAACTTTGCTAAAGTAGCTTCTAAGAGGAATGTTCCTATGTATATATACCTATTACTGGATATGCATGTGTACCTAAATCTTCACTTATTTTTTGCTATATTGATTGGATTAAAACATCATCCTGGCCATTGATAACTTCTGTATTCAACAAAGTAATGTGCATCTTTTATCAAAGCTTATAAATTCAGTAGCAATACAGACACTCTTTTATATCTCACTGTTCTTAGACTCTGAATCTCATTCTAGCCCACAAGTTTTTCTTTTTTTAATTTGGGTTTTGGGTCCTGGTCCTGCATTCAGAGACAGCTCCTGGTAGGCACAAGGAACCATATGGGAGGCAGCGATTCGAACCACCATCTGTCCTGGATTGGCTGCTTGCAAGGCAAACACCCTACCACTGTGCTGGAAGTGAAGTAGAATTTCCTAACATAATGGACAGAGAAGAGAACATTTATAATGACTGGGAAGGCGCTGGTTCTATGTATGTCAAAATAATATCCTCTGATAGCCATGAGTTTATTGTAAAAATAGAACAGGCCTTGGGGCTGGAGAGATAGCACAGCGGTAGGGCGTTTGCCTTGCAAGCAGCTGACGCAGGACCAACGGTGGTTGGAATCCTGGCATTCCATATGGTCCCCGGGGCCTGCCAGGAACAGAAAGCCAGGAGTAACACTGGGTGTGCCCCCCCCCCCCAAAAAACAGGCTAGAGTAGGCATGGGTGCAGGGAGAAAGGGACTCTCATTTGCTGCTGGTGGGAATGTTGAATGGTCCAACCTTTTTTAAAAACAATATGGAAATTCCTCAAAAAAACTAGAAATTGAGCTTCCTTATGATAAATATATGCTCAGGACTCCAAAACACAATACAAAAAAATCCCTCTGCATTCCTATTTTCATTGCAGCACTATTCACAATAGCCAGAATCTGGAAACAACCAAAGTGCCCAAGAGTAGATGAATGGCTAAAAAAATGTGGTACATCTAGACAATGAAATACTACACAGCTGTTAGGAAATATGAAGTCATATAAACTTTGCTTACACATATTTGGACATGGAGAGTATTATCAGAGGGAGAGGAATATACATTGAATGACTGCTCTTTTTTGTGGGATATAAAAATAATAGTATGGTAATAATATCCAGAAGCAATAGAGAAGGTCAGAAAAGTCAGTCCACTGTAGGAAGCTTGCCACAAATAGGGAAGGATTGCAGTTAGGGCAAAGAAGAAATTCTATGACAATAATAGTTGGAAATGATCGCTCTAGACAAGATCTGGGTGCTGAAAGAATATAAAGTGACATGCATGATACCCCTTAAGTAACAATATTGCAAACCAATGTGTTTAAAAGGAAAACAAAGAGATTGAGAGAGATTCCTGAATTCCAAAGTGCAACTGAAATTGCATTGGAACTGCTGACAATTTTGAATTTCATAAATTATTAAGTAAAATAAATTATAATCAAAAAAGATTTATTACTGAAACCCAACTACAAACATGTTTGTAATCACAGTGCTTAAACAAAGATATTATTTTAAATAAAGCTTTAAAAAATGTATAAAACTCTGGGTTCAATCCCTGGCACCAAAAAAAGAAAGAGGGGCCGGCAAGGTGGCGCTAGAGGTAAGGTGTCTGCCTTGCAAGCGTTAGCCAAGGAAAGATTGCACCCGCGGTTCGATCCCCCAGCGTTCCATATGGTCCCCCAAGCCAGGGGCAATTTCTGAGCGCTTAGCCAGGAGTAACCCCTGAGCATCAAATGGGTGTGGCCCGAAAAACCAAAAAAAAAAAAAAAAAAAAAAGAAAGAATGACAGCTACAGCTAAAAAAATCTTACATTAAGACATATTCTAAAGTTAACTAACAAACTAAATATCAAAAAAGATATCAATAAGGACTATTCAAACTTTAAGATTTTAATATGAGGTATAGTTTCAAATTCATCAATATAAAAGAATGTATATAATTATTCTTACCTATATAAAAATAGATCTTTGGCAAGTCGTTTAGGTCCAATGATTTTGAATATTATTTCATATGTTTCAAGTGCTTTCCGATGAACTCCACCTGGCAATGCTGGATGTAGACACTGAGCGAGGCGTTTGCCTATGGTCAGTTTTTTGGGTACCACCTGGTATTTTGCATTATTTTGTAAAACCTTGAAAGATATATTTAGTTGATAAAAACAAAAATGTTATATTTTACTTCCATTTTCTGGCACAAAAGTCCTTATCTAATTTTTCCTCTTTAAAAGAAGACTAGGGGCCAGAGCAATAGCAAAGAGGTAGGGTGTTTGCCTTACGCTTGGCAAAACCTGGGAAGGACCTAAGTTCAATCCCTAAAATCCCATATGATCCCCTGAGGAGTGATTTCTGAATGCAGAGCCAGGAGTAAACCGTGAGCACCACCGGATGTGGCCCAAAACAACAACAATAAAAACTAAAAATATAAATAAAAAAAAACTAAAAGAAAGTATGCTAAAGAACGTTAGTTTTTTATCAGATACAACCGATCAGTATATATAGTTCAAACTAAAATTTTCATACTTTAAGATATATTTCAAACTTAAACTAAGATGTTTTTAAAAATTAGTTTATTCTTATATTCCATGGTACATTAGCAGAAGTACATTTTTATAAAAATCATTCTTCAAAACAAATTTACTCAAAATAAAATCTGTTTGAGGTTAACAAATATTTAATATTCATGAGATAATAATATGAAAAATATGAAATTAAGACTTCACATAAACATTTAGTTGGCAGTAGTAGGTCATTTTCTTTGAAGTAATTCTAATGCTTATAAAAATCTACATGAGATTATGATATTTGTGGTTTTATAATATTAATATGTACATAGAGAGATTTCTAATTTTTACTCCCTTTTTATTTTACAAATGATTAAAGACAGACAGATATACCTTATTAAGTTTTCCAAGGGCTGATATCAAATCAGCCCATTCACTGGAGTATTCAAAATTCTTCAATGCCTTGTCGACTGCAGCTACATAATTTCTGTATTTGGAGTCACTCAGTAACTCCAGCTCTTCTGTGTTCATCCTCCCACAGCGCTCCACTAGACACCAGTTCCAAAGTCATGTAAAATCATTACCTACAAAAAAGTTTGTGGAAGGAACCAGAGTTACAACATGAAGTATTAAGACATGTTTTGATGCTTTTACTAAAAATATCACAGCTAACATCAAAATGATTCTTTGACTGTTTCTGCATAAAAAGTGGCCAACATTCTTGTCATCTACCAGTCAGTAGGATCATGGATATAAATGAACATATCTGAACCAGACTACCAAGAAATTCAAAGCACTAGTGTCCTAAAACCACCCTGATGACATGTAGATTTTGAGCTAAATATAATAAACACATAGAGGCTGAGAAACTCCTATCTGGAGCTTCCTCTAATTAAAAAACAAACAAACAAACAAAAAAACAAACTGTCATTCCTCAAGCCCCTGTCTTTTTCCCAAGTAAAGGAAGTAATTACAAATTACAGCCCCTCCTATGTCATAGAAAAAAATACTTTAGGGGGCATCATACAAGTTTAATTTTATCTGTGAACATCTTTATTTTCCAAACAGAGATCACTCCTTGCCATAGGAAAAAACTGCCTCTCCTCTCTGATTGGTGCCTCAGGCGTTCCACCTAGGAATTATAATATATAATAATTATAATCTATTTTATACAATGGAATCTACGTAATTACTGTAGCTCTCCTGTGTGCCATATTAAATTGAATTTTCCTTTGCTGATCATTCTGAAGATCAAACCTCGGTTGGCCCATAAAAAGGCATGCACCCAACCCACTGTTTTGATCCCTCTGATGCTATTCTGATTATTTTCCCAGCTCAAGAAGAAGCCAAAATGATGGATTTGACATTGAAAGACAACTACTCTTGAGTAATTTCATAGGCAGTGGGGAAAAATGTCTAGAAAATTTAGGGACATAAAAGTACATAATATTTAGGAAATAAGTATGAAATCATAAGTATTAAAATCATTTTCTAAACCTGGGTGAAAATCATGGTATTTCTGACATGTTTACTTATATAACATTTCTGACAATACATACCCTTCCACTTTTTTCTGATCCCAAAATATACTAACATTGTCTACACTGGAAACATCAAGGGGATATGAAAAGTAAACAAGAAAACGGGAGACTTAGAGATCTTAATTAAGCAACAAATGGGGCAAATATAAAAGAATATCAACTGTCTGGAATTAGATTATTACTTTTAATAAAAGTGACAACTATGTGCGGAGACGTAATAATATGTCCACAAATTATTTTTATATTAGTTTCACAGAGTAATGTCCAACCTTCTGACTTGATTCTAAGGAGAATAAAAAGGCAATGACTAAAATTGTCATAAAATTACTTAGTGTTGTACATGTTCTACTTTGTCTCCTGAGAAAATCCAATGGCTTTTTTATAAGAACAATTTAAGGAGCCCTATAGAGAGAACCCTGTGTTAAGAAATAAGAGTTTCTGCCAAGAGTCTTATTAATAAGCATGTCCTCTATTTTCAGGCTAGCTTTGATCTGGCAGCAATACGAACATTTTACCTATAATGTCATCAGTGATGCTAAGCAAAAACTGAAGTCATTTAAACTCATGACCATGAAGTGTTTGCTATTTTTTGTCACTGAGTTGGGAAGTAAGTTGTTATATAGTAATTAACAACTGATACTGGATATTGATAAGGGTTTAATTAAAGCTCAACATAAAAGCCAAAGAGGCTTGACTTCCCTTTTAAGGCATTTTTCTATTCCCTAATTAGTCATTCTAAGTAACTTCATCTAGAACTGCAGGATGGTCTGGAAGAAACTGAAGAAGGTCTAAGAATAAAGATGCCTATATTATTTTATGGGGTAAAAACATATAAAAAATATTTCCAACAAATGATTTTAGATAATTCAGTGGGCACATGTCAACATGAAGTTGACTCTGACCACACACCTAAATAAATATGAACAGAGACTGAGTTACAAATCTAAATGTAACAGTTGATACTTATATCAAATACTGAAGAACATCACTCTTGGCTTAATATAGATATTCCAGACTTAGAAATAAGACTAAGAGGGCTGAAGTGATAGCATAGTGGTTAGCACAATGGGTAGGGCCTGGCACATTGTCAACCCTATTTGATCCCCGATCCCTGGCATCACATATGGTTACCTGAACCTACCAGGAGTGACTTCTGAGCTCAGAATCAGGAGTAACCCCTGATCACCACCAGGCATGGCCGAAAAAACAAAAATCAAAAGAACAAAACAAACAAAAAAAGAAATAAGACTAAGAGGGACCAGAGGAATAGCACAGTGAGTAGGATGTTTGTCTTGGAGTGCCCGACCCTTGGTTCGATCTCCAGCATCCTATATTTTCCCCTGAATCTGCCGGGCAGTTTCTGAGAGAAGAACCAGGAGTAACCCTGAGTGCTGCTTGGTGTGCCCCCCCAAAAGGATAGAAGACTAAAAGTATCATAAGTAAAACAAAACAAAGCAAAACAAAATAAAAAAAAACCTCTATTAAAATTAAACATTTTTGTGCTTCCAAAAAATGTGGAAAATAAGTCAGAATAAAAAAAAATATCTTTCATATTACTCAAAGAACTTGAAATATATATACACATAAACTTATATATCAACTTCTTAGGAAAAGAAAGGTGAGTGAGAAATGACATAGGGTTAGAGTAGAATGTGATGAGCCATTTGATGGTGTTGAGGTTCAATAACATTGTATATCAATACCATGAATTTAACATTGTTGCTACATTACCTAAAACAGGGGTCTTCAAACTACAGCCCGTGGGCCACATATTGTATTTATTCCCATTTTGTTTCTTCACTTCTAAATAAGATATATGCAGTGTGCATAGAAATTTGTTCATAATTTTTGTTTTTACTATAATCTGGCCCTCCAACAGTCTGAAGGACAGTGAACTGGCCCCCTTTTTTAAAAGTTTGAGGACCCCTGACCTAAAACAACAGCAGAATTCTTATAAGCCAATGATAAAACGAAAAAAAGGTGGCTATAACACTAATACAGTGGGTAGTGTACTAATTCTGTATTCTGTGGATCCCAGTTATGATCCTCAGCATCCTAGATGTCCTCAAGCCCAGCAGGAATGATTCCTAAGTGCAGAGCCAGAAGTAATTCCTTATCCCTGCCAAGTATGGCACAAAAACAAGAACAAAATGAGTAGGCAAATATTTTTAAAGTAGATAAAAATATATTCAGCATCAATAATTGTCAGGAAAATAAGACTTAAAAACCACAATGTGACACCTACTATGATGGCTATAATTTAAAAAGACAAGAAGGGGGAGGTGGCAAGAAACACGAATCTGGACCAGGGCCCTGAAGGGAACCAACAGGAGGGCTGACCTGAGATGTGGCAAGATTCCCCCACTTCCTCTCCACAGTCTCACATATATTCTCTAGTTAATCAACCCTAGCAAAAAATATAGAAAACACCACACTGCAAAGGACACAGTGGGGAAACAATGCAGAACACTACCATGCTTAGAAAATGATGGTAGCTCTGTAGATCCAATAAGAGCCGACCACCGATAGAGCCTGTCTAATAAAGACTTTAGAGAGAAAACGTGGAGAATGCTCAAAGAACTCAAAGAAACCATGGAATGAACCAAACAAAACACACATAAGAATCAAGAGGATATAAAAATAGAAATGGGGGGGGGCACAAAAAAAATAGAAATGAGAAAACTTCAAACTGATATAACAGAACTGAAAAACTTGAGAGGTGAAATAAAAACCTCACTGGAAAGCCTCTCCAAAGAGTAACAGTGGCTCAGGACAGAATCAGTGAGCTGGAAAATGAGATGCATAACAACTCCATACAAGAGCCTAAAAAGTAATTTTCAAATGATAGGAAAATCCTCAAAGAATATGAACAGATGAAAATAGAAGTCTGAGATTAACTCAACAGAAGTAATATCAAAATCATTGGTGACCCAGAAAGCCAGGAAGAAATCCCCTATTCAATATAGTACGGAAGTACTTGCCATAACAATCAGTCAAGAAAAAGCTATCAAGGGCATTCGTATAGAAAGAAGTCAAGCTGTTTGCAGATGACATAATACTATATTTAGTAAATGATAAAGATTCTAAAAAGCTTCTAGAAAGAATAGGTGGTATATAAGGCAAAGTGGAAAGCTACAGAATTAACAGGCGAAAATTACTGGCATTCTTAATTACAAATAATAATAGAAAATAAATAGACATTACAAAACAGTCCTATGCACAATAGTACCACAGAAACTCAAATACCTTGAAGCCAACTTAACTAAAGAGGTGAAGGACCTATATATTCAAAACTACAAAACACTGCTTCAATAAATAAAAGAGGACAAAAGAAAATGAAGACATATACCATGTTCATGGATTGGGAGAATTAAAATAATTAAAATGGCAATACTCCCCAAAGCATTGTACAGATTCAATACAATTCCTCTAAAGATACTCATGACATTCTTCAAAGAAGTGAATCCAACACTCCTGAAATTCATTTGGAATAAACACCCACGAATAGCTAGTGTAACTCTTAGAAAAAAAGATGGGAGGCATCACTTTCCCCAGAATTGTAAATTGTATTACAAAGCAACATGTATTACAAAACAGCATGGAATTGGAATAAAAACAGACCTTCAGATCAGTGGAATACACTTGCGTATTCAGAGAATGACCCCAGACTTGCAATCAATTAATCTTTGATAAAGGGGAAAGAAATGCAAAATAGCCTCTTCAACAAGTGGTGTTGGGACAACTAGTCAGCCATATGCAAAAAAGCAAACTCAGACCTCTATCTAATACCATACACAAAGGTCAAATCCAAACGGATTAAAGACCTTGATATCAGACTTGGAACCATAAGGTATATAGAAGAAAAAATAGGCAAAAGACTATATGACATTGAGTCTAACAGCAACTATAAGGTATATAGAAGAAAACATAGGCAAAACAGTCCCTGACATTTGAGTCTAATAATATCTTCAAGGAGAAAATACCATTGTCCAAACAAATGGAAGCAGAGTGAAACAAATGGGACTACATTAAACTGAGAAGCTTCTGCACTTCAAAAGAAAGGATGAGTAGGATACAAAGGCCCCCCACAGAATGGGAGAAACTATTCACCTAACACCCATTAGATAAGGGGCTAATATTTAAGATATATAAGGTACAGACAGAACTTAACAAGAAAAAAACAATCTAACCCCATCAAAAAGTAGGGAGAAGAAATGAACAGACACTTCCTCAAACAGAAATACAGGTGGCCAATAGGCACACAAAAAAGTGAAAAAATAATCAGGAAGATACAAATCAAAACAATGAGATATGATATCATGCCACAGAGTCTGGCACACATCACAAAGAACAAGAACAACCAGTGCTGGCTTACATGCAGAAAAAAAACAGAACCCTCATTCATTGCTGTAGGAATGCCATCCAGTCCAGCCTTGCTGGAAAACATTATGGATATCCTCAAAAAACTGGAGATTGAGCTTCTATATATGACTTAGTAAAACCACTACTAGGGATATATACTAGGAGCAAAATCACAATACAAAAAAAAAAAGCCCGTGCAAACCTATTTTCAATGCAGCACTATTTACAATAGCCAAAATCTATAAACAACTCAGGTGTCCAAACACAAATAAGTGGTTATAGTAACTGTGGTCCAACTAAACAATGGAATACTATGCAGCTGTTAGGAAAAATGAAGTCCTGAAATTTGCCTATACATGGATGGACATGAAAACTTTTATGCTGAGTGAAATGAGTCAGAGGGAGAGAGAAAGACACTAGTCTCACTAATCTGTGGGTTATAAGAACAATGAAAGACAACATGGTAATAATATCCAGAGACAATAGAGATGAGGGCCAGGAGGACCAGCTGATGATATGAAGTTTCCACAAAAAGCGGTGAGCACAGTTAAAAAATTACTGCACTACTACCATGACAATGATAGTAAGAGTGAATAATAGAAGGCCTGTCCTGAAGACAGGCAGGAGGTGAGGGAGGAAGGAAATAGAGAATAGTGGTTGAGGGAAGAAATTTACTGGTGAATGATGGTGTACATTCTATGAATGAAACCCAACTATGAACGTTTTTGTAACCACAATGCTTAACTAAAGAAATTATTAAAAAAAAAAAAAAGACAAGAACCTTGCATGAGGCCTACCTGATTCGATCCCTGACAATCCCATAGGATCCCTGCACCTGCCAAAAGTTATTTATGAGCACAGAGCCAGGAGTAATCCCTGAGTGCTGCCTAGTATGGCCCCAAATCCAAAATAAAATAAAATAAAATAAAAACCCACAATAATGTAAGTAATAAGAGATCACTGGCAAAATGGGTACACTGGGACTCTTATACACTGTTTCTAGGAATGTAAACTGTTACCTTTCCCTTAAGAAGCAGTTTAGAAGTCTTAAGAATTTATCTATAGAATTACCATGTGACTCAGAAATCTACAATTAAGTATATCACCGAAACAGAAAACATTGCATGTCTACATAAAAACTTTTGCCTGAATATTCCAAGAAAATTACTCATACTATCCATAGTAGGAAAATAAACCACTGTTCATCAGTTGACATGAGAATAAATAAAATACCATGGCATATTATTCATCCATAAAAATAAACGAAGTACAATAAGTTCTCATTTAAACTCATGAATAGGTACTTAGAAACTACAACGTCAAGCAGAAGGAAAGTAAGTTTTCAGAAGTCTTTTTCTTATCAAGCAAGATGGGTTTCTTTATTTCATTTTTTTTAATTCACAATACATAGAAACAATTATAAAGAATTATAAACAATTATAATCATCAAGGACCTGCTGTACTGATATCCTACTATAACAAGGATAAACCTTGAAAACATTATACTAATGAAAGAATCCATTTACAAAAGGCCATATTATTTTATTTATATGAAATATCCCCAAATGTTTATAGAGATATAAATGAGTTTTTACTTAAGGTGGTAGGAAAGGTGAAGGAATGAAATGGAGTAGGGGGGACAGAGAGCAACACTTAATGAAAATGGGTCTATCAATCTCTTTTTGAGATGACATGACAAAAATTTTTTTTAATTCATTGTATATCTAACTGTACAAAGGTAATGAAAATCACTGAATTATTCACTTAAAATAGATAAATTATACAAATATTTATATCAGATATTTAACCTCAATAAAACATGTTGGGCCAGAGTGAAAACACAGCAGAAGGGCGTTTGCCTTGAATGTGGCTGACATGGGATGGACTTGGATCCCTTGAGCCTGTCAGGAGTTATTTCTGAGCACAGAGCCCTTTAGTGGTACTGGGTGTGGCCCAAACACAAATAAAAAACAAAACATGTACACAAAAATATATCTACATGAAATACAGCTATAGTTTTGAAGATATACACACATATCTCCACAATTTAAATCCTACTTTTTTTGTTTTGGGGCCACACCCATTGGTGTTGAGGATCATTGGTGGTCCTGTATCCAGAAATTACTCCTGGCAAGTTCAGGGAACCATATGGGATACCAGAGATCAAACCCTAGTCAGGCCCATTCAAGGCAAAAACTCTATCCATTGTGCTATCACAGCCCCATATCATGATATTTTAAAAGATGTTCATACACAATCCTTAAAAAGAATAATAATCACTATTCTACAGAGCAGGGTCAAGATGCTCTAGCAGGGTGGGAGCAATAGTTCAGTGATGAAGGCACTTGTCATGTATGTGGCTGACCTGGTTTGATCTCTGACATCCTTTATGATCCCAAGCACCACTAGGAATAATTCCTAAATGAACTGCCAGGAGTAACCTCTGTGCATTGCAAGTGTGGTCCCCAAACAAAAACAAACAAAAAATGTCCTAGTAGGGAGAGCTCTATGAATGCACCTATGATACAGACATGAAGAATACATAAAACCCAAGGGAAACACAGTATCAAGTGTGTAAGACCAAAGAACAGACAGGCCCAGGGCCAAGGAGAGTAACCAAAGTCGTAGAAGGTAAGTAGCAGACACTGAAAGGGAAAAGGGCGAGCTGATGCCTAACTGGAAAGGTCAGAGTGGGAAGGAGGAATGCAAAGACTCATAGAACATCAGTTTTAGACCAGTGCTTGCTAGGTCTGATACAGACACAGGCTTTCGAGAGGTCAACACAGGCAGCAGCAGAGCACAGTCTTGCCAAGGGGAACAGTGCCCAGACGGAATGTACAGTCTGGGCTCTAACCTTGAGTAGACTGACCTCATTCTGCCCACTGAGCAGTTTCTCAATGAACACTTGGGCTGATCACCCAATTAAATTTTGTACCAGAGGTCAAAAATCTTGGAGTGTCTGCACTTATTAAGCCCAACCAAAGGTGAGACTGCACCCACCCTGGCCCTGACTAAATGGGATGAATACTAACTTCCTGTAAGCAGGGTCATACCAGCATGGGTTCTCAGCTACTGCCCCAGTCTTCTGAAATTCAGCTCAGAAGCTCTCCCAGACCAGGCACACTGGCAGGGGTCTCAAACTCAATTTACCTGGGGGCCGCAGGAGGTAAAGTCGAGGTGATCCTTGAGTGCAAAGTCAGTAGTAAGCCTTGAACATTGGGGGGTGTGACCCAAACAACTAAAATAAAACAAAACAAAAAAAGATTCCTCTAGGGCAGGGCCACAAATGTTGTACGGAGGGCCGTTTGTGGCCAGCGGGCCCAGGAGTTTGAGACCCCTGCCGTGAATGCAAAGATCCCCAAAGGGAAAGAGAATGGGGAACCTACACACAGGACACAGTTGTTTCCAGGCCAAAGTTTTTTAGAGGAAACAACTGGGAACTGATAGAAGCGGCTGCAGGTAGCAGACACGGCAGAAGTGAGTCCTGGCCATCCATTCAAAGTTTGGCGTAGCCATTTCCAAACTGGGACTAGCAAAAGTAAAATGTTTCCAGTAACTACAAATCAGTTTGCAAACAGATGTTATCAAGGGCACACTGCGACAAACTTCATTCATGGTCCAAATCATGTAGACTAGGACCTATCATCTGTCAAATGCCAGCAACTCAGAACTCTAGGCCAAAACCACAGGCTCCAGTTAAGTCAGGAAGCATGTAAGAAATTCTCACAAGGCACTGATGACTGCCAGGCATCAGTGGAGTCAAAGGCAATAGCATGATTCAATGAAAGGTATACCTGATTCACTGATTCACTGTCATTCTGTACCGTAAGTATAACTGCGAAAGACTTGTAATTCACATTGGTCACAATAAAAATTATTTAAAACAAAATAAATATTTTCATTTTCTTAAAAAAAGAAAAAAAAGAAAGAAAGATACTGGATCACTGTGAAGACCATCTAGAACTCGAAATTTCACCTACAGCTAACAAATCACCAGGAATAATGAAAAAAACAAAGTGAAGTAAGCTTTATCAATAAAAGAAGAGAGAACCCCAGGAAAGTTCTGACATACTTTAGAAGTTTCCATGCTATCCAAGATGATTTCAGAGTAACGATCCTCTTGATAGTCATACTAAGAAAATCTTTGGAAGAGAGATTCAATAAACTGAAAATCATTAAAAAATAAAAGAAATTAAAGATCACAGGAGTAGGACTCAACAACAGAGTGAAAAAAATTGAATTAGTGTCAACAAAGATAAGGTGCATATAATACAAAAAAGAAGAGGCAATAAAAATGGTTAAAAATGAATATTTGCGGGGCCGGGCGGTGGCGCTCGAGGTAAGGTGCCTGCCTTACCTGCGCTAGCCTAGGAGACGGACCGCGGTTCGATCCCCGGCGTCCCATATGGTCCCCCAAGCCAGGAGTGACTTCTGAGCGCATAGCCAGGAGTAACCCCTGAGCGTCACCGGGTGTGGCCAAAAACCAAAAAAAAAAAAAAAAAAAAATGAATATTTGGGGCCAGAGAGATAGCATGGAGGTAAGGTGTTTGCCTTGCATGCAGAAGGTTGGTGATTTGAATCCTGGCATCCCATATGGTCCCCCAAGCCTGTCGGGGGCAATTTCTGAGCGTAGAGCCAGGAGTAACCCCCGAGTGCTGCGGGTGACCCAAAAACCAAAAAAAAAAAAAAAAAAAAAGAATATTTAAGACACAAATAGCAAGAAAGGGGCCAGAGCGATATAGCTTAGTGGTAGGGCATTTGTTTTGCATGCAGCCGACCCAAGACAGACCCAGGGTTCGATCCCCAGCATCCCATATGGTCCCAGAGCCTGCCAGGAGTGATTTCTGAGTACAGAGCCAGGAGTAATCCCTGAGCACTGCCAGGTATAGTCCCAACTCCCGATACAAATAAATAGCCAAATAATCTCCAAAGTATAGGAATTACAGGAGAGAAGAGAAGGAAATACAAAGAGAGGGAAATACAAGGCTAATAAAAAAGGTATTAATTGAAAACTTCCCTAGTCTGATGAAATCCAAAGAGTGCCAAAAAAAAAAAATAAATAAACTCTAGTAGAATAAGAAGAGTCACTGCAGTCAAAATGGCAAGGAACAAAGAAAGTTGCGAGAGAAACAATCTTAAATATAAGAAAAACAATATAAAATTGAGATAAATCTTTTCAAATGAAACTTTATAACCAAAGGAACTGAATTATATATTCAACACTGAAGGAAGAGACTGTTCAACCAATAATCCTGTAGCCTGCAAGGTTAAGTCTTAGCTATAAATGAGGTTAAAAAAAAAACTCAGTCAAACAATAACTGAAGACATTTATTACATCTAAAGGAGCTTTGCAAAGAGTGTTAAATAGCTTACTATAAAATAAAAATATCAAATAACAAAAATGACCAAAATTATCCTATAAAACTGTCAATAGGGGCTGGAGTGATAGCACAGCATGTAGAGTGCTAGTTTGATCCCTGGCATCCCATATGGTTCCCTGAGCCCATCAGGAGTTATTCCTGAGCACAAAACTAGCAGTAAACCCTGAGTACTGCTGGAAGTGACCCAAATAACAACAACCAAACAAAAAAAACAATAAATGCCCTTACATAAATAATGAACTCTAATCAAAGAACACAAATATTTCTGGGTCACCAAACAAAGTTCTGCTGCTTAAAAGTGACACACTTAAGATCTTGAGATAAACACAAAGTGAAATATTAGAAAACTATCAAACTAACAGCAAGGATGGCCATTTTTGTAGCAGAAAAATAGTAGTTAAGCTTAAAAAAGTAGTAAGAACTTGTTAAAGAATAAATAAATCAAGAGGACTTATCTTTTATCAAGAGGAACTAGAAGAGCCAGGGTTAATAAGCATATACACAACCTTCCATCTCCCAAGCTGAATATACATCTCTCTTGCATATAGAACATTCTTTGTGAAACACTGTATAGTGGAGTACAATTAAGTATCCATATAGTCATGCAAATAGAAATTAAATATCTTTTTATACCACAATGTCATGAGATAGAAATTAACCAAAGTAAGGAGGGCCAGAGTGATAGTGTAACACGTAGGGTACTTGCCCTGGACATGTGCCAAATCCCCTGCACCACATACCATTCCCTGAGCCGTACCAAGAGTGATTCCTGAGTGCACAGACAAGAGTAAGCCTTGAGCTCTGGTAGATGTGCTATCGCTCAAGCCCCTGAAGATCATTTTGACTGTACACACACCAGGATTTATTTCAGACTTTATGTTCTATGGGTCAATCTTAAAGAAAGTACCACCCATTGTGATTATTGAATTATTGTAATAAAACTTCCTACCTGAAACACAAAATTCCAACTTAACCTGGTTAGTACTTACCTTTCAAACCTCATATTTTGCTCTTTTTGAATAATCCCTCCAAAATTCTTCATCACATATGTCTTGCTATGAACTCTCAAAATACATCCCTCTATCATAGAATTTTATTGTAATTGAACTGTGACTCCCAGGGGTGATAATCCACGTGTTAAGAGTCCTCATCTATCATTTTAGTTCTTACATCTCCAGCTGTAAGCAAAATGCCCACAAAGTCAGGATAGGGGAGTGATTCCTTAGTGCAGAGGCAGCTAATTTTTAATTAATTTATTTAAAATTTTTAATTCACATAAATACTGTGTGGCTCCCCATCAACAGTAACAAAGTGAATACACGATTAATGTACCTAAAAGACATTAAACGGCAGCTGTGTATGTGTCATTTCCTTTCTCCTCATCTGATAAGAACAAAAAGAAAATCTAAATAAATAAAATATGTACCTTAAGTCTTACATTTAAATTTATTATCCATAAATAAACTATTAATTTTTTTTGGTCTTTGGGCCACCCCCAGTGATGCTCAGGAGTTACTCCTAGTTATGTGCTCAGAAATCACTCCTGGCTTGGGGGACCATATGGGATGCTGAAGATCCATCCTGGATTGACCATGTGCAAGGCAAATGCCCTACTGCTACACTATTGCTCCGGACTGAGAAACTATTAATTTTTATTGGTAAAGTAATTGTTTTGTCTAATAAAATTCAGTGGCATTTTAAATTAACTCTTACATATTCTTTCAAAAGCTGAGTTCTGTATGTGCTACACATAGACTGGATGTTGCTATTTAGGGCCATGCTCATGGAATTACTTTGCAAGATAGAGAAACTAGTTTCCAAGATAGCCTCCAAAGATCCTCAAGACCAAGCATTCAGACCTTATAGAGCCAATCTCCTCTTACACAGAATTATGGAAAGTGACAATTGCTTTTCACCTATGATGGCATATCAGGTGGTTTTTTTAATTGTGTTCCCCACTATAAAATAAACATGAAGAAAAATATAAAAATTAAATATATGATGAAAAGATTATGTTTGTAGACAGATATGCTTTGCAGATTCTAATAATCTTGGTTGATGAAAGGGAGATATGTATTTAACTAGAGCAGAACCCAACTGATGCAAAAGAATGTACGAAGACCAGAGAGAACAGAGAACATGTTATCAATATAAACCCAGGCAAAAGCTAGAACAGATATAAACAGGACTATAGAAGAGAGCCCAGAAACCATTCAACAGGTGGAGTACATGCTTTGTGTGCAGCACCAAAGCAGGAGTTATTCCTGAGCACTGAGTCAGGAACAGGTTCTGAGAACTGCTACATGCAACTCTCTCTCAAAAAAAAAAAAAAGAAAGAAAGAAAGAAAGAAGAAGAAAGAAAGAAGAAAAAAGAAGAAAGAAAAGAAAAAGAAGAAAGAAAAAGAAAGAAAGAAAGAAGAAAGAAAGAAAGAAAGAAAAAAAAGAAAGAAGAAAGAGAAAAGAGAAAGAAGAAAGAAAGAAAGAAAGAAAGAAAGAAAGAAAAAAGAAAAGAGAAAAAATTAGTTAGAAAAAGAGGTCTTGCCTAAACTAAAATTAAGAAGTTGATGTGATAAAAACACCTCTGAAGTACAGTATAAATATGAGTATAAATTGGGTCTAGATTTAAAGTGTTTTCTGAACTCCCTATCTGTGGTTCTGGCCTCCTCCTCTAGGAAGAATCTCTGTGAAGCCATGCTCAGCGAGAGATTCCTCCCTCCCTATGAAAGGACAGCTGTTAAGAAACTTCCAGTTTCTTTAGCCATTCATCTGTTGAAGGGTATCTGGGTTGTTTCCAGATTCTGGCTATTGTAAACATTGCTGCAATAAATATAGAAGTGCAGAATGCATTTTTGTATTATGTATTTGTGTTCCTAGGGTATATCTCTAGGAGTGGTATAGCTGGATCATATGGTAGCTCAATTTCCAGTTTTCTGAGAAGTTGTTTTCCATAAAGCTAGACTAAGTGGCATTCTCAACAGCAGTGAATGTGAGTTTCTTTCTCTCCACATCCCCACCAGCACTGATTGTGCTTGTTTTTTTTTGTGATGTGTGCCAGTCTCTGTGGCATGAGATGGTACCTCATTGTTGTTATGATTTGCATCTCCCTAGTGATATGGAGCATTTTATCAGGTGCCTTTTAGGTCATTTGTATTTCTTCTTTGAGGAAGTGTCTGATCATTTCTTCTCCCAATTTTTTGATGGGGTTAGATTTTTCTTAAGTTCTGTCAGTATCTTGTATATCTTAGATATTAGCCAATGGAATACTATGCAGCTGTCAGGAGAGATGAAGTACATTATATATACTATGTATATTGTACATCAGGGGTCTCAAACTCGCGGCCTGCGGGCCGCAAACGGCCCTCCGTACAACATTTTGTGGCCTTGCCCTAGAGGAATCTTTTTTTGTTTTGTTTTGTTTTAGTTGTTTGGGTCACACACCCCAATGTTCAAGGCTTACTATTGACTTTGCACTCAAAGATCACCCCGACTTTGCCTCCTGCGGCCCTATGTAAATTGAGTTTGAGACCCCTGTTATAATTCTCATGAAATTTTCCTATACATGGATGCACATGGAAACTTTTTTTTTTTTTGAGTGAAATAAGTCAGAGGGAGAGAGATGGACACATCTTCAATCTATGGGATTTAAGAAAAATAAGACATTATTGTACTAATACTCAGAGACAATAGAGATGAAGGATGGAGGGACTGGCTCACGATATGAAGCTTATCATAAAGAGTGGTGAGTATAGTTAAATAACTATACTAACAACTATAATGACAATGGTAATGAGTGAGAGTAGATTGCCAGTCTCAAATAGAGGCAGGGGATGGGAATATGGGAGATGGGGGACATTGGTGGAGGAATGTTGCACTGGTGAAGGGGGGTATTCTTTTTATGACTGAAACCCAACTACAAACATGTCTGTAATCATGGTACTTAAATAAAGATATCATTTAAAAAAAAAAAAAAAAACCTCCAGAATTCCTCTTCTGTAGCCTTTTCCCTCTACCTTAAGCCTTCTGATTTCCGTTCTAAGTACCTCATACCTCTCCCTTCACCAGGACAACTAATTATATGCTTACATTGATACGATGTTTACTCTTCTGTCACACTTGAATATTAGAATAAGGCCTTGCACAGAGGGTGAAAATTACCACTGATAAGATCTGAACCTCACATCAGATATGGCCAATATTTGAAGATAATAAAATGATAAAATTTAAAAACTTATCTATCTGATAAATAAATGTAGTATACTATGAGCAAGCCACCGGCTAAGCCACTGTTAAGGACAGAGGACAGAAAAGAATGTGTGAAAAATGTAACTCTGGAATTCAGAAGAAAGGAAATTACTTAAAAATGAAGTGGTCGGCCCGGAGAGATAGCACAGTGGTGTTTGCCTTGCAAGCAGCCGATCCAGGACCAAAGGTGGTTGGTTTGAATCCCGGTGTCCCATACGGTCCCCCGTGCCTGCCAGGAGCTATTTCTGAGTAGAAGCCAGGAGTAATCCCTGAGCACCGCCGGGTATGGCCCAAAAACCAAAAAAAATAAATAAATAAATAAATAAATAAATAAAGTGGTCATGGGGCTGGAGCACTAGCACCGTGGTAGGGTATTTGTCTTGAATGGAGCCCACCCAGGATGGACCCAGGTTCAATTCCCAGCATCCCATATGGCAGGGGTGGCAAACACTGGGCTTTCAAGAAGCAAGCAGCTCCCGGTCAAAATGAATGCGGCTCTTCGCCTCTTCTCATTATTTTGTATCCTGTGACTCTTTGCCAAGTTTGGATTTTGTTCTGCTGCTTCTGAGGAGGGACCTCTGAGGAGAGATGTCCGGGCGCGGAGTCCCACCCCCAGGCTGTGTCCTCCCATCTCCCATCCCTGGGAAACAACTGCATGGGCCAGCGAGCGGGGGACCTGTGTATCACATGTTGGGTCACATCTGGCCGTTAATTCTTAGTGTGGAGGACGCAGCACACCCTCACCATCACTGCAGGATTTTAACCCTCACTCCAAATGGCAAAATGCAATATGTGTTTAATAGATTATTGTTAAAATTATATGCTTTTGTGTGAGTGTTTGTTTTGGCAGGTCACTGCGTGGTGTGGCTCTCTGACTCTCACAGTTTAAAATTTTGGCTCTTTGTTTCGAACTTGTTCGCCACCCCTGCTGTAGGGGGAGGAAACATAATAAAGAGATGGAGGGCCGGGCGGTGGTGCTGGAGGTAAGGTGCCTGCCTTGCCTGCGCTAGCCTAGGACGGACCGCGGTTCGATCCCCCGGGGTCCCATATGGTCCCCCAAGAAGCCAGGAGCAACTTCTGAGCGCATAGCCAGGAGTAACCCCTGAGCGTCACAGAGTGTGGCCCAAAAACCAAAAAAAATAAAATAAAATAAAATAAAATAAAATAAAGAGATGGAAAATCAGAATTTTAAGGCAAGGAGTGCATAGTATTTTAATATAAATTGTCTTTTTTATTTTTGGTTTTGGGGGGCACCTCAGGCTCTTCTTGATTCCAGTGTAACCCTGGCAGGATTTTGTGGACATATATAGTACTGAGGATTGAAACAGGGTATGAAAGAAGCAAGATAAGCACCTCAACCCTATCTTATCTTTTCAGTTCCCTATTTTAATATCAGAAAATTTTAATAAAAACCATAAACTAAAAAAACATAAACTATTGTACAAAATAGCAGTTCTCTACTAAATTTCATTTCAGGATGACTTTATCTGCATTAAACCTTACTCATTAAAATCAAATGGACTGCTCTAATAAGCCCAGAGTCCTCTAAGCCCATCATCTCTCAAGTAAAACTGCATTCATCCCTCACAAAGCACCAGAGAGAATCATCCATACTAGTGTGCTAGTGACAAATGAAAAAATTCAGCGAGAGGCCAGAGAGATAGTACAGCAGTAGGGCATTTGCCTTGCACGTGGCCAATTCAGGACAGACAGTGGTTCAAATCCCGGCATCCCATATGGTGCCCGTGTCTGCCAGGTGCGATTTCTGAGCACAGAGACAGGAGTAACCCCTGAGTGCTGTTGGGTCAACCCAATACTAGAGACTGATAGACTTGACAACACCACCCCCCAAAAAAGAAAGAAAAATTTCAGCAAAATATTTCATTCTTGTCAACACTTAAATTCTGTATATAGAAAGACCTTAGAGTTTACATTTTAACATTTACCTTTTTTCAATGATCTAAGATCTTAAATATAGTTAATGAATATGAAGTACATTTCAGCAGTTATCACATCTCATATTTTCAAAAATTCATCAAGAGAGAAATCATAGTAATGTCATTATCAACATGTCTTTATTTCATGGAGTGCTATTCTGAATAAAATGAGTAACTTCACCACAAAATAAAATCCAAACATGAATTAATTATGGTTAAAGAAAAGCATTAAGAGAACAGAAAAATGATCTCCTACAATAAATTAAGGCACTAAGCTCAACAAAACCTAATTACCTCATTACTATTAATATTTTACTAGAAATAAAGTCACCCTTTTGCTATGCCACTGAGTTGCCACTAGATCCTCATGCTTAAAGCTTAAGCTGAAAACTAAGAACATAGCATGCCAGGGTCTCAAACTCGCGGCCCACGGGCCACAAACGGCCCTCCATACAACATTTTGTGGCCCTGCCCTAGAGGAATCTTGTTTTGTTTTGTTTTGTTTTAGTTTGGGTCACACTCCCCAATGTTCAAGGCTTACTACTGACTTTGCACTCAAGGATCACCCCGACTTTGCCTCCTGCGGCCCCCAGGTAAATTGAGTTTGAAACCCCTGATAGACAATTTTAGGGCTGAAAGAGGACTCAGCTCAAAAAGTGTAATTTTCAAACTTGCATTATGTAAATATCATAAAAACTGTTATTAAACATAGTTTATGCTTCTTTACACATAAATTTATAATAAGTTATATCTATAATCTATTATAGCTGACCATAAAAAAAGTCCTCTGATGAGTTAAGTTAAAAAAAATAGGCTATCGGGGCCGGAGAGATAGCATGGAGGTAAGGCGTTTGCCTTTCTTGCAGGAGGTCATCGGTTTGAATCCTGGCGTCCCATATGGTCCCCCGTGCCTGCCAGAAGCAATTTCTGAACCTGGAGCCAGGAATAACCCCTGAGCACTGCCGGGTGTGACCCAAAAACTACACACACACACACACACACACACACACACAATAGGCTATCGATACATAAGTTTCTGAGTATGGAAGTAAAGATTTTGTTTTGCTCAGTAGTAAAAACAAATGGAAAGTTAAACCTGACTTTCTACAACCCTCCTACACCATGGGATAGTAATCCCATCTCCAGATTCAAAGAAAACATGTATTTGGAAACTCGTAAAGTCCCTGAAACACAGCACATAATCAAGGCCCTGAGAGATGGCACCTGCTAAACAGAAGAACAAGGGGCTTGAAAAAGCTTTCTCAATTCAAAACCTTTTTCCCTTGATTCATCTACGAAAGAGAACTCATCTTTCTCTCAAACATCTACTAGTAACATTACAGTGGCATTTTATATGAATTACCAAACCGTCTACTGTAGTATATATTCTGGTTTGTTTCTCAACTTTGGTATTTTAAATTGCATAACTCTGGGGTTTGTATTAATCAGGCCAATGCATTGATCTGGTATCATTTAGCAATGCAGAGACTGATAACACTCAGGGTCGCGGGAGAAAAGTAATCATTAAATCAAAGCACTTGTACAACCGGCCTTAATTTCCTTCTGTATAACGTGTCAGCTCCACTGTGCTGCTGGCTTATCCAGTGGCCGAGGTGCTGAGCACGAATGCTGACCCCTGTTCCACAGAACCAAATAGGCAAGATGTTACATCTGCATAGAAGCAGCAACACAGGAGGGCTTCTCCGTTTCTAGTTCAGAGGTTCTGAGCAAGATGCAATCCTCTCCTGTCCCTCATCACCCGTCGTCTGTATTGATTTTAGTCAATAAGCTCTCTCAATCTAATTGTGCACACCTGTTATTGTTTCCCAGATCACAGGAGAGAAAGGGGTCGGGGGTAGGCGCTTCTCAGAGACTCCTAGGAATCATCAAAATACAATTTTTGCTGGCCTCGATGGTAGGCGGTGGGGCTCACTCCCTATGTCCAGAGGGGGTCCCCGGCCAGCACCGAGAGAGACCCCAGGAGGGAGTAGTCCTGGCTCGGCTGCAACTTCAAAACCTCGGAAATCCCAGGGGAGCTCTAGTTCCCAACTCCCGACGGGAGCAAGGGCTTGCCCTCAGCAACTTCTTCCTCTCACCACTCCGGCTTTCAGGCTCCAACCTCCCCCAAGGTGGTCAGGCCAAGGGGTCTGGACGCCCCCAACCAGGCGGAGGCCTTAGGGGGCGCCGCGGGATGATGATGGCCCAGCACAGACACCCCCACAGTCGGGACACTGCCCGGCCCTCCTCTGCCCAAGATTCGCCCGCACTCTCCGCCTCCCCGGAAACCCGAGGGCGGCGGGGCCCGGGCGGCTCCAGCTGCGACGCCGCCGCGCCCGACCGGCACGCAGAGAGGGCGTTCTCTGCCGTCCTCGCTCGGGGAGCGGGCTGCGGGCGGGAGAGACGCGGTTACCTGCGGGGGCTTGGCCGCTGCCCGCCGCGACGCTGCTCCTGGCAACCCAGCCAGGGACACTCCGGAGGCCCGAGCCCGCGGACCCGGTGACAGCTCCCGGCAGGCACCGCGGCGCGCCCACGCCGGCGTCGACGTCGCGACCCCGGGCCCCGCCCCTGCCGCTCCTCGGCCGCCGGGCGCGTGTGGCCGCAGCGCCTCCCAGCGGAAGCCTTGGGGATTGACCCGGAATCCGCCGACGCTGCAAGAAGAGGCCCTGCCTAGCGAGACTGGCTAACTTGTGTTTTTCAGGTTGGCTTGGGTGGAGCTCTTGGCTGACAAGTTCTACTGCTCACCAAAGCCTATCCCTATGCGGTGCCTCTGAATCATAACCCGGGATCCCTTAAGGAACCAGCCCCAGTCCCTTCCTTCTTGGGAAGGGGTTGAAAGGATGCTAGAAATTGGAAACTTTGAAAGACTAAAAAGGCAAATCAGTATTTTGTCGTTTTTTCTCTTTCTTTCTAGGTTTGGAGACCACGACAGGCTGCTTAGAGCTTACTTTAGGATTAGTATCTTAGTATTATTTTAGTTTTATATCTTCGTGTTTCAGATAGGAATTTGAGAGCTTAGGGAACACAAAATTAGGAGACTCAGACTTAGATTTAGAATTGTTTGAACTTAAAATTCTGAATCATTGAAAATTGAACCACTTTGCCTAAATGTTAGAGACCAAGAAAAAAGATTCAAAGAATTTTACAAGTGTGTCACTATATAATATATATATTATATATATATATAATATATATATATATATTATATATATATAAAATATAGCGACCATTGAAAATTCAAATAATCAGGGGCTGGAGCGGTGGCGCAGTAGTAGGGCATTTGCCTTGCATGTGGCTGACCTAGGATGGACCATGGTTCAATCCCCGGTGTCCCATATGGTTCCCCCAAGCCAGGAGCGATTTCTGAGCGCACAGCCAAGAGTAACACCTGATTGTCACCGGGTGTGACCCAAAAACCAAAAAGAAAGAAAGAAAGAAAGAAAGAAAGAAAGAAAGAAAGAAAGAAAGAAGAAAGAAAGAAAGAAAGAAAAGAAAGAAGAAGAAGAAAGAAAGAAAGAAAGAAAGAAAGAAAGAAAGAAGAAAGAAAGAGAAAGAAAGAAAATTCAAATAATTGGGCCAGAGAGGTGTTACAGCACAGAGATGCAGTAGCTTTACACTTGACTGACCCTGCTTCAATCCCCAGCACCACAAGTGACTTCTGAGTTACATATAAGGAATAAGTTCTGAGAGAACCAAGCATGAATCAAAACAAAACCCCAATAAGTAAAAATTTAAATAATTGTAACAAGCATGCTGTAATAAGAATGTTATATTTTTCAATATAATACTTTTGAATACTTGATGGTTTGGGGAATTTAAAAGCTATTGAGTTGAAGTCATCAACCTCTAAATAAACGATTTGAGTTGAATTGAAACGTAGTCAAAGTAATTCTTTTAACTATGTTCCTACCTCCATCATGGTTTTGAGTTGCGATAAAGAAATTTAGAGGGTCCGGAGAGATAGCACAATTATAGGGCATTTGCCTTGCATGCAGCTGACCCAGGATGAACCTGGATTCGATCCCGTCATTCCATATGGTTTCCCAAACCAGTAGAAAACCCTGAGCATCACCAGGTGTGGGCTCAGAAACAAAAAAAAAAAAAAAAAAAAAAGAAAAGAAAAGAAGAGAAAAAGAAAAGAAAGAAAGAAATTTAGAAATCTCTTTTGGGCGGCTAGAGCACAGGAAGTGATACAGGAGACCTTGACAACTCCAACATCATGCTGCTCCCCCAGGGCTGTTGGAAGCTAACCCTAACTAACAAGGTGCTCCCCCAAACAAAAACAAAAAGCTTTAAAAATCAATTGATTTTAGGAAAGTGAATTTGTTCACCTATTTTGGAAAATGATCAAACTAATCATTTGGCCATTATATTGTGATTATTTAATAATAAATACTAGTAAACATTCTGTATAAAAGACATCATTGTTTTAAAAAAACTATCAACCTTCTGTATTTTTTAAAAGAAGTGTTATTATAATTGAACCACAGTTTAGTAGTTACACTTTTCCTGTTATAGGCAGTACATTATACTGGCAGTGATGAAATTTGACTTCTCTGAGTCAGTATTTTTCTGCAAAATTAAATAGTATAAATATATGTATGGAATCATTCTTACCTTTCCTTTCTCAAAAGTTAAGGAACTAGCTCTGATTTGGTAGCAACATTAACTACACTTTCTTCCTAGGAATTAAAAAACTCACTACCTTTTTACAATTCTCTTTTTCTTGGAGCCATGAAGTCTAAATTGAAAGTGAGTCCTGCAGGCCTGGGCGATAGTACAGCAGTTAGAGTATTTGACTTGCACATGGCTGACTGGTGTTTGATCCCGGGCATCCCCTATGGTATGGTCCCCCAAGCCTGCCAGTAGTGGTTTCTGAGTGCAGAGCCAGAAATTCCTGAGCACAGACCCCTGAGCACTGCCATGCGTGGCGAAGGAAGGAAGGAAGGAAGGAAGGAAGGAAGGAAGGAAGGAAGGAAGGAAGGAAGGAAGGAAGGAAGGAAGGAAGGAAGGAAGGGAGGGAGGGAGGGAGGGAGGGAGGGAGAGAAGTCCCTGATATCTGTTGCTTTCGAGACCAGCTGCCAAAGGACAGATCTAGTTCATAAAGAGCAAGAATATGTGGGTTTGGGCTATGACATATGCTCTCAGTATCCTCAAGTCAACTAAACCGATGCCCCTCCCTGTCCCTCTGAGTGTTTGCAGGATATTTTCTTCCAGGGTTGGGCCTGTACTCTTCCTCCAGCATCAGATATATCTATTTCTATTTAGCTGTATAAATATCTTTTTATTTTATATAGAAACCGGCTCCTAGTGATTTATCAAACTAGGTGGCTTGCATGCAGGGCCTTATACGCTGTACATTGCTCCAGATCCCGGATCTTATTATTTATTTATTTATTTATTTATTTATTTATTTATTTATTTGCTTAATTATTTTGGATTTGGGTCCACTCCTTTCAGTGTTCAGGGTTTACTATTAGCTCTGGGCTCAGGAATCACTCCTGGTGGGGCTTGGGGGATTCTCTAGTATGCTGAATATGAATGGGTCGGCCTCAATTAAGGCAAGCGCCCAACCCGTTGCAGTATGACTTCGGCCCCTAGAATATGATTTTGAAGGTCACTGTCTAGGCGACTAACACAACAGAGTCCACTCCACCAGAAGAAAGGTGAAGACAATTGTTCGCAGAGTCCAGGTTGGGGTGAGAGAAGCTGCAGAGGCCGGTGCACGTCCCGCGGCAGTGCGCTCGCCGGCCGCCATGCGGCGCTGTGGGCTGCGGCGCTGTGGGCGGCGCCATCGCCCAGCGGCCTGCGCTTCCCCGTGGTCGGCTGTGCCCCACGTGGTCCAGCTCGGAGCCCCGGAGTCCTGCGCCTGGCTGCTGCGGCGGTCCTGGAAACTCGTCCATGGCGCGCGCTGCTGTGGCTGATCAACCCGAGGCACGCCTGTTCCTGGAGGTGCGGGAAAGCCTCCAGAGCGCGCTCCTGATCCTGGGGTAAGGGCTGGGCGCGGTAGAAGCGCAGATCTGCGCTGAGCGGTGCTCGGGACTGTCGGGGTCCCAGCCTTTCTCTCTCTAGGAGCACTCTAAGTCTTCATCCTCTTCTTAGAGGCTTTTCATGCTCCTAAAGGTCCTCCCTGATCTGCCCCAGCCCTCCTCGTGGGCCGCCACCGCGTCCCTTGGGAGCTTTTGCAAGTGTAGGCTTGGCCCCACATCTGACTTGTTGAATTAAAGCGAAGCATTTTAATTGGGCTCCAGATGCACGTGCCCGTTTGAAGAACCAACCAGGATGGAAAGTCAACTTCCAGCAGTGCTTAGCGTTTCCATCAAAATAATAATAAAAGAATGCATGCACGCCGTGCTCTATTTCTTGCGCGACCTGTTTGGGTAGTAATTTTTTTTAGTTCCCTCAATTGTTTGATAGTAGACTCAGCCTTCCAATACCCAATTGGTGGTGCTCCAGGGACCTTATAGGATGCTGAAGATTAAACCGGGGTCAGCTACGTGTAAAGCAAACCATCCAGCCTGCTCTGGCCCTCCAACTTTCACTTTATGGTTAATTTCTATCTTTATGATATTGATATGATAGATTATATGATTTGATTTTGGGGGGAAGGGTTCACACCTTTGGCTCTCAGGGGTTACTTCTGGCTCCGGGCTCAGAAATTGCTCCTGGCAGGCACAGGGGACCGTATGGGATGTTAGGGATCTAACCCTGGTCAGCAAGGCAAACGCCCTACCCATTGTGCTATCCATTGTGCTATGGCTCAGGCCCCTGATTTTTATTTTTATGAATTGGAGAGTAGTTTTTTTTTTTTTGCAGAGATTTTTCCATTTATATACACACAACACACACATGATTTATTCATTTTGTAAGACTAAATGATTTGCTTTCTTTCAGAGCTACTTTATTATGAAAAAGTTAATATTTGGGGGACTTAGGTTTTTATTTGTTTCGGTTAATTACCTAGGAGACAAGCTATAGGGTCATAAGGAACTATAGTTGATATGTTTCTCCAAAGCAACTGTACAGTTTACATTATTTTCCTAGAGAATGAGAGTTACAAATGCTTTATGTATTCACCTATATTTAGTGTGTCAGTCATTTTTATTTCAGCCATTCTAGTGGTAGAACACTGTAATTGCTTTAATTTGTATTTCTCTGATGTTTATGATGTTGAGAAATCTTTTTTTGGGAAGGTCATTAATATATGTTCTTTTGTAAACTATTGTTGGGGTTAAACAATTCCTGGGTGAAAGGGTCCAAGACAGGATTAAGAGAGAAAAAGTACGTAAGCCAGGGGCCTTAGGAGGTGGGAGGGAGGGAGGGAGGGAGAGAGGAAGAGAGAGACAGAGAGACAGAGAGGAGAGAGACAGAGACGTCAGACATCTAGAACTGGAGAATGAGAGCAAGAGACACACAGAGACACCACACAACAGCAGCAAGCAGCAACAGCAGTAGCAGTCAGGTAGAGGCTCTGGACACCCCCCACCCCCAGTGCTGCCTCATGGATATGAACTAATGTGGCACCAGGCAGAGAAGCTTGCCTTTTTGGGGTCCTCATACTCCCTCTCCCCTATTAATATTTCATAAGTCACTCGAATCCCTGAAGTTTTCCTGTCAGGATCACCTAATGTGTGTAGTTTTATCTTGGCCTCATCACTAAACAACATTTTCCACTGTGTATATGAGAAGGGCTCAGGCAGGTTGTAGCAACCATATGAAAATCTGGGAAATAGTACTTTTACTCCAGACTGTAAGATATTCGTTAAAGTATGAAGATGATGAAGATGTGTGTTCATATGAAATACAGACCTTTTCGAAATGGCTGAGTGACTTCATTTTCTTTTATTTTTAGGGTTGGGGTGGGGTTTAGGTCACAGCTGGCAGCATTCAGGGGTTGGTTACTCCTGGCTCTGCGCTCAGACGTCTCTCCTGGTAGGCATGCCAGGATTTGAATCACCATATGTCCGAATCCGCTGAGGGCAAGGCAAACGACCTACCATTGTGCTATCTCTCTGATACCGTTAATTCATTTTTAATCCTTCATAAGATGGAAGCTCATGAAACCATTATGGAATAGACCTTTTATACACTGATCAGGGTTTGACCCTAAGCTTTGCTTAGAACTACATTTAGGGTAGTCTCTATTTGGACAAAGTGAGGAACTTTTTATTTATTTATTTATTTATTTATTTATTTATTTATTTATTTATTTATTTATTTATTTTGGTTTTGGGTTACACCCGGCAGTTCTCAGGGGTTACTCCTGTCTCTATGCTCAGAAATCATTCCTGGCAGGCTCTGGGGACCATATTGGATGCCAGGATTTGAACCACCTTCCTTCTGCATGAAAGGCAAATGCCTTACCTCCATGCTATCTCTCTGGCCCTGACGAACTTTTTAGACTCTAAGTCTGAAGAGAGGATAACTGGTTCATCTTCTGGTGTACTAGGGGTTAAATCGTACTTAGGAGGTGGAGGTCTCTCTGGCTTAATGCTCATAATAGGCAGTAGATTATTGGCTCCGGGTAGGCTTTTAGATTGAGAATGTGTTTTCACTGTAAAGGTACCTCTTCCCTTTAGGGCCATTTGTGCAAGAGAATATTCTCCTTTGGGAGTTAAGGAGGGGCCAAGGGGGCAATATTTTAAGTTGAAGGAGATGGAGTTGCTTCTCGAACCTCACAGGACCATGGTGGGAGTGAGGGGGTAGTATTCTCAGCTAAATTCAATGTAGTCTGGCATGAAAAATGTAAGTAAATGCACCAGAGCAATGTGAAGCAGTTCATAAGGAAGGTCATGTATTTCACTGCTTCGATAGAGGGCACAACATAGTCAATCCAGTGCAAGGGGTCATCATGGGATAATCCAGGAGAGGACCATGCCGTACAACACTTACCATTTTGTCCCTATTCAAGGTATCAAACTGGGACTGAATCTCTACAAAGTATCTTAATTTTTTAAATTGTTTTTTGCCATAAAAATAAGTATTTTATACTGAAATAAAATTTATTTTTATTATTTATTTAATTTGTTTTTTTTGGTTTTATAGTTTGAAGCCCATTCCCAGTAGTGCTCAGGACTTCTCACTCTACACTCAAGAATCACTCCTAGTGGGCTCAGGGATCTAACTCTGACTCCAAAGTTTTGGATTTATTTTTTGGATCAAACCTGCATTTGCTGTGTGCAAGGCAAACACTCTCCCTACACTCCCAAGGCAAACACTCTCCTGTAACTCCGGGTCCCACCTTCCCATACTGTTTTTTTTAATTTGAGTTTTTAAGTTGATTTAAGTTGTTCGTAAGATTGAATTTTATTCTTATTTCTCATCTTAAATGATTTTTGCACTGAAGTCCGGGTCTGGTGAAATAGACTTGATTAAATTGTCTCGTAGAATCTGTTGTTCTTTTCTATTCTCAGTGTATTCGTCTCAAGGATATTTTGTTGATATGGCTAAACGGTAGAGTGTATACTTACCATGTTATAGGTCCTGAATCTGATCCTTGGCATTGCTTGCTTCTCCTTACCAGTTCCATCCTATAATAGTTCTAGTTTGTGTGGCCCTACTAAGTGTGACCCCTGACTAACAGGATATCAAGCTAACAGTGTCAGGTAGAACATTGGTAGGACATCCCTAGTCTCCTACCCAAACCTTGGATATTATAATCTTTTTTTAAAAAAGACATTTTCTGTAATAGTTTTTTTTCCACTCGGACCTCCTCTGTAATAGTTTTTGCATGTATTAAGAGGGATGCATATTTCCCCTATTCTTTGCATAAATGAATTAGATTATCCCTATTGGAATAATATTAGAAGATGGGCCTTGGGAAAGTCTTGTGTTTCAACATGGTCTTAAGTGGGGAGGCATCTTGTTGGTTCAGACATTAAAGCTTTCTCTCCATACCCTGTAAGAACAATAGGGACCTGCATGTTCAGAAGACCCTCTCAACAAGAACCAAGTTTCTAGCACCTTGATCTTAGACTTTCTGGCTTCTACATGAAGAAGAATAAGGGTTGAAGTATACACTGTGTACATGGGAGACCTAGGTTCAATTCCCAATGCAGCATGTTCTCCGAGCAATTCTGGTGATGGCCCAAAAAATGAGAGGAAGAAGGAAATCAACAGAACTATAAGAAATAATGTGTTGTGTAAATTCCCTGGTCTATGGGATCCTGTGACAGCTGTTCTTGCTTCTCCAGCAGGCTCTGAAACTCCTTGCTAAGATATTGCCACCCTACTGTCTCCTCCATCTTGGGCTTTGCTATTCCTTCTGGGCTCACCTTCTGCTAGACGTCCTCCTTACTCTCCTGGTCATCTTACATCGTTCTCTGCCACTGTGCTCCTCACAGCCTTGCAAGAGAATGTGACTTTGCTCCGTGTTGTTCAATTGGTGTGGTATTTTGGGTAGTGGGAAAAGAAGAAAAGTGACAAGCCAGACGGGAACACTTAGGTAGAAGACTTAGGAATGCAGTATTCCTGAGGATGTTCAGGTGCCAGCAGATCACGTCAATCAGTCTTTGAAGTAGCAAATAGACTACCATATACTCAAGTATAAGCCGAGTTTTACTCCGGTTTTATACTACGGTCATGCAGGTTATTTGATTTGATACCCTTGCACCGAATCAATGCACGTAGTCTCCTGTCGTCTTCTGCCCTCTGCTGGAGGGGGCGATGCTTCAGCTCAGCCACACGGCTGAACTACCGTATATGCCACTGAACTTAACCCACATATTCTGAGTTTTGTATGAGACCGACAGCAGTGATGATTATATCTGCGAACTCAGTGATGATGACAATGTTTATGCTGATACCCTCACATCAGATACAGCTGAAGCTCTGTTTGGACATACAGATGAGGAAGAGGAGGAATCCAGTTTTGAAGGATTTTAACCGTTGTGATTTGGCTTGATTATCTGTTAAACTACGGTTAAGCCTGATTACCTGTTAAGCTATATATATATTTTTGTTTTGTTTTGTTTTTTGTTTTTTTAATTTTGTTTTTGTTTTTTTTTTTTTTTTTTTTTTTGGGTTATATCCGGCAGCACTCAGGGGTTACTCCTGGCTCTATGCTCAGAAATCACTCCTGGCAGGCTTGGGGGACCATATGGGATGCTAGGATTCGAACCATTGTCCTTCTGCAAGCAATAAATATTGAAAAACATTTAACCTATTGGTTCCTCAATTATTGTAATTGTTTTGGGTATATATTTTTATTTTTGAAATTTACCAGTGGCTGCTGCACCTTCCGCATTGGCTTATACTCTGAGTTTTCCCAGTTTTTATGGTAAAATTGGGGGTGGGCTTATATTCAATTATATACGAGTATATACGATATATTATCTTCTCTTATTTTTTTTTATTTCGTTAAGTTGGGGGGGGGGCACAACTGTCAGTGCTCAGGGGTTACTCGTGGCTCTCTGCTCAGGAATAACTCCTGACAGAGCTCAGGAAACAGACCAAGGATCTCTTCCCCCCCTCCTTTATTTTTCCCCCCTTTTAGACACTGGTAAGTTAAATAGTATTTCTTAAAACTAGGCTATCTGTTGGAGAGTGAGGCTGTCTTCCTTGGGGAAAACTCAGGATCTTGGTGTTATTTTATACATAAAGTGCACATCCTTATGAATTGAAAAGGAATTAATGAGTTTTTATATGTTAGAAGGCAAATTCAGAAGTTTCAGCAGACTTTTCCCTGCACGCATGCTTTTTTCAATGGGTACATTTCAATTGTGGCCTTCCTTCCACAGATAATCACACTGAATGGATGTCAGCCCTGCTTTCTGCACTGTGGGGTAGGACTGCATTGTAAACTTAATTATGCAAAGTAAAGTTCAGCTTTTTAACAGAGCAAGCCATTGCATTTTAAATTATTTGTGCTTTATGGGCAGGAATTTTATCTTATTTCTTTTGCCTGCACCAAGTACATTATGCTCAGAAGGAATGGGGTTTAGTAATCAAATGCCTGTTATTTATTCATGATCTTTAGACTGTTTTTCTTAGCCTTTGCTTTTTTGTTTGGTCAGACCCAGCAAAGCTCTGTCCACTCAGAAATAACTCCTGGCGGTGCTTAGAGGGACCACATGGGCCGCCCAAGATGGAACTTGGTTGGCCCCATGGTAGGTAAGCTCTCTTCCCAATGTATTATTTCTATGGCTAGTTAATATATTTTTCTAATTTCTAAGGTGGGTAAGGTTTTTTCTCCTTTTTCTTTTGTGTCACATAATCTCTTCTTATCAAAATTCCTCATGCTACAGTGACAATACTATAATTAATTCTTAAGTGGAGCAGGAGAGAGAGATGGAGGATAAGGCTTTGCCTTTCATGCAGAAGGACAGAGTACTCTGAATCCTGGCATTCATATGGTCCTCCCGAGCCTTCTGGGGGCGATTTCTGAGCATAGAGCCAGGAGTGGCCCCTGAGCACTACCGGGTGTGACCCAAAACCCAAAAAATAATAATAATTCTTAAGTGACTTAAGGCATCACTGTAGATGTGCTGCAGAAGGGAGTACAATTTAAGGCATCCTCGGAAGGGAGACTTCCACTCATCCTTCTGTTACTCAAATACCACGTAGTCAGTGCTTGACCTCTTTAATCACTACTCACCTCTGTACTTCCAGTCTCTGGATTTACCATGAATAAGTATAATAGTGGTTTGGTTTGGCCTTTTTATTTTATTTTATTTTTAACATATTGTTTGATTCCTCCCTTATCCATCCTATTTACTGTTCTGTGTCCCCTGCTTGGAGGGCATAGAAAATAGCTTGCTAGTGCTTTTTATAATGCTTGATACATTAAGACTCAAAATAAGGGGCCAGCGAGGTGGCGCTAGAGGTAAGGTGTCTGCCTTGCAAGCGCTAGCCAAGGAAAGGACCACGGTTCGATCCCCCGGTGTCCCAATATGGTCCCCCCCCAAGCCAGGGGGCAATTTCTGAGTGCGTAGCCAGGAGTAACCCCCTGAGCATCAAACGGGTGTGGCCCGAAAAACCAAAAAAAAAAAAATCTCAAAATAGAGGTACTGAATAAACAGATGAGTGAAGGAAAATATAAATCTTCTAAGGGTTGAGGGGTAAAAAGTGAATTTCACTAATATATGAGACACCAATATCAATGAATCAATGAGATTTTGGAGTTGGCTTTGTTTGTTTTTGGGCCACACCCAGTGAAGCTCAGGGGTTAATCCTGGCTATGAGCTCAGAAATATTGCTCCTGGCTTGGGGGATCTTATGGGATGCCGGGGGATCTAACTGAGGTCCGCCCTGGATCAGCCACATGCAAGGCAAATGCCTTACCACTGCGCTATCACTCTGGCTCTTGGAGTTGGCTTTTCCCCCCCTGGAGTGCTGAGGATAAAATTCAGAGCTACAGACATTCAAGACAAGTTCCCTGCTTCCCTGCACTAAACATTACTGAGCCTCAGGATAGGATTGTTGTCCTATCAAAATTAGGCAAAAAATACACATCTAAAAATTTATTATTACCATAAAATAAAGCTATGATATATTTCAGTGACATCTTTCTTAATGAGTAACATTAAGGCTCCCCTCCCTTAGGTTAGTCTTGATTCTTTCATCATAGGGTTTTCCAGTGTGAGAAATAATTGTTTCCTGTTCTGTTTTTCATCGCAGAGAACAGATAAAGGTGCCATGTGTGTGGATTTCTCGGTTATGCCTTCTTCACTCCAGGTGAAAACCACCGAAAGCTGCACAGAGCTGCAGCTGCCAAGAGAGGTCAGGCTTGAACCTTCATCCTGCAGAGGGCTGCAGTTCGTTCCTGGAGAGGGATTGCACCTGCGGCTTAAGGCACACGCGGAATTCAGCCCAAGTGAGCAGTGTTAGCACTCCTGTTTCTGCATTTTACTTTTCAGTATAAATCAAAGGTAGTTTTTCCATGGAACGGGGTGGGGGGGGGGGTCCCAGGTGAAAGTAATTGTTCTCTAGCAGCAGGGAAAGAGTGGTGTCACTTGTTTGGGATACATCATTAACCTTTTGATGCCTTTTTCTTTTTTCAAATAATGTCCTCTTTCTTTTTTTTCTAACATACTCTATCTTGAGTTGTATGACAAGAATGAACAAAGTAGAGATGCATATAACCCTGCTTTTTAAATTTTTTTTGGTTTGGGGGCTTCACCCGACAGCACTCAAAGGTTACTCCTCCTGGCTCTGCACTCAGAAATGGCTCCTGGCAGGCTCGGGGGACCATATGGGATGCTGGGAATTGAATTTGGATCTGTCTCGTAGGCAAACACCCTTCCACTGTGCTATTGCTCCAGCCCCAACCCCTGCTTTTTTTTAAGTAATGATACAGTTCTCTGGCTCACAGAGTTGAGGTGGAATTTAACTCAAATGACAATTGTGCATTAGCTGGCTGCTCTTACATAAGCAGAGAGTTCCAAGGAAGATGTCCTGAAGAATCTGAGTCTTGCAAAGTCATTAGCTGCTTTTTAGCGATAATGAGGAACAATAACTGTAACTGGAACCCCAGGCTCCAAAACGAGGAACTGGTGAGGACACAGCCCTGGAAGCAAATATCAATGCAGGAAATAATTCACACACTGAAAGGGTGAAAGAACAGGTTCAGGAAATCCAACACTTAATCTAGGAATCCCACCACACAAGCCTTCTGCTTCTAAGAAGGAAAGCAGGTTAGTGGAGGAATACCAAAGAATGATCCCCTGCCTTCCTGAAACCCAGGCTTTTAGTAGCAAGAACCAGACCACACCCTAGGGTGGAGAAGGAATACTAAATAGAGAGGGATCCAGTAATCCAATCACCAAATCATACCTAGGATGGAGTATGAATGCTGATTAGGATTGGACCAGTAATCCTACAAATAATCACTGTAAGAATTTTGTGGTGTTTTTTTGGGGGGGAAACTGGGGAAAGGCAGGGAGGAAAGTTACACTGCCCAAGATGTTCTTTGGTCTCCTGCTTATTTTCTGCCACATTGACTTTCTACACTAGTGAAATATGGAGACACTCCAGGAATAGAATCTGTTTTCTGCATGTTCCATATGAATACAAATAGAAAACAAATTGTTTAAATCATCTAATCAGCAAGCTAGTTTTTAATCTAAAGACTTTATTTTTCGCGATAGAATAAAATTTTGGGTGCTGACCTATATATTATCTTTGTCAATTTCTATTTCTTTACATTTTTAAAACATTTTATTCAAATATCTAGAATAAATTCTTTCAAAGTGTTCTGTAGTACATGAATGAGTATTCAAAATAGATTAACTGCTTAATTGCTTTAGAGCATTCTTGCTGACAAACCATCAAATGTAAGGCCATAACTTTAATCAATGTAATGAATTTTTGCATTTATTTGCATTTAGGGATGATCTTTATTTTATTTATTTATTTGGTGTTTGGTTCACACCCGGTGGTGCCTAGGAGATTACTCCTTGCTCTCTGCTCAGAAATTGTTCCTGGCAGGCACAGAGGACCTTATGGGATGCCAGGATTCAAACCACCTGGCTGCTTGCAAGGCAAATGCCCTACTACTGTGCTATTTCTTTAATTTATTTTTCTAAATTAAATTAATTTGGGGGGATTTTGGACTTTTTTGGTTGTTACTGTTTTTGTTTTTTGAGCCACAAACAGTTGTGCACAGGTATTACTCATGGCTCTGTGCTCAGAAATTATTCCTGGCAGGTTTGGGGGGACTATATAGGATGTCAGAGATTGAACCTGCCAGCCACATGCAAGGCAAACACTCTACTTACTGTGCTATTGCTCTGGCCTTGCATTTAGGGATTTTAAAACAAAATCAGCTTTTTTTAGCTATTAGAAAAGGTTCTGTAAAGAACTATTTAAACATATTGTTTCCCTGTTTCATAAGTGACATGAATCAAATCATGACCCGGTACATGATATTGGTACAGTTAAAGTTCAGCTGGCACAAATATTTTATTTCTTCCTATAGCAAACAGTGTGCTCTCCCACATGCCATTAGAACTTGAGCCAGTTACTTTAAGTCGTCAGGAGAGGGCAGTGTTTGATTGAAAATTTGTTCATTGGCTCCAAAAGAAATATGTTGACAATAACACAGGTGTATTCAAAATTTTGTTTTTGTTTATTTCACCTTAATGCTTTACTGATTGACAGGAATCTCCACAAATTGAAAGAAAGACTTTTTAATTGTCAAGGCTTAATCTTTCTACCTTTAAGGTTTTTTTTTTTTAGCCACACTTAACCCATATTAAAATTATTTGAGTTTTGTTTGTTTGTTAATTCAGCCATATTACTCTAGTTAGATTTTATTAGGCAGATATTCTAGTGTTTTAATTTTTTATTGAGAGGCTCTTCCCTAATGAAACTAATTAATAGAATATAAGGCATCATCTTGCCATATGCTGTAATCACATGTCTTAATGTAGGAAAAAAATTTTTTTCATACAAATTTAATTAAAAACCGAGTTTTGCTTTTGGAAGTTTAAGTCTTAGGAGCTCTGCTTTCCTGAGGACCTCCCCAGTAAAAATCAGGTTACAATACATTCTTATTTGTACACATGATAATGTAGTAGAGTAGACATAGTCCCTTACTTAAATCATATTAAAACCAACATTAAGAACTCTGTTTAGGATCGAGTATCTAACAGTAACCCACTCAACTGGCATGTGTGAAACCTGTGGCAGCCAGGTTACTCCTGTTTCTGAGCTTAGAAATCACTCCTAGCATGCTCGGGACCATATGGGATGCTGGGGATCGAACCTGGGTTTGTCCTGGGTTGCCCACGTAAAAGGCGAACACCCTACCATTGTGCTATCTCTTCATCCCCACAATTACACATTTCCAAAATGCTGTATTTGTCAACAGTTACTCATGATATTCATGAGAGTAGTAAGGTTGCTGCTGCTGCTGCTGAAATGCTTTTATATTTGGCTGGTAGGAGAGACTAGCTCCTTTTTCTTCATCTTTAATGTTGTATTTATAATGAGAAAGAAGCAGCACTACGTTGCATGGTAATCCAGAGTGATTACTACCTCTGAAAACATTGGCAAAAATCTGTTCTTCTTAAAAAATATATGTGTT
Source organism: Suncus etruscus (assembly GCF_024139225.1). Classification (NCBI taxonomy): domain Eukaryota; kingdom Metazoa; phylum Chordata; class Mammalia; order Eulipotyphla; family Soricidae; genus Suncus; species Suncus etruscus. The sequence continues at coordinate 54,634,006 of NC_064851.1, forward strand.
CACTTTTTAGTTGAAGCAATTGGATAAAAAATAATTAAATTTGTACTTGTAGATGAGCATAAACAATACTTATTGGTAATGTTATAATTAATAACTATTTTATGCATGCTAATATATTTGTCCCAAGTATTTTAATTATACTGTTTCTTGGTTTCTTTTAGAATCAATTTCGGTGTTTAATCAAAACATACAAGCCCAAGAATGTACATTTTATTGCCAATCCTGTGGTGAAATCATAATAAGGGACAGGTAAGGAACATAAGTAATTCAGATTAATTCTGTGCCTAACAATGCTTTTTTTTCCTTTCCTATCAGAATTTTTCAAAGTAAACACTAAGGGAGCAGCATTTTGTCCATAAAATTGAGAGCTAGTTTACTGTCACTTTGAATAAAATCTAAGATAAAACCTTCAGTAATTGGGGGGAGAGGGGCAGACCTTATTGTATCAAACCTGTGTCAGTCACATGCAAGACATAAGTTTTCCCTGCTGTACTATTTCTCCTAGACCAATCTCTCAATTTTTCATCTTTTTTACTGTTGCAACCTTACTTTCTGGGTACAAGCTCTTCCGCTTTGAATTTTGGCTTCTCATGACTCAAGAAGGTGGACCTGTATCATTTTTATCAACAATAAGGAAAGGATATATTCTATGATGTGCTCCCTTGGGAATAGCACTAGATAATTTTTTGTGATTGGATCTCACCATATATGAAACCTGCTCAGTGAATCTTTTTTTTTTTTTTTTTTTTGGTTTTTTTGGGGCCACACCCGTTTGACACCATGCTCAGGGGTTACTCCTGGCTATGCGCTCAGAAATCGCCCCTGGCTTGGGGGGGGACCATATGGGACACCGGGGAATCGAACTGCGGTCCATCCTACGCTGGCGCTTGCATGGTAGACACCTTATCTTTAGCGCCACCTTCCTGGCCCCATCAGTGAATCCTTAAGGTGGAGGAGACCTGCTGTTATTTTCTTTGGATTCCTTACTGTCCTCGCCTTCATAGTTATTTTCCAGGTTATTTTTTTTGTTCGTTTCATTTTGTTTTTTTCCTTTTGGGTCACACCCTGGTGGCGCTCAGTGGTTACTCCTGGTGGTACTCGGGGATAATATCGGGATGCTAAGGATTGAATCAAGGTCAGCTAACCATTGATTATATTAATATGTATCAATCACATATGCAGTACACATATATACTATATATTATATATGGTGTTTGGGCCATACTTGGCAATGCTTGGGCTTAACTTCTCATTCTGCACTTAGGATCACTCCCTAGCAGTGGCTCAGTGGACTATATTGGATGCAAGGGATTGAACCCAAGTCAGCCATATGCAAGACAGACTCCTTATCTCTTGTACTATTGATGGATCCCTTTCATTTAAACAATTCTAAATCCATCATATATAGTTTTCACTTCAGTTTCTTGGATATAGATTGAGAAGTTAGAAACTTGAAAAAATGAGGTTTTAAAATATTTTTTTAACTCTTTCATATTGTGTTACTTTGTTAAAGTACATTTCTAAATTTAAAATATCACCATCTATTATTTGTGATAAGTGGGTTTTTTTTTAGCCATTGGCTTTTAATTTGGATAACATAACTTTAATTCCAAATCACCTGTCTTTGGTTTTCATATTGTTTTGTTTGTTTTTCATTTGAGGGATATTCCTGGCAATGCTCAGGATTTACTCCTGACTCTGAGCTCAGGGATCACTCCTGGCTCAGGACCATATGAGGTTTTGAATACTGAACCCAGGTTCAACCCAAACATAAGGCAAGTGCCTTACTGCACTGTTAACTATCTCTCTAGCCCCTATGTTCACTTCTATTAATTTATATAAAGTATCATGTATAAATAGTTTAAACATGATCAAACATAGTTGACTAAGCAAATGGTTCAACTAACTAGAGCAGGAATGTACATGTATTCTGGGAACTCATAATTCCATAGACATTATGCCATGAACATGTTTTTATCTTTAGTTTTTGTCAGGATTCTCACAAAATACTGCTCACTTTCTCACCTTTTTTTTCCTTTATAAAAATCACAACATGTTACATTTTTCTGGTAAACTCTCAGGTATGGATTGTTGTTCCAGAAGCTTTTTTTAAAATCAGTTAATGTTTGTTTGTTTGTTTGTTTACAGGCCCAACACCCAGTGGCACTCCTACAGGTTACTCCTGGCTCTGTGCTCAGAAATCACTTCTGTCAAGTACAGGGAACCATATGGAATGCTGGAGTATTGAACCAGTTTGAACCACGTGCAAATGCCTTAACCACTATGGCTGTTGCTCTTGCCACCCAAAGCCTTTTTTAAAAAAAAAATTACGGGAGAACTGGAGAGATGGTACCAAGATTTATGCTTTATACCAAGGTTTAGTCCCGAGCACCTCAGATGTTATCGAAGCACTGCATGGCCCAATCACCCCTGCTCCTTACATAAAAGGGAAAAGTGTAAGCCAGGAAATAATCATAGTGGTATTCTAGAAATAAAAAGAAGTATCATGGGGGAAGCATAGTTTTTTCTCCCATTAAATGTGACTTGGGCTTAATGACTCATACGGAATAGAGTGACAAAGGACGAAATTGCTTAATTGGTAGAGAATGATAATTCATATCTCTTAATAAAGTGTACAAGCTGAATATTAGCAGGTGATAAGCCATGTTGTAGAATATCCCTTCTAATGCAATGTGATGAGAATTGTCTGTTATATCACCTTAGTGTACTTAGGTTTGATCCCCAGCATCCCATATGGTCCCCCAAGTCAGGAGTGATTTCTTTTTTGTTTTTTAGCATGTTTTCCTTTATTTTTTTAATACCTTTATTTAAACATCTTATTTACAAATATAATTGTAGTTGGGTTTCAATCATATAAAGAACACCCACCTTACTGGTGCAACATTCCCATCACCAATGTCCCAAATCTCCCTCCTTCCCCCCACCTGTATTTGAGACAGGCTTTTTATTTCCTCATTCATTCACATTGTTATGATAGTTGTCAGTGTAGTTATTTCTCTAACTGCATTCACCATTCTTTGTGGTGAGTTTCATATTGTGAGCTGGACCTTCCAGCCCTCATCTCTTTTGTCTCTGAGAATTTTATTTTTCTTAAAACCCACAGATGAGTGACACTATACTGTGTCTATCTCTCTCCCTCTGACTTACTTCACTCAGCATAATAGATTCCATGTACATCCATGTATAGGAAAATTTCATGACTTATCTCTGACAGGAGCGAATTCTGAGTGCATAGTCAGTAGTAACCCTTGAACATCACTGGGTGTAGCCCAAAAATAAAACAAAAACAACAACAAAAAATCCTGTGCTATAAAATAATGGGAATCAGTTACTGATAATAGTAATGAGGGGATAAGATCGTTCAAGGTGGTTCACATTGTGTTATCATGATCACCCCTAGAGTGGAAACAAAGATTAGTGTAAATCTGTGGGACTCTAGGTACCTAAAGTCTAGTTCTGGTTTTGCAGATATTAAAATTGGGGAAATCTTGGTAATGTGCCTATTATGAGTATAATTAGTACTATAAGTCTAAATATCAAAATCATTTATCTTAAGATAATAAAATTAAATTGTATAAAATTGAAGTATGTCAATCATATTAAAAGCCAATAGCTAAAAAAACCCACCATGAATAATAGGTAGGGCTAATATTTTAAATTTGGAAATGTACTTTTACAAAGTAAAACAAAACAAACATAATATTACCCCTCGGAAATTGTAATCATTTATAATCACAGAGGAAGCGCATACATGTGAAAGTGAGTTCAGGTTTACCTATAATTAAATAATTTCAAAGTAAAGCAATATTTGGAACAACTTTCAGCCTTTACATGGAAAAATGATAGTGTTTAACTTTGAAGAAGGCAAGGTGAAAGATGATAAATAGGGAAATCCTTGTGGAAAGCAGTTTTTCATTATAGTTGTTGAGCTCTAGAATGGTTTATCTTTAGGGAAGTGACAGCCTATATGTCAGTGAGCACCCACCAGAAGTCTCTCTATCTCCCACCCTTTCCCTAAAGCACCACTGAGTACTTTCAAATAGCTTTAAATGCATATCATTTCTGCTTATAATTATGTTTATAAGCTTTATCTCTAAGGAATCATTTGCATATCCAAAGTTTCTAATAGGAATATTTATCACAGGGTTGTTGATAATTAAATACTTGAACCATAAATACCAGTCAGTATAAGTATGTTCTAAAATGTTTTTGCATACTTGCCATATAATGGAGTTGTTAAGAGCTAGTGCTGTCAGGAGGTAAAGAGATATGCATGATTCTCTTTCAGTAACAGTATTGCATGAGTTGAAAAAATAGTCCAGTGTAAGATATTTGCCTTACTCGCATCCAATCTCGATTTGATCTCAGGTACCACATATTGGTCCCCCATGACTAGCCAAGAGTGATCCCTGAGTCCAGAGGTAGGAGTAAGCCCTGAGCACAGCTTGGGGTAGACCTAAAATAAAACAAATATCAGGATACAGCTAGGTAGAATAGTTGTACAAGGTATAGTAGTTAGTGATTAGTTTCTGTTGCCATATTTTATGTGTATATATGTACTGTTGCTTCTTTTGAAAAGATGGCAAATAAATAAACTATCATGTAAAGAATACTCTTCTTGGGTAATGAAGAATGGGTAACTTTGGTCTTCTCTTTCTCCTAGGAAGCTTCTCAGGGTACTCCCACTTCCTAGTGAAAATTGGGGAGCTCTAGTTGGAGAATGGTGCTGTCACCCTGACCCTTTTGCTAATAAGTCACTTCATCCACAAGTCAGCGACTGTTTCATTGGAGACTCTTTCTTCTTGGTGAATTTAAGAAGTGATTTGTGGCAGCCAATGCCTGAATTAGCCTTAATGGAGACACATTGTCATGCTCTGGAGGGTGATATTAAGTTGGTAAAAAAATTTTTTTTCAAAATAAATATTGAATTAGAGATTAGAGAAACTACTTTTTTTTTTCTTCTTTTTTTTTTTGAGTCTACCTCTGTCTTTGTTTTTTGCCACTTGGATTACTATATGTTTTGGTGGTGTTCTGTTTGGGTCTGTTTTGTTTGGCACTCTTTTGCCTCTTGGATTTGTACAGAAGCCTCTTTCCAGAGAGTGGGGAAAGTTAGAGAACTTTTCTCCCTCACTTGTTGTTCTTCCCCTTTTATTTTTTCCTCCCCTCTGGTATTTCTATAATTTAGATATTATTTCTCTTTTCTTTGTTCATTAATCCCTTACATTTTCTTTCATTGTTTTGTTTCTCCTTTCTTTTTTTGACTTGTTTAGCAATGCTGGCTTGTGATTTTTTACTTTAGTTCATCTATTTATTTTGACCTCTAGTACAGCCGATGGAAAGAGGAAGGTTGATATGAGGGACCAAAAAGTTCCTTCCTCGGCTGACATATTTGAGATTGGGCGCAGACAGAACAGATTTGGGGTGGGGGGGCTGGTGCGATAGTGAAGCGGTAGGGCACTTGCCTTACACACAGCTGACCCAGTACAGATCTAGGTTCGATCCCCAGCATCCCATTGGGTCCCCCAAGCCAGGAGCGATTTCTGAGACCATAGCCAGAGTAACCCCTGAGCATCACCAGGTGTGACCAAAAAAAAAAAAAAAAAAAAATAAGTAAAAGAACAGATTTTGGGTCAGGAGGTGGGCTGAGGCAATAAGCTTGGGGAAGAGTTTGGTGGTGGTACTGGTCTCAAATAAATCTCTTTTTATTTTTTTTTTATTTTTTTTTTTTATTTTTGGGTCATACCTGGTGGCACTCGGATCACTCCTGGCTCTGCTCTCAGAAACTGCCCCTGGCAGGCTCAGGGGATCCTATAGGATGCCATGTCTCCTGGGTTGGCCATGTACAAGGCAAATATCCTGTCGCTGTGCTATCTCTCCATCCCTCTCAAATAAATTTCTTAAAGAACTTTCCTGTACTTGTGTGTATGTGTTTCTTTGATAGATTATCTCATTAAGTTGATTCCATGCTTTGTAAAACTCTTGGCCCACTGCTTAGAAGGAACAGTTGCAATGTGTAAGGGGATCGGTTCAAGCAATAACTATCAGTTATTAGCAGCATATCTATAGCACTTAGTTTAAATTTGAAAAGGCATTATATTCATTTAATATCTATTTATATTTGAGAATGATTCTAAAGCATCTTTTCAGATAATATTCATGCCAAACGGAACATGTGGTTTATATTAATCGGATATGACTTACTTAGTATTCTCCCAAATCAGAAACTTACCACTTTTTTTTATCACTTAGACCTGTGCAGTATTCTGTGAAGGAATAACCTCCAATTGCAGAACTTCCCTTTTTTGGTCCCTTGTTGTATAGTTTCTGTCTTGTCCAGTACATTTGGTTGCAAGTGATGTTATATAGCTTTAGCAATTTCTATGGATGTAAGTAGTATTATTTTATTGGCTTAATGATTACCTCAATCCTATTACAGTTGCTTTCCCAAATAATACATTTGAACTTTTGAAGTTTAAGAACTTTTTGTGATAATGTTCCAGAAGCCTAAGAGTCTCTCCAATTAAACTAGTTCACATTTTAAATGGAAAAATAGATAAATGAATAGGTAGATAATTTTTGCTTCTGATGAGCACAGCATTAGAAGTTAAAATAATGTGAATTCAAATTCTGTCTTCTCTTTTTCAGATAACTTAATGGGTATAAGTCAACTACCCTGTTCTCCTTTTGTGCCATCACCTGCCAATTCTGAGTGATAAGGATATTCTGAAATGTTTTCTAGAAATTCTTTGGCCACTTTTGATTATTTAAAAACTGAATAGGGCCAGAGAGATAGTATAGCAGTAGGACGTTTGCCTTGCACGCAGCCGACCTACAATGGATGGTGGTTCGAATCCCATATGGTCCCCTGTCCCTGCCAGAAGTGATTTCTGAGTGCAGAGTCAGGAGTAACCCCTGAGCACTGATGAGTGTGACCGAAAAACTAATAACAACAACAAAAAAAAAAACTCTGTATAGGTTGGGGTGGGTTCAGTCTATTTTTCTGTTTAAAGATTGTATAAAAGTTTTAAAACTTTTTGTGCTTGTGCTGAATGTATTCACTGTATTTACTAGAGGTCAAAATTAAGTGTAAAGTTCAGTGTATACTCTAGAGATGATGTTTAAATTATATATTCTTTTTACAAAAAGCTAGATGACATTTAAATGACATTTTTCTGTTCTACAGAAACCAAAGGCAAATACCAAAGTAATTTGTAAACGTTGCAAGGTAATGCTAGGAGAGACAGTGTCATCAGGTAAGAATTTCATAATTAACAGCTAGACAGATGCTTGTTAAAACCAACAGTAGGAAATTTTATAGAAAATACATATATATACCATTTTGTTTTGTTTTGTTTTGGTTTTTATTGGGGGGGGATCACACCGGCAGGCTCAGGGGATCACATGGGATGCCGGGATTCAAACCACCATCCTTCTGCATGCAAGGCAAATTCCCTGCCTCCATGATATCTCTCTGGCCCCAGAAAATACATATATATATATATATATGAAGGATAGGTGATTGATATATGTTGTAGAACTGTTATTTTTAAAAATATAAAACAAATCAGACGACCCTAAATAAGCCAAGAAGTTTATGTATTTAGATCTTTATATGTATATAGTATTAAAGTTTCTAAGCATCAAATAGTTGTGTCATTTTTAATATTTTATTTCTTCATTTAAATATGGTAAACATTTGTATTTGCAGTTGTCTTAAAGGAAGGTTGAAGCTTTTTCTTAATACAACAATTTAGAAGAATTGCTTGCCAGTGATGGTGAAGAAATTTGATTTTCTTGGATATCATCTTCACCAGTACTATATTTTAAGACTGGGGTCAGAGAGAAACTATTTATTTATTTATTGTTTTTTTGGGCCACATCCGGCAGCACCCAGGGGTTACTCCTGGCTTTGTGCTCAGAAATTGCTCCTGGCAGTCTTGGGGGACCATATGGGATGCTGGGATTTGAACCACTGTCCTTCCTGGGTTGGCTGCATGCAAGGCAAATACCCTACCACTGTGTTATCTCACCAGCCCCGGAGAGAAACTTTTATTATTAGAATTGTTAGCAAAGACATTCGGAAATTTATGTTTCGTTCTTGTTATACCCATAATGTTAATTATTTTTATGTAGAGTTAATGTTATTTTCTTTACATTAATGAAAATTCTCATGCCTTATTATTTATAGGTATGTTTGAACTATGTCTAGAAAAAGACTGTAGTTGTTGGGTTTTGTGGGTGATGAATAATGCTAATAATATACAAGAAGTTATTTAATTGAAGTGATTGTGTGTAAGGAAAGACAGATGCCATATTTTTTTTAATCATCAGAATCTTATAAATACTTTGCTCTAAAAAGACAGCAGGAAAGAAATGAACCTAAGTAAAGGATACCTTGAGTAAAAGCAAACAATCTCCTTTGAACATTAGTGTAGAAAACATGAAATACTGGTAAAATAATGGCGAACGATTTAAAAATGTTTTGTTTTCTCCCTGAAGCACAGTTAAAATTAAAGTTACTCTTTTTATTTAAAAGTTATACGAAGTTATTAAAAAAGTTATTCTCCTCAGTAAAGGAATTAAAAAAAATACACAGTCAGGGAGACAGCATAAATGATGGTGATATAAACAAGAGATATCAACAGACCTTGTTTGCAAGCTATGAAGCTAAAAGAGGTGCATGATGCATTTGGATGTCTGAAGGAAACTGTAATCTTCGTTTTTGCAGATCTTAATGCTTAGTTGCAAACTCTAGGACTGGTCAGAATTTGGAGGCAGCAGGTAACAGATAAGGCAGTATGAGACAAGGGGCTGGAAATAGGAAGGATGATTCAGTGTTTAAACATGGATCTATAAGTTGTCCATATTTTCTCTTTCACTAGCAGTAGTGCACAGGTAAGAAAAATACCAGAGAAACAACTTGTAATCCAATTCTTGGATCATTCAGTGATGAACTCATATTTGCCATCTTTATAGTCAGCAAGTTGTACTTATAGCATTTTATCACTTTCATTAAATTTGAATGGGTTGCTGAGTATCCCCAACTCTTTGAGAAAAATCTCAATATGAGAAACAAAAGCTGTTAACTAAATCAGTCAAGGCACAAAGGAGAAATTATTCTTTGTATAGACTTGAAGAAAATATATTTTTTAAATGTTTTTGGAGGTGTCCTATTGCCTGTATAATTCAGAGATTGTAGAGTTAAACATGTAACAATTAAAAAAAGCTAATCAAAGACCTAGAAGATAAAAATAATGAACTATCTTTGAAAATCAGAATCTAAAGGCAGACTGAAAATTGGCAACATGGTGTAAAAATCATCATATAAATTCCCCAGGGATTAGTGATAATGCTGATCACATTTATTACTATCTCAGCATTGGAATTATTCTGGGCCCATAGTGGGTGCCCAATAAATATGTGTTAGATAAATAAATTGCGTTGTTTGGAAAGCCCAACAATTTGTATTTAGAAGAAATTCTACAAAGAGAAGAATAAAGGCAAGTTATAGAATATCTTTTTAAAGATCAGCAAAAGCATATTGCAAGGATGTTTTTTGAAAGGGCTTAATCTATCAATGATCATGTAAGTGAATGATTCCCTCTTGTCATGGGAGTTTCTGAATACCAGGGATGACATTTCCAGAGAAGAAAATTAGATAGATCCAAAAATTTGAATTAGAAAAGAACTGAACTTCTTTTCTTCCCCCATCTATTCTCCCTGTTGTTCTTATAACCAGGACTCACCATACACTTGATTGTTTTAAGCATTGAATGAATAGGGGTGGGGTTCTCACATGTTTAGTTGTGCTTGCTAAAGTCACATTCTCTAGTTGTGTCCACAGTCATTCTAGCTGGTGGTCACAAGTTTTACAGTAAAACTTGTATAGCTTTAGTTGTTTAACTAAAAGTGTTCAACACACTTTAGTTGTGCTCCTGCAGAGCTGGCTGTGGTGCACCAGAGATTGCACTCTTTGGTACAGCACCAGGGGTCCCAAATAGGCCCATTATGCATATAGGGGTGGCTGTGGGGATCAAATAAGCTTCTTTACACTTGCAAAACAGGTTCTTTTGACACTTAGTTATCCACATAGTGTGGATGGCTCAGAGCCATTTAATAGCAGTGTTTGAAAGCTAGAAGATTGTGAAAGAATATGTTCATAATTTGGGAAGGCAAAGGTTGTCTCTATCAATCAAGTAAAAGATAAAAAAAAATACATTTAAAATATTTAATATTGCCAAACATAAATTTAAAAGGGCATTTTTTTTTTAGAAATTTACCTTGGAGTATATTTATTGATACCAGTCCTAAGATATATTCCTAAGATGCATTGTTAGGTAATTTAATAGTTATGTGACAAACCTACAGTTGTAGCCTAGGTAGTATAACTAAGGCTACTCACTAAGGCTGTATTGTATGTTCTTTTGCTCTCAGGCTATATGCCCATATAGCTTGTTGCTTTACCAAATACTGTAAGACACAATCTTACATGTGACACAATCATATTTATCTATCTATATGAAGGCATAGAGAATGTACAATAAAATAATCGTACACAGAGCTAAAATATGCTATATGACAGATACTGTGGTTAAAGCTTGTAGTTCTAGGGGGAGTTGGGGGAGTCAGTGATGGTGCTAATGAATCTGAAGGCCTTAATCAATGAAAAGACAATAAAGGAATAATTGGGCCAGAGATATAGTACTAAAGATAAGGTTTTTTGTTTTTATTTTTAGTTTTAGGTTGGCCATGCCTGGAGGTACTCAGGGATTACTCCTGGCTCTGTGCTCAGAAATTACCGCTGGCAGATCAGGGGACCATATGGGATCCAGGGGAATCTAACCCAGGTTGGATGTATGCGAGGCAAATGCTCTACCCACGGTGCTATCCCTCCAGCCCGTAGATAAGGTTCTTTTTTTTTTTTTTAATAATATCTTTATTTAAAAACCTTGATTACAAACATGATTATAGTTGGATTTAAGTCATATTAAGAACATCCCCCTTCACCTTTGCAACATTCCCACCACAATGTTCCTCTTCCCTTATCCCTACCCTACCCCCACCCATACTCTAGAAGCTTTTCCGTTTCCCTCATTCATTCACCTTGTTATGATAGTTCTCAGTGTAGTTATTTCTCTAACTGCAGTAACCACTCTTTGTGGTGAGCTTCACGTCGTGAGCTGGACCTTTGTAGAGGTAAACCCCAGTTTAATCCCCAGAAGCCCACATGGGCCCCTGAGAACTGCCAGAAGATTCCTGAGCACTAAAGAAAATCCCTGAGCACATCCAGGAAAGTGCCTGAGTACCAGCTAGGTGTGCCCCAGCCTTCACAATTCCTACCCTCCAACAAAAACAAACAAAAAGAATTACTCACTGTAGGACAGACAATAAAAGGTTGAACAATAGTGTCTTAAACAGTCATTTTTAGAAAGTTTTTACTAAGTATTAATAGTTATGAAAATGTCTAATAATTTGTTAGTACTAAAATCAGTATATTAGGAATGTTAATGCTAAAATGTTAATTTTACCATTACAGTGAACATTTACTTTGAAATGCCATAATTTGAGACCAATATTCTTTTGGTTCTAGAAACTACTAGATTTTATATGACAGAGATAATCATTCAGCCGTCTGAGAGAGATTTTTCCATCATACCAAGGTAAAATAAATTTAGTTTGCAACTTCAATTTCTGGTTAAAGAAGAATAAAGTTTATTATTTGGAAATACACTTTTATTTATGCTTCTGTTTAAAAGAAAAGTCTTTGAGAAAGGCTTCTGTGGGGGACAGAACAATAGTATAGCTTATATGGCACTGCCGTGCATGTGGCTGGCCCCAGATTCCATCCCTGGCACCCATATAGTGCGGACTCAGGAATAACTCCTTATTATTACTGTGTGACCCCCCTCCTGAAAAAAATAATCGAAAACAAAAAGAGAAGCTTCTATGTATTTGAATTAACTATACATATAAAGACTTGCTGACTTCATATTAGTTTGATTAAATAATACTATAGGCAGACAGTTCTTATAACAAAATTTTATGATTTTGTCTCATTGTTTTAAATAGTTATAACCTTATAACTTAATAGAAATTAAAAAAAATCACTTTCTCATTTTATCTATTTATTTGGTATTTGTTTATTGATGTTAGGGTCACAACCAGTGGTGTTTAGTGAATATTCCTGGCTTTGAGTGGAGGTATCACTCCTGGCAGTACTCAAAGGATCATGTGGTATGGAGGCTGGAGGGATCCACCGAGGCCTTGTACTAGGCAAGCACCTTGATCTCATTTCTCATTTTAATTTGATATATTTAAATTTTGAAACATCAATTGGTTTTATTTTTTAATTATTTTTATTTATTACAGTTTTAATTGAATCACCATGAAATAGACTTACAAAGTCTTTTTTGAGTTTTAATCAGACAGCGTTCATCCCTTCACCAGTGTGCATTTCTTGCCACCAATGTCTAGTATTTGCTTCCTGCCCTCCCCCTTTGTAAATGGCAGACATTTTTTCATCTTACTCTCTTTTTTCTCTTTATAAACACTGTGGTTTACAGTATGATTATTGAAAGGGTGTCATCAATATCACTTTATCTTCTTTCAGCACCCAATTCTTGTCCAGAATGATTATTTCCAACGATTACTGTCAGTGTGATCCCTTCTCTGCCCTAACTACTCCACTGCTCTTTATGGCAAGCTTCCTGATATGTGCCACTTGGTCATCATCTTTGTCTTTAGACTTTTTTACAATTTCTTTTTTTAATATTCCACAAATGAGTGCAGTCATTCTATGTCTTTCCTATCCCTCTGACTCATTTCTCTCAGCATAATATTCTCCAAGGTATCTATCCATGTGTGAGCAAATTTCATGACTTTATTTTCCCTAACATCTGTGTAGTATCCCACTGTGTAGATGTACTATGATTTTTTTTTTATTCACTTATCTGCACAAACTTGGGTTTTTCCAGATTCTGGCTATTATGAATAGTGCTGCAATGAACATAGGAATCCAGATGCTTTTTCTGCATTTTGGGGGAAAGGATTCTAAATTGTATTTCCAGTGTTTGTATTACTAGGTCATAAGGCAACTCAGTTTCTAATCTAGTTTTAGGAATGTCCAGTGAATTAGAGTCCTCTTCTCTCCCATTTTCACTACACCCAAAAGAGTTCTTGTTCTTTGTGAAGTGTGTCAGTCTCTGGTATGAGGTGATGCCTCATTGTTGTTTTGATTTTCATCTCCCAGATGATTAATGATGTGGAGCATTTTTTTCTTGTGCCTTTTGACCATCTGTATTTCTTCTTTGAGGAAATGTCGATTTACCTCTTCTCTCTTTATTTTTGGATGGGGTTAGGTGTTTATTTTTTCTAATTAAGCTCTACTATGCCTTACGTATTTTAGATATTAATATCATTTCACATGGGTATTGAGTAGTTTCTCCCCTTCTGTGGGCAGTCTTTATAACCTGATCATTGTTTCCTTTAAGGTGCAGAAACTTCTTAATTTCATCCAATCCTAATTGTTTTCTTTGCTTCCACTTTTTTTTTTTTTTTTGTCAATAGTCTTTCTTTTTTGAAGATACCATTAGCTTCAATGTCATGGAGAGTATTTCATATGTTTTTTCTATGTACCTTATGGTTTTAGGTCTGATATCAAGGTCTTTATTTAGGTTTGAGTTTTATGCGTAAATCAAGAAGAGGTCTGAGGTATGTTTCTTGTACGAATTTGATCAGACTTCCAGCATCACTTGTTGCAGAAGATTTCCTTGCTACATTTCACTTTGCTGTACTTTTTTCTCTTTTGTCAAAATTAGCTTATCATATGCCTGGAGATCTGTCTCAGTATGTTCAGTTTTATTATACATATCTGAGGGTCTCTCTTTTATTCTCATACCATGGTGTTTTAAATATTACTGCTTTGTAATACACTTTGATGTTGGGAAAGGTAATGTCCACAATCTTCTTTTCCCCAAGGACTGTTTTAGCTATTTATAGAGGTTTATTCTTCCATATGAAATTCAGGAGCATTAGCTCTATTTCTTCGAAAAATTTTATGGCTATCTTTATAGGCACTGCTTTAACTATACTCAATGCTTTGGGGTATATTGTCATTTTAATTTTAATGTTGCTAATCCCCCAATTTATAAACCGGATATGTTTCCATTTCCTTATGTACTCTTATTTCTTGAAGTAGTGTTTTGTAGTTTTCTATGTATGGCTCTTTTACCTCTTTAGCTAAGCTGATTCTGAGTTACTTGATTTTATGTGAGGAGATTTTTTTCTTTTAATTTAAACACCATAGTTACAAGGTTGTTTATGCTGCAGGGTGTTTTTTCACAGATAAAATCATTCATATTGAGTTTTAGTCATACAGTATACAATAACCTTCACCTGGGAACATTCCCTGCCACTACTGTCAACAGTTTCCCACTTACCCTCCCCGATGTCGATATCACCTTCCCCGCTTGCTTCTTGGGCAGCATTCTCTCTCTCTCTCTCTCTCTCTCTCTCTCTCTCTCTCTCTCTCTCTCTCTCTCTCTCTCTCTCTCTCTCTCTCTCTCTCTCCCTCCCTCCCTCCCTCCCTCCCTCTCTCCCTCCCTCTCCCTCCCTCTCCCTCCCTCTCTTCCTCTCTCCCTCTCCCTCTCCCTCTCCCTCTCCCTCTCCTTTTTTGACACTGTTATTAATGAAGATGCCATGTATGTCACTTTTATAGTAGACCATTCTCTAACTGCACTCTCCATTCTTTGTGATAAGCTTCAAACCATGGACTGGTCTTCTTTTTTTTTTTTTTTTTTTTGGTTTTTGGTTTTTGGGCCACACCCGGCGATGCTCAGGGGTTACTCCTGGCTCAGAAATAGCTCCTGGCAGGCACGGGGGACCATATGGGACACCGGGATTCGAACCAACCACCTTTGGTCCTGGATAGGCTGCTTGCAAGGCAAATGCCGCTGTGCTATCTCTCCGGGCCCGGACTGGTCTTCTTAATCCTCATCTCTGTTGTCTCTGGATTACACACTCTCTTTTTTTTTATATATATATATATCCCACAGATAATTATTCTGTTAACCCCTCTTCCTCTGACTCATTTCACTGATATCCATTCTATCTATGAATAAGCCAAATTCATAACTTTATCTTAACAGCTGCATCCATTGTACATGGATTGTATAGATGTATGACTGTTTCTTTAACTACTCATATTTTGTTAGGTATCTGGGTTGCTTCTAGATTATAGATATTTTATATAGTCCTGCTATGAACATAGAAGTATAGAAGGCATTTTTGTATTGCGTTTTTATGTTTGTAGGGTATATCCCTAGTAGAGGTATTGCTGGATCATAAGGAAGCTCAATTTCTAGTTTTTTGGTTTTTTTTTTTAGCAATCTCTATATTATTTTCCAGAAAGGTTGAATCAGTCTATATTCCCAGCAGCTGTGAATGAGAGTCCATTTATCCTAGCATCCATGCCAGCACTGGTTCTTGTTTTTTTGTGAAGTGTGACAGTCTCTATGGTATGAGTTGATACTTCATTGATACTTTGATTTGCATCTTCTTGATGGAGATTGCCAGGTCCTGCATCTCTCTTTACTGCCTCAAAACTACCTCCTCAGGCCACCACCTCTTCCATGTTTTTTCTCTGGTAGTCTCTAAAGATGCTTTTCTATCTGGCTACCGGACACTACTTCCTCTGTTAATAATTTTTTGAATATTTTTCTTTTTTTTCTCTGAGAGTCGGAATTTACTAAGGAATACAAATTATGTAGACAATGTTTTTAAATATTCAGGAGAAAATTTCCACTGTTTTTGGTTTGTTTGTTGTTTTCATAATTGAATCACATCTGGAAACCTGGTGGTGTTCAGTGTTTCCTGGCTCTGCTTTCAGGGATCTCTCATGGCAAAGCTTATGGGACCATATGTGGTGCCAGAGGATCAACTCTGGGAAGGCCATCCTATAACTTTTGTCTTACCACACTTTTTAAATGTAACTTCATTTTAATATGTAGGAGTATAAATAGAATAATTTGTTGTCTAACACAAGTTTCCTTATTTATGGAGAAAGGTTAGTTCTGAAAAAAATTTTAATGATGAAAGATTAGATATAAAGAAGAATGGAACATGCAAATATATGAATCTATTAGTATTCACATTATCAAAGGTTGGGAAGAAATAAGTAATCAGAATACTGGAACATTTTACATGGGGCCTGGAGAGATCATATAGCAAATAGGGCATTTTACTTTCATATGCCCAGCATTCCATATGATACCCTTGTGCCTATGAGGAGTAATTGCTAAGTGTAGAGCCAGGAGTAATCCCTAAATACTACCAGTTCTGGTTCATAAACAAACAAACAAAAAAAAAAAGAACACAACAAAACACTGAAAAGTCTAGCCCAATATTGCCGGTTGTATTAATGAGAGCATATTGTATAAACTGGTTTCTATTGAAACAGGTCTCAGTTTGTCCAGAGTGTTATTGCCCGGATTTTGGTGGAACTCACTTCTTCGAGAAGCACTTTCAGATTTACTATTCAAGGCCATGATGGCAAAGTATACATCTTGGTAAGTAATTACTTCATCGAACTGTTTGATCAAGGGCCTCAGAAAGTTCTCAGTTCTAGAACTTGAGATAAAAAATTAGGTTTATAATGAAAGCATAATTTAGAAATCAAGTCTGTTAATTTAACAAATTCTCAAGTGTTTAAGGTGCTTTAACTTGTTAGTTTATGATGCTGGGGCTGTGGAGAAAAATGGAAATTCAATTTTTATACCACTGAGGTTTTTAACTTTTAAAGTCTTGTTCACCTGTTCTATCGTATTCACTTTTATTTTACACTTGATATATTTTTATATATAAAATAGGCTCTATAACTCTGTTTTGTATGTGTTGTATACATACATGTATGTGTTAAGAACACTAGTAAAATTTACAGATTTTTTATGTCCAACATAATATTTTTACACTTTGCACTATGATTTACAGTATCATTAATAAGTAAATTATGTTCCAATTCCGCATACCTATAACCTGTGTCAGCATCCCTCCACCAAGATATGCCCCCTTCTTATCTCATTCTACCTTTATAAACCTTTAAAAATGATTAAAATTATTGTAATTTGAGTCACATGTGTATAATAGTGTTGATATTTATGATTGGCATGTACAAAGTTGGTTGTTTTGTTGAGTGTTGACAGTGTTCATGGGTTATTACTGGCTCTGCACTCAGGGATCGTACCTAATGGGCTTGGAGACCGTATGGAATGACAAATTGAACTGAGTTGGCCACGTGCATGGCAGGAACCCTACCTGCTATACTATCTATCTGCCCTGACATTTATAAAGTTACCTCATTTCACCTTCAACAAAGTGTTCAGAAGTAGCAATATTATATTACCTTCTGAGCACTTCATCATCTTCTGACATCCTTTTCCTCTAGTTGGCGTTTTTAGTTTGTAATCAAAGCCAATGATTTGCCAGCATTTGAAACTTTCCATCCACTGTATTATACAGCAGATTTTTAGATTTGGGGTATTTTTTCCTAACTGAAACTTAATATCTTTGATGAATAACTTCCCAGTTTTGGCTCCTTCAGCTCCTGACAGACACTTTTTTTGTACTTTTCTGTTTCTATAAAATATATTATTTTAGAAGTCTCATGTAAGTGGAAATATATATACTCTTTTTCCCTCTGGCTTGTTTCCCTAGACATATCTTCAGGGTAAACCACATTGTGTGTTTATGTATCATATTATCTTTACACAATTCTGTGGACATGTACCTTTTTTTTCTTTATTCATGTATTCATTCTCATGGTTGTTGACATTCTTTATATGTTTTTACTAGTATAAATAGTGCTAGTGAATATTGGAGTAAGATCTTAATATTAAGATATATCTAAGAAGTAGTGGCAGGGCTTGAAGAATAAACTCTGCAGTTAGTAGAATCATCCCTGACATGTGCCATGTGTATCTGGTCATACTACTTTTACTAAGAATAATCTTGCGCCAGGAAGTTGTGAGGTCCTGAGTTTGATTATAGGCTCCTGATACCCACAAGCACTGCCTGATACAACCCTGTAAGCCACAAGCTCTCAAAGGTAAGGCCCATAACACACAGTAGGCACTACAGTGAATGTCCCTTAAAAGTAATATTGGAGAGATATTGGTGATGGGAATGTTGCACTGGTGATGGGTGGTGTTAAAAAAAAATTTATAAAAGGAAAAAAAAAAAGAAATATTTAGGCCAAAACTATGCTGCAAAAAAAAAAAAAAAAAGTAATATTGGAGCAAGAGAGATTTGTACAGGGCTAATATAGTTACATGCAGTTCTGTCCCAAGCACCACCTTTAGCAACTCCCAGCAAAAGAAGCAAAAGTAGCCTCTGGACACTGTCACACTGTCAGGTGTGCCCCAAAAGTTGCAGAAAAGAATTTGAGATTTGTATGTGAGATTGTATGAATGAGAACCCAACCAATATGACTTCTTCCATTGCTATATTATTTAACCTGTAGATATATATTAAGTTCTGGGACTAGAGAAATAGTACAGTGGGCAGGGCACTTGCCTCACATGTGCCAACCCAGGTTCGATTCCCATCATTCGATATGCTGGGTCTGTTAGGAGTGATCTCTGAGCACAAAACCAGGAATAAGCCCTGAGCACTGCTGGGTGAAGGAAATCTTGAACAGTAACAAAAAGAACAAGTGTGCAAAAGAAAGTCATGATTTAGGTGTTCAAGGTAGGTCAAAAATAACTTCAGGGAATGACAAGCTAGTATGTAAACATAGATGCTAAAAGGAAGGAAGGACATTGAGGATATTTGTAGCTTTGTAGCTAGCCTTCTGTTTTTTGTTTATAGTTTGGATTTTTGGAGGTCATTCAAATTTCTCCTCTTGCAATTCTGTAGCAGTTTCTTGGAAAGTGGGCTAATCCAATGTAATATTTTATGTTTTAAAAATTCAGGATAATGTACCTATTATAATTTGACATCACTGGTGACAGATAAAGTGATGTGGGGAAGAAATGCCATATGTAATTTTCCTGTTTGTTTTTTTTTATGTATTTTGATAGTTTTGTGTTGGTGTTTTAATATGCTATGAGACTCAGATGGGGTTGTAATATTCTCATACTGAACTTTTCTCTTCTTTTCTTTAGCTATGGCTCTTAAACTGTGATAGTCTGGTGATTGACTCTTTGAAGAATTCCAGAAAGATACAAAGAAGTATACAGAAATTTCCCCTGTTGGAAGATCTACTGAAAGCAGATGCTGGTTCCCCTTGTAGTACTGTCAAGGTCCTCTATGTGCCGTGCATCAAAAATAGGAATGAAAAGTAAGATATGGTTTTGTTTTCTCAACCCATTATAGCTTAGTTTCTGTTGCCTCCTTGGTGTTAAAAGCAGAAATGAAAAGTAAATTATAGCTTTGTTTTCCCATTCCACATTTTGGTTTATAATTGGAGCTAGAGATTTAGTGTAGCAGATAAGTGCTTGCATTGAATGTCGCTAATCTAGGTTTCATCTCTGGCACTACATATTGTTCCTTGAGTACTCTCAGGCCTGAGTAAACCTGAGCACACTTGGGAACGGCCCAAAAATGAGAAAGAGAGAGAAAGAAGTGAATTAAATTCTGTACAACTTCCTAAGAAGCCTGTAGAAGTTGTACTGCTAAATATGCTTTCAAAATAGATTGAATTATTATAAATGACTCATGCTAATGTGCAGAAAGCTTGCTTTTACTGAAAATAATTGTCTTTTTATTGTAGTCTCAACAGTCTGTACATATGGTTGGAGTGTTAAATCAGGCTTCAGCAACTAAGAATATTTGCTGATACACACTTTCTAACTTTCTAACCAGGATACAGTTCTGAACAAAATATAGTCCCTGAAATGTATATAAAGAAATCAAAGATATATATGGCTCGTACTGTGAATCATGCACTTTCCTGAGGATTTCTTTATTTAAAACTTATGACAACCCTGTACAACAGCTACAATTATGACCTGCATTTTAAAGATAAAGATCTTAAAATGCAGGTCTTAAATTACTTTGGGAGAATGTAAAGCTAGTTAATTGGTATGTGCTAGGATGTGTGTTCCATGTTGTCATTTTATATTAAAAACTTAAAGTTCCTCAGATGAGATGATACTTAACTGAAAAAGTCAAGGAAATGAAAAAGTGTGGCATATCTTACAGAAGAGCATTTCCAGCAGAAGTAACAGAAAGTGTTCATATGTAAAAAATTGGAAGTTCATACTCACCGTACACTGTTAAAATGGATTTGATTGAATTTGTAATAGAAACAGAGAAATCCTGATCTTTTTCTGGGATGTAAAAAGCATTAAAAATATTACACTTGGGGCCGCAAGTGGTAAGGCTGCGCTAGCTTAGCACGGACCGTGGTTCGATCCCCCAGCATACCATATGGTCCCCAGAGCCAGGAACGATTTCTGAGTGCATAGCCAGGAGTAACCCCTGAGCATCTATATTACTGCATCAGCTAATAAGTTGAGTAGTCAGGGAGGTGGTAGAAATGTCTTGCAGCTGTTGGGCTGAATTATACTCCCAGATTAGTCCCTGAGCCAGGGCCCACTTGAAAAGTAGATTCTGGTCGTGAGCAGCAGTCCATGGTACTGAGAGGTTGAAAGGATGTGGGAGAGGGGACTGTCGGTATATGGCAGTGTAATGGTGGTGTTCCAGGCACAAGGGTTGTTGAACTGTAGGGATAGAGGGGTTTAAATCCAGGATAAGTGAACAGAGGTAAATAATAGAAAATGTTTTGCTGAGTGGCAATCGGGGATGTGGGAAAATAGAAGGGCTTACAACATATACGGACATTATGTATGACACAGATGGACATTAGGCTAACATAAAAGTGGCCACCACACACATACATAGTTGATTGATCAATATGTTATAGCTATAAAACTGACCCATCTAGGTGGTAAATAGGAATGATTCAAAGTGCTTCATAAATATAATGCTGGCAAGTAAGGTGGAAAGAATATTTTAAGCCAGTTACTGTAATAGCTAATTGCTAGGAGTCACAGCTAGTGAGAGTAGACTTGTCTTTAAAAGCATCAAATTTAGATTGTGCATATATCATTCTCAAACTAGTCAGCTTTTCTATATCCTGTCTTAAGCATATCACAAATGTTTTCTTCATAAGTTGCTAAACATCCTAAAAGAGAATTGTAATAAGTATTAAGGGCACGGAGCTCTGTAGCACGAGTCTAAAGCCTTTAATTTCCCGTAGATTTCTGTAAAGAAAAAAAACCTTAGAACATTTTTGTAGATATATAAAAATTGAAAATAAATTGCTATAAAATTCTTATAATGCGCACTGTAAATTGGGCCATTACCATTCAAATGCCTTTCCATAGATTTCTGTGAACAAAAACATTAGAGTAGTATTACAGCCATCTATTAAAAGATAATTTTTCAGCTTGATAACCTTCTTTGTCTTATACAGCTATTATCCATTGCTCTTGATCCCACAGAAATATAAAAGGATTATAAAGTGATGAGGATTTCACAGAAGTGAGGATATTGCAAATTTTATGATCATCAAACTTAAACCCTCGTTGTTTTGCTGCATTTTTACAAAAGGCAGTGTAATGGCTGCTGTCTAGCCCACCATAGTGATTCGAAACAGAAAATAAGTTATATTTTTTAAAGTAGCTGGTAGAGATAGATGCATAAAAGTCTTAAATGTCTGACACCTGGTCAGGCTCTGGACTGGATTTGAACTGACCCTAGAAAGAATAACTATAATAGGCTCATTAAGCTGCTCTGTCTGTGCCAAAATGTTCTACAACTTTCAAATCACTGATCATCATACTCTCTTTTCTGCCCATCAGCTTTATTCAGATCTTCATTGAAACCATTCAATAGCTGCATAGTATTTCATTGTATAGATGTAACAGTTTCTTTAGCCACATATTTGTTTTGTTGTTGGGCACCTGATTTGTGTCCAGATTCTGGCTATTGTAAACAGTGCTGTTATGATCATAGGAGTGCAGAGAGCATTAATTTAATGTGGTTTTGTGGTCCTAGATATGTCCCTTGGAGTGGTATTGTTGGATCATATGGGAACTCAATGTCCAATTTTTTAAGGAATATCCATATTGTTTTCCAAAAGGCTGGACTAGATGGCATTTCCACTAGCAATGAATGAGAGTTCTTTTCTTCCCACATCCTTACCAGCAGTGGTTGTTCTTGTTCTTTGTGATGTGTGCCAATATCTGGGGCATGATATGATGCTGTATTTTGATTTGCATCTCCCTAATGATTAGGGATGTGGAGCATTTTTCATGTGCCTTTTCACCATCTGTATTTCTTCTTTGAGAAAATGTCCATTTGTTCTCCCCATTTTTTGATAGGGTTAGATGTTTTATTCTTGTTAAGTTCTGTCAGTACCTTGTATATTGTAGATATTCGTCCCTTACCTGATGGGTGTTGAGTGACTAGTTTCTCCCATTCTTGGGTGACCTTTTTACCCTACTAATTGATACCTTTGAAGTGCAGAAAATTTTCAGCTTAATGTAATTTTATTTGTTTATCTCTGCTTGCACTTGTTGGTCAGTGGTGTTTCCTCCTTGAAGATGCCCTTAGTTTCAATGTCAAGGAATGTTTTACCTACATTTTCTTCTATATACCTTATAGTTTCAGGTCTGATATCAAGGTCTTTAATCCATTATGATTTGACTTTTGTGTATGGTGTTAAATAGAAGTTCGAATTTGCTTTTTGCATCTCCCAACACCACATGTTAAAAGAGGCTTTCCTGGCTCCATTTTTCATTTCTTGAATCTTTATCAAAGATTAGTTAATTTTATGAATGGGGGTTATTCTCTGAATGTTCAAGTCTATTCTGTTGATCTTAGCATCTATTTTTATTATGGAACCATATTCTTTTTTTTTTTTTTTTTTTTTTTGGTTTTTGGGCCACACCCGTTTGACGCTCAGGGGTTACTCCTGGCTATGAGCTCAGAAATCGCCCCTGGCTTGGGGAGACCATATGGGACGCCGGGGGATTGAACCGCGGTCCGTCCTACGCTAGCGCTTGTAAGGCAGATACCTTACCTCTAGCGCCACCTTCCCGGCCCCGGAACCATATTCTTTTAATGATTATTGCTTTGTAGTACAATTTAAAGTTGGGGAAAGTGATGCCTCCCATCTTTTTTCCTAGGGTTGTGGTAGCTATTGGCCACTTATTGTTCCAGATGAATTTGAGGAGTGTCAACCTATAAACCAGCTACCAGCAAGCATGTTATCACATCCTAATATATCCTCTTAAGCTCCCTGTCATTAGAGCATCTAGCAAGATATCATCTATACAATGAATAATATTAACATGGGGGAAATCTTGTACAAGTAGGGCATAAAAGCACATCAGTGAAATTTTGACACAATCGGTCATTCAGGTAAAATAGTCCATTGGAATGTACATAAGGGTGTTTAGTTTTATAAGAGAGAATGGGGAATGCAAAGCGTTTAAAGTCCACTCACGTGTGGGTATGTTTTAAAAACAGTCATTTAAGTCTATTACAAACAGAAGCCAGTGTTTAGGAATAGCTTTAGGGCAGGGAGCCTGGCTTGCTAGGAATCTATAAGAATCACTGTAGAGGGGCCGGAGTGGTGGCGCAGTGGTAGGGCATTTGCCTTGCACACTGCTGACCCAGGACAGACTGCAGTTCCATATGGTCCCCCGAACCAGGAGTGATTTCTGAGCACATAGCCAGGAGTAACCCCTGAGTGTCACCAGGTATGGCCCAAAATCCTGGAAAAAAAAAAAAAGAATCATTGTAGAATTAACATTTCTTAGGTCAATGAACAGCTGCCATTTGACAGACTTCTTTTGTTTGTTTTTTTTTTGGGGGGGGGGGTTTGGTGCTCAGGGGTTACTCTTGGCTAAGCACTCAGAAATTACCCCTGGCTTGGGGGGACCATATGGGACGCCGGGGGAATCAAACAGCGGTCCTTCCTTGGCTAGTGCTTGCAAGGTAGACACCTTACCTCTAGTGCCACCACTCCAGCCCCAAACAGACTTCTTTTGTATAACAAAAACAGAAGACTTCCATTCTGAAAATGAGATTTTAATATGTCCCAGTTTAAGTTGTTCCTCTACCAAATCTACTAGTGCCTTTAATTTTACATTTTTTTAGGAGCCACTGTGGGGTTCACACAGAATTGTGAGATTTCCACTGAATGCAGAGGGTTGGTGAGTGCTGAACCATAGCCTCCCCAGTTAAAAAGGTGTGGCTATCACTTCATCCCACATTCTTTATGGTACTTGAGATCATATACCAAGAATAGAACCCACATATGCCATGTTTAAGACATACACTCTATCTACTATACTATCTCTAGAGTCTATGGTATTATTATTATTATTTTTGATTTTGGGGCCACACCTGATGATGCTCAGGTATTTCTCCTGGTTATGCGCTCAGAAATTACTCCTGGCTTGGAATACCATATGGGATGCCAGGGAATCAAGCTGGTTTGTCCTAGGCTAGGACGGGCAAGGCAGATGCCTTACCGCTTGTGCCACTGTTCCAGCCCCTATGGTATGATTTTTAAAAACTAATTTAATTAAAGAGCTGTGATTAACAAAGCATATCATATTTCAACACCAGTCCCAATTGTCAACACCCAGCACCCATTGTTCCCTTACTCCAGTGCTTCTCAAATAATGGGGCGCTTGGCTTTGTAAAGGGGGGCACGTTTGACCTTGGCAAACACTGTCATAACAAGCTAAGTGCTGCAGGCGTCATGCGTCTCAGCAGCTGTAGTAGGGGTGAAGTCCTCACGAGAAGAAAGCAGGAGCACGAGCGGACGAATGGGATAATTTTGAAATAATAATAACCACACACACAGAGTATGTGGGGTCAACACACCGTCCGGCAGGAGTGTGATACTTTATTCTCGAGACAGTGGTTTATATAAGGGTAAACCAGTCTCAGGTGTTAAAGGTATTAATTATCTTAACGAAGCAAATAGTTTTTATCAATTTAACTTCAATTTGCCCCAGAACTTCAGCTGCAAGAAAGAAAAATCTTATAAGGTCCTATAAGGGGTTTTATTGTAATCTTTTGGTGGTGGAATTTTCTTTAGCCATTTATTTAATAGAGACCACGTTTTTTCCATTGAGATTTATAAAGGATAGATAGTCAAATAACTAAAAATGCAATGCCAAGCATCTCTAACGAAATTCCTCAACCATCCATGCAGGGAAAAAAGGCGTCCACAGCGGGCCTTTTGAGGAATCCCGTGGGGGATATTTCAGTTTACCCCACCAGGAAAATCTAAGGATACATCTGGTGGGCTGAATTCCCCTAAAAATTTATGGAGGCGTGACAGCTAAGCCCCGTGCTTATGTCTCTGTATGTCTCTGGAGCTGAGAGTTGCTGTGTCCTGCTTCAAACCCTGCTTCGAAAAGCTATGCATTGCAAAATGTGCTCATTGTAGCCATTAATCCAGACATCACCTCTGATTAAAAAATCAGCTCAAATTATTTTACATATTTTTGTTTTGCAAAAATAAATAAAGTTATTTTTAATAAAGATACTATTTACACTTGCGCGGGGGTGGGGCGCAAAAATGTTTTCTTCTTAGGGGGGCATGACAGAAAATAATTGAGAAGCACTGCCTTACTTCATCATCCCTCCTCTACTACTACTCTGTCCCCTGCCTTGACAGGCACATTACAAAGTTTGGTGATTGCAGCTAAAATCTTATGCTTTCAGTGTTTTTGAGTCTATATTTTTGATGTATAGCTATATTATTCTCCTACTTTACCAGTATAACTGAAGCCCCAACTCTTGTTCCCTGATTAATTCTCTTTCTCAGCTACTTTCTTCCCACCTGGATTACTTTTCTTCTCCCTAAGCTCTGAAGTCACTGATACTGTCTCCTGTACATTGAATTCTCTTGATATGTCTTCCTATTGTATTTTTTTGATTCATTCACTTCCAATTTTATGGAATATTTAATACCCTAGATCAGTTCCTCTTTGGTTTGTTAAATTTGTTCTTCTAATGATTGCCTTATTTCCATGGCTACTACATGGAGCATTGATTTCAATTCCTCATTAATGAGGCCTTAAGCTTTATTTGACCATGGTGATTTGCCAACACTACTGTCCTTGCCTACAAGACAGATGAATTCCTTTATTTCTCCATTGTTCTTAAAGAGGTATGTATGTTACGATTTAAGCTTCAACTTTCTAACTATCTGAGATTTTCAGCTTCATTGTAGCTCACCATACTTATTCCCTTATTATGGTATTTTCAATGTTTATTAAACTAAGCAATAATCCTGTTTGAATAAAGGGTTATTATGGAGGTATTTGATGCAAGATATTAAAACTAGTAATGCATACTTAGTTGCACTGAGGGGAATAAATTGTCATGCAGATATATAAGCATTGGCAAGGTTAGGGTTCCCTTATGAGAGGTGGGAAAATGGTGCAGAAGACCTAGGAAAAGATTATGTGCCTTGCAAGGGCAATGGGGTAGGGAGAGGATTTGGAGCCC
This sequence comes from Suncus etruscus, assembly GCF_024139225.1. Classification (NCBI taxonomy): domain Eukaryota; kingdom Metazoa; phylum Chordata; class Mammalia; order Eulipotyphla; family Soricidae; genus Suncus; species Suncus etruscus. The sequence goes on from NC_064851.1 coordinate 54,660,565, forward strand.
TGGATGCACCTAGATGACATAAGAGTCTGCATTATGGGTCCTGGATCCATAGGAGTATATTTTGGGTTCAAGGAGTAGCCAGCTGACCTGGGCTTCCTATATCCAGGAGACCATGTAAAAGGTATCAATGGTATGAATATTTTTGAAGAGCTCTCTTATCTATCAATTCTATGAAATACATCTCAAATGGTAATATAAATCTTAGAAATGAATCGAATTCAAGTAGATCTAGAATGGTTTTAAACCAAAAATGTCTAGTAATATTACATTAGATGTTAGCCTCCCATGTTGGACTCTGTACATTGTGCTAGGTTCCTAACATTGTATCAAAGATGTCCGATGCCTAAATAAAGAATTGCAACTACTGGATATCCATCCAAGAATGCACAATAGTCAAATGTTACTGCAGTGTCCATGTTTCATATAAGTGATCAAAAGGTGAAAGTCCTTGACTACTCTAGTTCTCTTACTTGCTTTTCACTCATACTTTTATTGGAAAATTTAGCTTTCCCTATGTTATTTAAGTTCCCTAAAGAATGTAGGTGTTTTTATAGAGACAGATTACAAATCCCATCTCTTTACCTTAGGAACATGACCTATAAATGTCAGAGGATGTATTTAACATCTTAAAATATTTATGTAAACTCTATATGTTTGCACAGAAATATATTGAAACACAAGAAAATTTTAGAAAGATTTTTGACTTACAACTTATTTTACATGCAGATCTTAATTTTTTATTGATGCACATGGGACTTCATAGGTGACACTAATTAATGCTCGGTTGACTTGTACCTCTCATTTTCCACAGTCATACTGATTATGCCAGACAACTCTGCCTCTCAAGGTTAGGTGTTTGACAGATTTATAGATAATTAGAACCTTGGTGAAAAAAACTTTAGGGAAGATTCCAAATGTCAGGTAATGCTCAGAGGAAACTAATTGGTTTGGTTTTGTTTCCATTTAAGCCTTTAGAAAAATAAATATTAATTGGTTAGAGATTGCTATGCTTTTGCCCCCCCCCTTTATTTTTTTGATTTTTAAAAAGATGACTCTTATCAGTAAAATTATTCTTTCCTTAACTGTTTTCTGCAAGATTTTTCTTGCAGATATTTTTGTCAGATATTTTGGTGAAAGGTTTATTTGTAAGCTATGAAAATATAGCTCAAGGAGTATTACCATATTCTATTTTATAGTTTAACTCATTGGTAAAAGTTAAGTAACAATTCTGTTTTTACATTTGAAAACAATCAGTTGCTACTGAAATCTGAGCTTTACGAAAACTACCTGATTACTGAATAACTCTTAATTAATTAATCAGTGCTAGCTACTTAATAAAACTAGTACTAGAAATGTATGTTTAAACCAGATTAAGTAATAGTCCCACTATCTTGATATAACTGGCTTATTTGAAGGTGTGTAATGATTTTTGTTTTTGTTTTTGTTTTTGTTTTGTTGTCTACACCCAGCAGTGCTCAGGCGTAACTTCTGGCTCTATACTCAGAAATCACTGCTGGCAGGCTGAGGAGACCATATGGGATGCTGGGGATCTAACCCTGATCTGTCCCGGCTTGGCCACATGCAAGGCAAAATGTCCTACTGCTGTGCTATCACTCTTGCCCAAAGTTGTATAATGATTTAAAAAAAAAAAAGTATTAGTTTTTTCCTCTTATTAGGATGTGAAGTGTAATTTATCCCTTTTTTTTCTTTTTGGACTCTCTTTTTCTCTTTTTCTTTCTTTTCTTTCTTTCTTTCTTTTTCTTTCTTTCTTTCTTTCTTTCTTTCTTTCTTTCTTTCTTTCTTTCTTTCTTTCTTTCTTTCTTTCTTTCTTTCTTTCTTTCTTTCTTTCTTTCTTTCTTTCTTTCTTTCTTTCTTTCTTTCTTTCTTTCTTTCTTTCTCTCTCTCTCTCTCTCTCTCTCTTTCTTTCTTTCTTTCTTTCTTTCTTTCTTTCTTTCTTTCTTTCTTTCTTTCTTTCTTTCTTTCTTTCCTTTCTTTCTTTCCTTTCTTTCTTTCTTTCTCTCTCTCTCTCTTTCGTCATACCTGTCAGTGCTCAGGGCTTATTCCTGGTGCTACTCAGGGTACTTACTTACCAGTGGTACCAATGCTAGGGATTGGATCCAGCAATGCCCTATACTCTAGTCCCCACCCAGATAGTACAAAGTTATGCATTTTGTTTAAAAAAAAAAGTTTTTTCCTTTTCTAAATACCTGGTAGTATTTAGGGACCACTCCTAATGATGCTCGGTTGCCATGTGTGATTATCTTTGTTCAAATATCATTTTTTGGAAGAGGCTATATTTATTCCATTTCATGTTCTCGACTCGTTTGTTAAAGATTAATTGACTGTATACTTGGAGGTTTGTCACTGGATATACTGTTCTGATTCATTATTTGAAAGTCTGCCTTTGTTCCAAAACCATGCTGTTTTGATTACTTTTTCTTTGTAGTTCCACTTCAAGTTTAGCAATGAGATGCCTCCCAGTTTTTTATATTTCTGTATAATTTTGTGTCTCTTGGGTGCTTTATACTTTTTTATTAAATATTTATTTAAACACCATAATTACAAGCATGATTGTAGTTGGGTTTCAGTCATAAACAAAATATCCACCTTCACCAGTGCAACATTCCCACCACCAATGCCCCCCTCCTCCTGCCCCTGCCTATATTTGAGACAGGCATTCTACTTCTCTCATTCTTTAGCATTGTCACGCTAGTTGTTGATATAGTTATTTCTCTACCAGCATTCACCACTCTTTGCGGTGAGCTTCAAATTGTGAGCCTGTTCTTCCAGCCCTTAACTCTATTGTCTCTGGGCCTTGTTCCAATAATGTCTTTAATTTTTCTTAAAACTCATAGATGAATGAGACTATTCTGTCTTTCTCTCTCCCTCTCACTTATTTCAGTCAGCATAAAAGATTCCATGTACATCCACATATAGGAAAATTTCATGAGCTCATCTCTCCTTATGGCTGCGTAATATTCCATTGTGTATACATACCACAGTTTCTTTAGCCATTCTTTTGTTGAAGGGCTTCTTGGTTGTTTCCAGAGTCTGGTTGGAGCAAGTAGCGCTGCAGTGAATATAGGGGTGAGGAAGGGATTTTTGAATTGAATTTTTGTGTTCCTAGGGTATATCCCTAGGAGTGGTATAGCTGGATCATATGGGAGCTCGATTTCCAGGTTTTTGAGGAATCCTTCCATACTTATTTCACTGAGGGTTTTAATCATGAATGGTGTTGGATCACATCAAATGCTTTCTCTGCATTAATTGATATGATCACATGGTATATATCTTCTTTCCTTTAAGTGATGTGGTATATGATGTTGATTGATTTGTATATAGAAGCATCTTTGCACCTCTGGGATGAAACATGCTTGACATATAGTTTTTTAAAGTGCTCTTGGTTTTCCTTTGTTATGATTTTGATGAGGATTTTTTTTCATTGTCCATCAGTGAGATTGAACTGTTGTTTTTCTCTTAGTAGTATCAATAGGTACTTTTTAGGCATCAGTGTAATGGTAGAGTCAGAGAATGTAATAGGGAGGTTTCTCATCTCATTAACATATTGGAAGAATTTAAGGCTCAATGGCAGTAATTCTTCTCTAAAAGTTTAATAAAACTCAAACATAAACCATCTGGTCCTGGACTTTTGTTCTTGGGGAGATTTTAATTTACTCTTTCAATTTCTGTGCTTGTGATAGACCTATTTAGGTTATCTTCTTCCTCCTCGTGTAGTTTTGGAGATTATATGTGGGTGTGCCTATTTGAGACCCTAAGACCCACCCATTTCTGGGAGGGGTCTTGGGAACCGGATAATAGGTGTAACTTTACATGCGAGCCCCTCCCATTCCTGGGAGGGGTCTGGGAAATGTGAAATAAGGCTTGAATCAAGGGAATTGGGCCTTTTGGCTCTTTGCCCTTTCTGCGCTGCTGTGCGCTCTGGCTTCTGGGTTTCTGTGTTCTGGTCTTTGACCAGCATGGAGCCCAAAGGGAAGATGGCTAACAGGAGATAAGATGCAGGGCTAGCAAAATATTGTTGTGCTTGAAAGGTTATGAATAGGCCACACACACGTGGTGGCTAGGGCTTGAATAAAGATGATTCTTCCTGACGCCTGACTGTGAGTGAGTGATTTCACCTGGGCCTGGGACTCGCCGACTGCATGAAGGTTGCAGAGCCACGTGGGCTGGATGGCATCCTCCACCATCCAGCCCCATCGTTAATTATTTCATGCAACAATTATATTTTTCTAAAAATCTGTCCATTTATTCTAGTTTCACTAGCTTGTTTATAATAAGCTTTCATGGTGTCTTGGATTTCTGGGGGTTCTGTTGTAATTTTTATTTCTTTTATGATTGATTTGAGCGCTTTTTTCCCCTGTTATTCTTGCCAATGGTTTGTTTTGTTTATTTTTCAAAAATTCAGCTCCTAGTTTTATTGATTCTGTGTGCAAACAATAGTATAGGGAGACTCTTTGTAATACTATGTAAAGACTATCTTTGTTTCTTTATCATTTATTTCTGTTTTTAGTCATTTGTTATTTGTCTTTGTTATTTCCTTTATTCAACGTGTTCAGGTTCATTATTTTAGTTCTCCAAATATTTAAGGCATGCCTTTTGGTCCTCCCTCAACCTCTGTTCCCAGCATGCATCCCACATCTCCTTCCTTAACCCCCTTAATGCTAGTGCAACTGTTGCCCCCTTGTACAGCTTGTTCTAGTTTGAGTATCAATACTGTTGTTGACTATGGATTTGATATTCAAGTCTGATCACTTTTTATTTTCACCAAATGAACATAAGACTGTCTGGTCTTGGTACCATTCATTTTTCCACCTCCAATTATGAGAACAGCTTCTTTTTATAGTCAATCTTTATTTTTGTGTCATTATGGTCTGAAAAGATGCTTGCTGCGATTCTTATGTCTGTGAATTTTGGTAAGTTAGACTTATGTTCTAGAATGTGATCTATATTAGAGAATGTCCTGAATGCACCAGAGAAAAATGTATGTTTAACTGTTTGAAGATGGAAGGCCTTACATAAACCTATCAGTCCCATTCTGTTTAAAGCACTATATCCTTACTGATGTTCTGCCTATTGATTTTCAATGGTGAGAGTGGTGTGTTGAAATCTTTCACTACATTCACATTTTCATCGATGTGAGCAAAAGTGTTACTTTGCTGACCCAATATTTGGTTTTTATATGTCGATTAGTTAGTACTTTTTGGTCATTGTTACCTTGATCAATAGTTAGTAGTGTCTATTCTTTCCTCTAATTACTTTCTTGAGTTTGAATGCAATTTGTTCTGATATAAGTATGGCTGTGCCAGCTTATTTTTGTTCCAGTGGCTTGTATAATTGTTTTACATCTTTTTACACTGAGTCTGTTTCTTTCCTGAAATTTTAGTGGTTGGGTTTTATTTCCTGATCCAACCCTCTACTCTGTGCCTTTTGATGGGAGGAGAGTTCCTTTCTTGCCTTGATTTCTTTTGCTAAAGTATGAAGTATTTGTTTTAGTTTGTCATTAAATGGACTCAAGTATTTTGATTGATTTGGAGATTTGCTTAGGTCCTCATCTACCAGTTTCAGGCATTTTTATGAGCTTGGATATTTGCCTGTTTTTCTCTCACTATCTGCAACTGCATATAGGTACCTCTCTCCTTTCCTCATTGATCTTTTCATGTTGTGGATGGAAACGTGGAGTTTCAGGTTCCCCATTACTTAAGAAAGTGATCTATTAAATTGATTATACAAAAGGTGGCTACTAGGAAAACTGGCAAGCCTTTGCAAAAGCCGGCTCCCTGTGTGTGACACCAGGCGGGGAAAATCCACATAAGTACACTGGCCCAGTGGGGCCCAACTGTGAAAAACTGTGAGTGTGACCTGTATATGTCTGTTTACTGTCCTCTTGTGTGAAACTCTTGCGAGTGGGGCAAAAAGAGGCTCCAGCGGAGCACGGCCGCGTAGCAAAGCGGAGCGGCCGTGCACTCTTTCTACGGAAAGAACACCATTGCAACAAGAAGGAAAAATCACACTAAGAAGGGCGCTATTTCACAGAAGCAAACATTTCTCTCCAGACTGTCTTCTCTGTTGCATGCTCGGGCCTAAGATTTGACCCAGTGTGAGGCTTCATCCATGGAGGACTCCCCTCCCTTAGAGGCAAGTCAGCCCATCCAGAAAGGGAGGAGCCAGAGGAGTGTGCTGCCTGCATCATATAGACAATGAATACCACCACAACACGTAGAAAAACCCACAATACAAGTGTGACAATGGGGAAACAATGCAGGCCAGCATCAGACATAGAGAATGAAGATGACAATTCTGAGGACCAGATAATGACCAACTAACTAATCAACCTCTCAGATGAGGACTTTAGACTAGCAATATGGAAGATGCTCAAAGAACTCTAAGAAACCATGGATCGAGTTGAACAGAACACTAATAAGAACCAAGAAAATATGAAGACAGAAATCACAAAACTCCAAACTGAAATAACATGTCAACTAACAGGACTGAAAAAGTCAGTAAACGAAGTGAATGACAAAATGGATAAGTTCTGGGACAGGGTATCAGAAGCTGAGAATAGACTTGGTGCTGTGGAAGATGAGATACATAACAATTCCATACAGCAGGAGAGATTGGACAAAAAACTTAAAGCAAATGAGCAGACAATGGAAAAATTAGTCAAAGAATGGGAACAGATGAAAATAGAAGTCTATGATAAGATCAACAGAAACAACTTAAGAATCATTGGAGTCCCAAAGACCCAGGAAGAAAATTTCCAGGAAGAATCAACGGTCAAGAACATCATTAAAGAGAAACTTCCAGAGCTAAAGAATATATGTGATCAAATCCTGCATGCCCAAAGAGTACCAACCAAAAGAGACCCCAGAAAAACCACCCCAAGACACATGCTAGTCACAATGACAAATCCCACAAATAGAGACAGAATTCTGAAAACAGCAAGATCAAAAGGGGAAATCACGTTCAAGCAAGCTTCCCTGAGATTTACAGCAGACCTGTCACCAGAAACACTCAATGCCAGAAAGCAGTGGTGGGATTTTGTGACAAGACTGAATGAAATGAATGCTTCACCCAGAATACTATACCTAGCAAAACTCACTTTCCGGTTTGACGGAAGAATACATGGCTTCACAGACACAAAACTAGTCTTAAGAGAAAAACTGAAAGACCTAATCTAAGACAAGACTACCCAAAAGACACACCAAATTTCGAAAAAAGATGGCGTTAAATCCCAGGACAATTCTTTCTCTCAACGTCAATGGACTAAATGCACCAGTTAAGAGACACAGAGTGGCTAAATGGATCAAAAAACTCAATCCAACCTTCTGCTGCCTACAAGAAACGCACCTGAATAGTCAGAACAAACATAGACTCAAAATAAAAGGCTGGAGAAAAATTATCCAAGCAAACAACACCCATAAAAAAGCTGGAGTGGCCATACTAATTATCAGATAATGCAAACTTTATACTCAGGAAGGTTGCAAGGGACAAAGATGGACATTTTATATTAATCAAGGGGTACGTAGAGCAGGAAGAATTCACTCTCCTAAACATATACGCACCGAATGAGGGGCCAGCAAAATATTTAATACAACTGTTGACAAATCTGAAAAATAATATCAACAACAACACAATAATTGTGGAGGACCTTAACACGGCTTTGTCAACACTGGATAGGTCAACCAGACTGAAACCCAACAAGAATATACTAGACCTGAGGAGAGAAATGGAAGAAAGAGGCCTAGTGGATATATATAGGACACTCCATCCCCAGAAACCTGGATACACATTCTTCTCCAATGTACATGGGACATTCTCCAGGATAGACTACATGCTGGCACATAAAACATACCTCCATAAGATCAAGAGGATAGAAATTTTGCAGACTACCTTCGCTGACCACAAGGCTCTGAAATTATTTGTGAACTCCAAAGGGACTCATAAGAAACACTTTAACACCTGGAAGTTAAACAGCCTCATGCTCAATAACCAGTGGGTCCGAGATGAAATCAAGGAGGAAATCAAAAGGTTCCTGGAAACAAATGACAATAAAGACACAAACTATCAGAACTTATGGAACACAGCAAAAGCAGTACTGAGAGGAAAATTTATAGCTTTGCAAGCACACATCAGGAAGGAAGAAGAAACTTACTTGAGTAGCTTAATGACACAGCTAATAGAACTAGAAAATGCTCAACAAAAGGACCCAAGAATAGGAAGACAGAAGGAAATAACAAAGCTGAGAGCAGAAATCAACGAAGTGGAAACTAAAAAAACAATCCGAAAGATCAACGAAAGCAGAAGTTGGTTCTTTGAAAAAATAAACAAGATTGATAGACCACTGGCAAACCTAACAAAGAAAGAGAGAGAGAGAAACTTGATAACTCGTATCAGGAATGAAAAAGGAGAGATCACTACTGATATGACAGAGATTCAAAGGGTAATCAGAAACTACTTTGAAAAACTCTACGCCACTAAAAATGAGAACCTGGAAGAAATGGATAAATTCTTGGACTCTTATAATCTTCCACGGTTGAAGGAAGAGGATGTAGCATATCTAAACACCCCCATCACCATTGATGAAATTAAAACAGTAATCAAATGTCTGCCGAAAAACAAAAGCCCAGGTCCAGATGGATTCACTAATGAATTCTATCAAACTTTCCAAGAGGAACTACTGCCAATCTTGGCAAGACTCTTTCATGAAATTGAACAAACAGAAACACTTTCAAATAGCTTTTATGAAGCCAACATCACCTTGATACCTAAACCAGACAGAGATGCTACAAAAAAAGAAAATTACAGAGCAATATCGCTGATGAATGTAGATGCAAAGATCCTCAACAAAATCCTGGCAAATAGGATTCAATGCCTCATTAAGAAGATCATCCACTACGATCAAGTAGGTTTCATCCCAGGAATGCAAGGCTGGTTTAACATCCGTAAATCTATCAACATAATACACAACATCAATAACAAGAAAAATAAAAACCACATGATCATATCAATAGATGCAGAGAAAGCATTTGATAAGGTCCAACACCCATTCTTGATCAAAACTCTCAGCAAGATGGGAATGGAAGGAACCTTTCTCAATATAGTGAAGGCCATCTACCACAAGCCAGTGGCAAATATTATCCTCAATGGAGAAAAACTAAAAGCCTTCCCTCTAAATTCTGGCACAAGACAAGGCTGTCCTCTCTCACCACTCCTATTCAACATAGCACTGGAAGTACTTGCTATAGCGATTAGGCAAGAAAAGGATATCAAGGGAATCCAGATAGGAAAGGAAGAAGTCAAGCTCTCACTGTTTGCAGATGACATGATACTCTACTTAGAAAACCCTAAAGACTCTATCAAAAAGCTTCTAGAAACAATAGACTCATATAGCAAGGTGGCAGGCTATAAAATTAACACACAAAAATCAATGGCTTTTCTATACACCAATAGTAATAAGGATGAAATGGACATTAAGAAAACAACCCCATTCACAATAGTGCCACACAAACTCAAATATCTTGGAATCAACTTGACTAAATATGTGAAGGACCTATACAAGGAAAACTATAAAACTCTGCTCCAAGAAATAAGAGAGGACACACGGAAATGGAAACACATACCCTGCTCATGGATTGGCAGGATTAACATCATCAAAATGGCAATACTCCCCAAGGCATTATACAGATTTAATGCCATCCCTCTAAAGATACCCATGACATTCTTCAATGAAGTGGATCAGACACTTTTGAAATTCATTTGGAACAATAAGCACCCTCGAATAGCTAAAGCAATCATTGGGAAAAAGAATATGGGAGGAATTACTTTCCCCAACTTTAAACTGTACTACAAAGCAATAGTTATCAAAACAGTATGGTATTGGAATAAGGACAGGTCCTCAGATCAGTGGAATAGGCTTGAATACTCAGAAAATGTTCCCCAGACATACAACCACCTAATTTTTGATAAAGGAGCAGGAAATCGTAAATGGAGCAGGGAAAGCCTCTTCAACAAGTGGTGTTGGCACAATTGGATAGCCACTTGCAAAAAATTGAACTTAGACCCCCAGCTAACATCATCTACGAAGGTAAAATCCAAATGGATTCAAGACCTCGATATCAGCCCCCAAACCATAAGATATATAGAACAGCACATAGGCAAAACACTCCAGGACATTACAGGCATCTTCAAGGAGGAAACTGCAGTCTCTAAGCAAGTGAAAGCAGAGATTAACAGATGGGAATATATTAAGCTGAGAAGCTTCTGCACCTCAAAGGAAATAGTGCCCAGGATACAAGAGCCACCCACTGAGTGGGAGAAACTATTCACCCAATACCCATCAGATAAGGGGCTAATCTCCAAAATATACAAGGCACTGACAGAACTTTACAAGAAAAAAACATCTAACCCCATCAAAAAATGGGGAGAAGAAATGAACAGACACTTTGACAAAGAAGAAATACACATGGCCAAAAGACACATGAAAAAATGTTCCACATCACTAATCATCAGGGAGATGCAAATCAAAACAACGATGAGATACCACCTCACACCCCAGAGAATGGCACACATCACAAAGAATGAGAACAAACAGTGTTGGCGGGGATGTGGAGAGAAAGGAACTCTTATCCACTGCTGGTGGGAATGCCATCTAGTTCAACCTTTATGGAAAGCAATATGGAGATTCCTCCAAAAACTGGAAATCGAGCTCCCATACGATCCAGCTATACCACTCCTAGGAATATACCCTAGGAACACAAAAATACAATACAAAAACCCCTTCCTTACACCTATATTCATTGCAGCACTATTTACCATAGCAAGACTCTGGAAACAACCAAGATGCCCTTCAACAGACGAATGGCTAAAGAAACTGTGGTACATATACACAATGGAATATTATGCAGCTGTCAGGAGAGATGAAGTCATGAAATTTTCCTATACATGGATGTACACGGAATCTATTATGCTGAGTGAAATAAGTCAGAGAGAGAGAAAAACGCAGAATGGTCTCACTCATCTATGGGTTTTAAGAAAAATGAAAGACACCCTTGTAATAATAATTTTCAGACACAAAAGAGAAAAGAGCTGGAAGTTCCAGCTCACCTCAGGAAGCTCACCACAAAGAGTGATGAGTTTAGTTAGGGAAATAACTACATTTTGAACTGTCCTAATAACGAGAATGTATGAGGAAAATGGAGAGCCTGTCTAGAGTACAGGCGGGGGTCGGGTGGGGAGGAGGGAGACTTGGGACATTGGTGATGGGAATGTTGCACTGGTGATGGGTGGTGTTCTTTACATGACTGAAACCCAAACACAATCATGTATGTAATTAAGGTGTTTAAATAAATAATTAAAAAAAAAGTGGCTACTAGTACTGCATCTGATTTTGAAATTGTTTTTCTAACCAACCAGGATTATTTATAGAGTTTATTTTAAAAACAAAGTAACTACCCTCTAGTTACTCCAATTGAATTTCTAAGTTTTGAGGCACCATACTTTTAGAGAGAGAGTAGTGCTAAGGCCCAATTCTCAAGAAATAGAACTTATAAATTAGAATGTTTTCACACAGATGAGCTAGCATCCTTGCAGATTTTTGGAAGCTCTTTGATTACCATTTCAATTTCCTTGACAGTGTTAGTTATGTTCAGGTATTCCAATTAATCTTGTTTGGTCTTGAGAGGTAAGAGAAGTACCTAAATCTATCTGTTTCTTCTGAGTTGTCTCATTTCACAGTATAAAAATTCTCAAAATAATCTTTGGTGTTTTTTGGAATTTCTGTCTTATCTGTTGTGACATCTCCCCTTTCATTTCTGCTTTGATTTATTAGGGTTCTGTTTCATATTTATGTATCTTGGTAATAATAGTTTTCAAATCTTATTAATTTGTTTCTTTCATTGATCTTTTGATTTTCATTTTAGGTTTCTATGTTCCAGTATCATAAGCTGTGTCCTTGTTATTTATGGAAGTGCTTTTTTCTTTACTGATGAATCTTTACAACGCTATAAATTTTCCTTTTAATGCCTCTTACTTCATCCATAAGGCTCTGTATTCTTCCCTCTAAACAGAATGAGGTTGAAGTATTCTTGGTGATGGTTTTATTTTGTTGAGTTTCTTTATTATTATTATTATTATTATTATTATTATTATTATTATTATTATTATTATTATATCCCACCACTGTCTTTAGGTTTGGAGGGTTGCTTGTAATAAGTTTGCCATAATTTTTTTTTGGTAATTTATTTCAACACTGGTAACAAAATTGCATGTGATTGAATTTCATACACTCGACATCATCTATCACCAGTGCACATTTCCAACTATTAATGTCTGCAGTTTTCCTTTCACCTCCTTTCTGCTCTCCTTTTAGATAAACATTGTCCTTGTAAGGTCATATGATTTTACATTTACTGTATTGATATGGTGTATTATATGAATGACTTGCTTATGTTAAACCGTCCTTGCATCTCTGAAATGTATCATGGTATCTGACCTTTTTGATGAGTTGTTTGATTTTTTTTTTTTTTTTGCTAATATTATGTTGAGGATCTTTGCATCTATGTTTATCAAGGATATTGGCCTATAGTTTTTACTCTTTTTGAAGCATCTTTTGTTTGCTTTTGTTATTAGGGTGATGTTACTTTTATTGAAACTAGTTGAAAGTGTTTTTGATATCTCACTTTTCTGGGAGAGCCTGAAAATAGATGCAATAGGTCCTTTTTTTTTTTGGTTTTTGGGCCACACCTGGCGATGCTCAGGGGTTATTCCTGGCTATCTGCTCAGGAATAGCTCCTGGCAAGCACGGGGGACCATATGGCACGCTGGGATTTGAACCAACCATCAATCCTGGGACAGCTGCTTGCAAGGCAAACGCCACTGTGCTATCTCTCCAGTCCCGCAATAGGTTCTTTTAAAAGGTTTGATAAAATTCACTAGTAAATCCATTTGGTCATAGGCTTATATTTTTGGGAAGCTTTTTCATTACCGTTTCAATTTCCTCAATAGTGATAGGTCTGTTCAAATTTTCCAGATCAGCGTGGTTCAACCTTAGGAGTGTATAGGAGTCCAAGAATGTGTCCATTTTTTTCCAGCTTCTGTTATTTTGTGGCATAAAGATTCTCAAAGTAAGCTCTGATTACCTTTTAGATTACTGTAGTGAATTCCATGTAGTGACATCTCCCTTTTCATTTCTGATTTGGTTTCTTAAATTTCTCTTATTTTTGTATATCCTTTTTAAGTTTTAGTTGATAAATCTATCAAGAGGTAACAGAGCAGTGTGATGTCTCCCAATACTTATTATATTGCTATTGATGCATTTTTTCAAGTCTATTAGCAATTCTTTTAAGTAATTTCTGGCCCTCTCATTGGATGCATATATGTGTAGAAATGTTATTTCTTCCTGTTGTACATATTTCTTGATTATTAAGATATTACTATCTCTGTCTCATAAACTTTTTAAGCTTGAAATCTCTGTTATCTGATATCAGTATGGCCACCAAGCCTTTTTTAGGTAGTTGTTTCTTTGAATGATTGCCATCTAACCTTTGATTTTAAGCCTGTGTTTGCTCTGACTATTCAGATGTGTTTGCTGCAGGCAGCAAAACGTTGGAAATAATTTTCTGATCCATTTTGCCACTCTGTTTCTCTTAATTGACATATTTAATCTACTGAGAGAGATGGTTATCATGCGATTTGTGCCATCCTTTTGGTAGAAATTTGATGTATTTGTCATGCACTCATGTAGACCCTTTGCTTTTTTTCTTTTTCCTTTTTTTTTTTAAATGTATCACATTATTGACATAACTGATCATAATTCATTTCAGGATGACAGAAAGCAAAGTTACTAAGAAATAGAGAATGGAGAATTTAAAAAATGGAAAAAGAAGGGGAGTTTATTAGCTGTTATTGTGAAAATTATTGTATCACCAATGAAGTCATTAATACAATAGCTGAAGATTTAGTATGCTTCCATTTATTTTTTCTACAGAGATGGGAAATACACTAAAAAAAAAAGATATGTGTGTGTGTGTGTGTGTGGCAATTGTTTGCATAGCTCAGAAAATATGGAAGAAATTGAAAATAAACACCTTTGGCCTAAAAAAGAAGGAAATCTTACCCCCGAAGCAATTTGGCATAAGACCAACTGAAGCTCCAGGCATACTCAGTTGTCCAACCCTTTAGTCATTCTCAGTGGTCAGCTCTTCGGTCTCACAATTGTTACTGTCAGATTCCTGTAGTTATAGATCCTGGTTTCTATACAGGTCCTGTGTCGAAAACTGGGTGGGTGGAAAACCAGGTGGTGTGTAGTGTCTTCTGGTTCCGTCTCTCCATTGGTTAACATTGTAGAGAATCCTGCCCTAAAAGTAGACTATTGCTGTTACCTGGTTGTCAGGGTGATATAAGAACTGTTTCTGGAGTGAGTCAGTGCCATGATAGTAGTAGGGCCTTCCTTAGTATTTATGTTCCTGGTGTTGGTGTGGGAAACTATGTTTGTTTTCATAGGAGGTATCCTTGGTTCATGGGTGAATAGTCAATGTCAAATCAATTGGAGTTTAAGCCAAGTCATTATGCCAAGTGTTTAGGGTGTAAGGTCTCATGCTGTATAAAAAATTTGTGTTTCCATCTCTGTTGTTCTCTGGAGTCCTTAAGCAGCTCATCTGCCAGCTCACTGATTCTATCCTCAGTAGCTATTACTCTGCTAGTGAAGGCTTTCAGTGAGTTTTTCATTTTACTTATCTAGTTTTTCATGTCTGTCATTTCTGTTTGACGGCTTGCCATTTCTACTCTCATGTCCTGTTGAATCTTTTCATGGTTGAAACCTTTCATGGTTTATTTGGTCCTTGTACATCCTCAAAATTTCTCTAAAATCCTTATTAGGAAGCTACAGAGGTGGCTGATACTAGTTGGGTCTTTAGAACTACCATTTTCTTTCACTAATCGTTGTGAGATTCTCTGTTGTTCTTCATTGTGGTAATTTTATTTAGGTATTGCAGTAGGGCTCATTGACTAGAAGAAATGAACTGCTGCATGTAAAATGAAGAGGCTGTACTCTTTGGGCACACTAACCTGGGCTAAAAAGGGTTCTTCTGTCAAAGAGAATCTCATTGCTGGTCTTTCTCTTTGCCTCATCTTGGGACTGTGTGGCTGAGAGAGCCCAGCTGGGGTGGCTGGCTAAAAGTCTCCTCCCTTTTTCCTTTTGCTTCTCTATCTTTTGTACCTTACTGACCTCAAGTGAAATGGTTCTCCGAATAAAAAATGAGATTTTACTGCCATTGTTTGCTTCTGGGGACTGTGTGGCTCAGATATTGCTTTTTGTGTGTGTGTGTGGGGGGGGGGGAGGCACACACAGTGATGCTCAGGGGTTACTCCTGGCTATGCATTCAGAAATCGCTTCTGGCTCAGGGGATGCTGGGGGATTGAACTGCGGTCAGTCCTAGGTCAGCTGCATGCAAGGCAAGCACTCTACCGCTGTGCTACTGCTCAGGCCTCAGATATTGCATTCTTTTTTTTTTTTTTTTTTTTTTTTTTTTTGGTTTTTGGGCCACATCCATTTGATGCTCAGGGGTTACTCCTGGCTATGTGCTCAGAAATCGCCCCTGGCTTGGGGGGACCATATGGGACACCGGGGGATCGAACCACTGTCCGTCCTATGCTAGCGCTTGTACCTTACCTCTAGCGCCACCTTCCCGGCCCCAGATATTGCATTCTTAACATCAAAAAACCATTTGCTTTGTGCTGAGTATTCTACATGTTAAGTATCAGGCTCTCTTAGACCTAAATAGTATGTTAATCATTACTTTCAAACATATAGGAATAATTACTGTCATGCTCTAAGGGTGATGTGGCTATGTTTATAGCCTCCTAGAGAAAATGAGATTTGTAGAGTAGAGGGCAGAGGTTAATTATGCTGATTCAAAGGTGAATACCTCAAGGGTCTTAACTTGCTGGTAGTAGTGTTTTTGGCCATTAGGAGAAGAAAAGAAGAGGCTACTATAATTTGTCACTGCAAAAAGCTCTTGGATTTATCTATATGTCTCAGCAACTTGACATTTTTCCTTTTTTTTATCAGGACAATTTTGGTAAACCATATCTATAAATATTACATAATGTTGTTTTGTAATGTGCTTGAGGGCTAGATTCTAGGTTTATTTTCTCTAATTCTATTTTGTATATTACTCTGAATTAACCCCTTTTCACTAAGAGTTATTGATTGATTCTTGTAGATAAAAGTGATAATCACTTTAATATCTGGCTTCATTCTGGAACTTCATGTCTACTTTCATTTTCAATTCTTTGCCAGGCCACAGTGGTTCAACTTAGTATTTTTATTTCCAGTGTATCAAATGTCTTGTCATTTCTCACATCTTATTAAAGTCTAAATAGGAAATGGATTGCACTTTGTCGTGTTGGTGTTCTATATCATCTTTCCATGACCATTCTGCTGGCTGCCTCAGCTCAGTCAGTTCTGCCTCCAGCATAACATACCAATTATACAAACAGTATAACACATCTTTGTTGCATTGCACACAACTGACAAATGCTTGTTTTATTTTGTATTGACATTGGTTAATAAAAATATAAATATTTACTTACTTAGCATTGCAGTGTTATCCTGCCACACCCACCACCAATATGCTGTATATAACTTTTCAGTGCTCCCTTTCTCTTTTCAGCCTCAATTCTGTGCTTAGAATCTAAGAATTTTATATTGCACTCTCCCCTTGTTTTATAATCAGATTTATCTGTGATCTATATTTGTTTACCTTTCTTCTTCTGAATATATCATTGATCATAGGGTTGATAAGGGGATAGTACTTAATGCTTTAAAAATTTAGAGATAAAACCAAGTCTTCCACCAGCAAAAAACACTTGACAGTTCTGATTTCAGGTGATGTGTAGCACATTTTAGCAATAAAGTTTATTTTAACTGAAGTATGTACATTAAAGTTGCTTTTAGATAGAGTATTAATATTATACTTTAATAGACTGTAGCATAGTATAAATAAATATAATATTTCTTTTTTGCTCTACAGTTTTTAGAAAACTTTTTATTTGAACACCATTGTTACGAAGTTGTTACGAAGTTGTTCTTAAGATCTGTATTTTTAAACAGATAAAGTTGTTTATGATCGAGTTACCAGTACAGATTTCCCACCATAGTGTCCCCAGTTTCCCTCCCATCCACCCTCCCCTGCCTGACTCTGGGGCAGGCATTTTTTTTTTTTCTTGCTCTCTTTTCTGCTCTTGCTCTCTTTTTTCTTTGTTGATACTGTGTTTTGCACTATTGCTAATTAAGAGGTACCAAGTATATTACTTTATCCCTTTCAACACATGGTTCTCATCCAGAGTGTTTCCAACTATTACTATCACTGTGGACTATTCGCTACCCTAACCCTAGTTATGGCAAACTTCCTACTTGGACTGCTCCTTCTGTTCCTCATCTCTATTGTCTATAGGTATTATCATATTACCTTATTTTTCTTATACCCCACACATGAATTACATTATTCTGTATCCTTCCTCTCTATCTATCTCATTTCAATCAAATAATCTCTATATCCATTCATGTTTTTTTTGTTTTTTGTTTTTGTTTTTGTTTTTGTTTTTGGGTCACACCCGGCGGTGCTCAGGGATTACTCCTGGCTGTCTGCTCAGAAATAGCTCCTGGCAGGCACGGGGGACCATATGGGACACCGGGATTCGAACCAACCACCTTAGGTCCTGGATCGGCTGCTTGCAAGGCAAACACCGCTGTGCTATATCTCCGGGCCCGATATCCATTCATGTTTAAGCAAATTCCAAGACTTCAATTTTCCTAACAGCTACGTAGTATTCCATTCTGTAGATCAGGGGTCTTCAAACATTTTAAACAGGAGGCCAGTTCATTGTCCCTCAGACCATTGGAGGGTCTAACTATAGTAAAAACAAAACTTATGAACGAATTCTTATGCACACTGCATATATCTTATTTTGCAATGAAGAAACAAAACAGATACAAATACAATATGTGGCCGCGGGCCATAGTTTGAGGACCACTGCTAGATGTACCACAGTTTCTTTAGCCACTCACTTGTTCGGCATTTGGGTTGTTTCCATATTTTGGCTATTTAAATCAGGGGTCTCAAACTCAATTAACCTGGGGGCCGCAGGAGGCAAAGTCAGGGTGAGGCAGGGCCGCATAAGGGTTTTCACAAAAAAAAAAAGTCCTCAAATGTCATTAACAGTTTTAATTATTTCTTCTGAACATAAATAGAACATTGAGTGAAGATATGAACAGTTCTTCTGAACATGGCATCTTTTGCCTATTCCTTGCTGCCAGAGACTTGACAGCGCTTCTTCTCACAAATCTGAACCACATTGGGCCCGGAGAGATAGCACAGCGGCGTTTGCCTTGCAAGCAGCCGATCCAGGACCAAAGGTGGTTGGTTCGAATCCCGGTGTCCCATATGGTCCCCCGTGCCTGCCAGGAGCTATTTCTGAGCAGACAGCCAGGAGTAACCCCTGAACACCGCCGGGTGTGGCCCAAAAACCAAAAAAAAAAAAAAAAAAAATCTGAACCACATTTGGCTTTAGGGAGGAAGTAGTTGAGACCCTCAGTATGGCTTGAAGACGATCATCATTAAGTCTAGACCTGTACTTTGACTTATTGAAGTTCAATGTGGAGAATAACTTTTCACACAAATATGTGCTTCCAAAAAGGCACATGGTGCACTTGAACATTCGGGGAAGCTGGGGGGCAATTCTCTCAAAAATTGCCCATCCGTGTCTGCTTTTCCACTAATCTCCCTGAACTTGGCTTTGGGATCAGAGTTGCATTGCAGGTCAATGAGCTCCATTTGAAGCACAAGAGGGGCATCTTGCACATCAAAGGAAAAGGGGTCCACAAAAATTTGGAAAGTGGTTCTGTGCTTTTTGAAGTCTGCAAATCTGATCAAATTCCTTCTCTAGCTTAAAAATAGCATCAACATATTTCTCACCACTGAATGGTATGCCTGCATCCACAAGTTCCTTGCATGCTGGGACATGGCAAAGGTTTGTCTGAGAGAGCTGGGATTTCCATAACACAAGTTTTGTGGAGAATGCTCTCACGTTGTCATAGACAGCACTGATAAGCTGCCCCGAGTCTTGTAACATCTTGTTTAGGACATTCAGCTTATGTGAGATGTCAACAAGAAAAGCTAAGTCCATGAGCCATTTGTGATCACTCAACTCAGAAACAGCATTCCCATCCTTCTCCATGAAGGCTTTCACTTCTTCTCTCAACTCAAAAAATCTTTTCAGGACATTTCCCCTGCTGAGCCAATGTACCTCGGTGAAATAGAGCACATCTCCATATTCTGACTCCATTTCGTCTAAAAAAGCACAGAACCTCCTGTGCTTTAAGCCCCTGGATCTGATTTGGTTGATGCATTTCACAACAACAGACATCACATTGTCACACAGCAGGCATTTACTGCAAAGGGCCTGCTAATGGATAATGCAGTGAAGAGCAATGACCTTCTCTACACCCTCCTCTTCAAGTTTTTTTTGAACAAGTGCCACCAGGCCATTTTTCCTCCCTGTCATCGATGGCACTCCATCAGTTATTATTCCAACAAACCTCTTCCATGGCAAACCTGCATTCTCAATGGCATCACACAGATGCCGAAATATCTCATTAGCGGTGGTCTGGCCATGCATTGGAATTATTGTGAGCAGCCCTCTGTCAATTCAAAATTGCACTCAACACCACGGACATAAATTGTGAGCTGCACAGTGTCTGTTATATCTGTGCCCTCGTCAAGAGCAACTAAGTATGCATCAAAACATTTGGGTTTCTCACACAGTTGATAAATGTCACTTGACATGTCAGAAATGCGCTCTGCCACAGTGTTGACAGGCTGATTTTGCTAAACTGACCTTTCTTTTCCATACAGATAATATTTGCAGCCTGTAACATGCATTGTTTTAACAAACTCTCCTTCTGTGAATGGTTTCCCTGCCTTAGCAATCATCTCACTAACCATGTAACTAGGTTCGACTGATGCAACATTCTCTTTGGTTGCTTTCTTGAAGAAATCTTGTTGCCTCATTAGACATGCTTTAAGACTGGAAACCTGCTTGGCTCTCTCATTTCCCTGATATTTTGCACATTCCTCAGCATGTTTAGTTGAATAATGGCGTTTCACGTTGTATTCCTTGTGCACTGCAACTTTCTCTGAGCAAATAAGACATGTGGGGATGCCCCTGTGCTCAACAAAGAAATACTGTGTCTCCCACTTTTCCTGAAATTGTCTGTGCTCGTCATCAATCTTTCTCTTCACTGCAGGCTTTGATGAAGTCATGATGAAGGTATGACAAAATCTAATTCTGTAATAAACTTCTCTCCCTCTCTCCCTTAACTCCCTTAGGCCTCCAATAATGCAAGGGACAGCAGGCAGGAGCAGCGGAAATGACATCTGCGCTAGGCACAAAGTATTCGCGATTATTCGCTTACCGAATATTCTCAATAAAAAAATCGCATTAATAAGAAAAAAATCGGGGGGCCTGGGCGGTGGCGCTAGAGGCAAGGTGTCTGCCTTGCCAGCACTAGCCTAGGACGGACTGTGGTTCTATCCCCTGGCGTCCCATATGGTCCCCCAAGCCAGGAAGGACTTCTGAGTGCATGGCCAGGAGTAACCCCTGAGTGTCACCGGGTGTGGCCCCCCCCCCCAAAAATAAAGAAAATCACATTAAACATTTGCATACCCCGAAGGGAACTGCTCGGAGTATGTGAATGTTTAATGCAATTTTTCCTTACTAATGCGATTTTTATTGCGATTATTCGGTAAGCGAATAATCGAATACTGCGATATTTGAAGGCTGGCCATGGGCCAGAAAATGTTGTATGGAGGAGGGCGGTGGGCCTCGAGTTTGAAACCCCTGGTTTAAATAGTGCTATGAGAAACATGGGAATGCAGAGGCTTTTCTTCATTTATTTGGTTTGTGGGGGGGAGCTCCCTAGGGAATATCCCTAGGAGTGATCTTGCTGGCTCATATTGAAGCTCAATTTTTAGTTTTATGAAGAATATCCATATTATTTTCAAAAAAGGCTGGAACAGTTGACATTCCCACCCTCAGTGAATGAATGAGAGTCCTTTTCTCCCCACATCCATACCAGCACTGAATGTTCTTGTTTGTGATATGTGCAGTCTGTCACATGAAATGATTTCTCTTTGTTGTTTTGTTTGCATCTCCCTAATGTTTAGTGATGGGGAACTTTTTTTTTTTCATATGCCTAGCAACCATTTAAATTTTTTGTTTGAAGAAATCTGTTAATTTCTTCTCATTTTTTTTCTTCTTGGTAAGTTATCAGTGCCTTCTATAAGATACTATACTTAGATATTAACTTTATAACTTAGATATTTAACTGATGGATATTGAGTGGATAGTTTCTTCCACTCTATGGGTAATCCTTGTATCCTAGTCACCTTTTCTTCAGAAATGCAGAAGTTCCTGAGTTTAATGTAGTCCAGTTTGTTTATCTTTGCTTCCATTTCCTTGGTCAGTGATGTTCCTTCCTTGAAGATACCTTTGGCTTCAATGTCATGGAGTATATAGATTGCCTATATTGTCTTTTATGTATCTTATTTTCAGATACTTTTATTTTTATTACTTTCAGGTTTCAGGTCTTATATCAAAGTTTTTAAACCATTTTTTTTCAAAGTTTTTAAACCATTTTTATTTGACTTTTGTGCACAACATTAAATAGAGGTTTGAATTCATATTTTTGCATTCTGTTGACCAGTTTTCTCAACACCAGTTGTTGAAGAATTTTTCTTTACTCCACTTTGTATTTCTTGCCCCTTTATCAAAGATTAATTGATCAGATACCTGAGTGACAGTCTAAGAATATTCAAGTTTGTTTCATTGATCTGAGGTGCCCTCAGCAAATCCCACTGAGCTCACATAGTTCTCTTCAATTCAAAATAGTGCTTTTTAGTCCAAACCCACAAACTGCCTTCAGCCACTTTTGTTGTATCCACACACATCTGTTCGATTCATAAGATCCCTTTTTTCAGTTCAAATTTTTCCCATAGCCAACAACAACTCCTGCTGTGTTCACATACATCAGTTAGGTTTCAAATATTGTTAGTTCTATTTGTATTTCCAAATTAGCTATTGACATTGAGCATTTTTTTTCGTGTGCCTATTGGACATACATCTGTTTGTCTTCTTTGGAGAAGAATTTCTGTTCTATTTTTTTTTTCTCTTATTGGTGTGGTTGTATGTGTTGAATTTTGTAAATTTTAAAATTTAACTTGAATAGTTAGATCATTTTCAGTTAGTGATATAGCGTGCAAAGGCTTCACCTGTTCATTTTCATTGTATTTCCTTCAGTTTTTTATTGTTTAGTTTTGATTCTATACCTGGTAATTCTTGTAAACATCTTGCATCATGTGTTGGGCATAAATATAGGGGTAGAGCATTTAAAGCGTGCAATTTAGACCTCTGAGGTTTTTTTTCCCCAGCCCTCTTTTTTTTTGTTTAATAATTTATTGTGCCCTTTTTTTTTTTTGCCATTTTTTTGGGGGGTCTCACACCCGGCAGCGCTCATGGGTTACTCGTGTCTTTATGCTCAGAAATCTCTCCTGGCAGGTTCAGGGGACCATATGGGATGCCGGATTCGAACTACTGTCCTGTGTCTAAAGCAAATGCCTTACTGCTGTGCTATCTCTCTGGCCCCTTATTGTGCTTTTAATTTGATATAATCCTGTTTGTTTAGTTTTTATTTTAACTGCTAAAGGAATAAAATTACCAGACACCACTAATGTCAAAATCATGAAATATTTTGATTGTTTTCTTCGAGGTATTTTTCATGTCTAACATTGATATACCTAATCCATTTTGAGTTCACTTTTGTGCATAAAAAATCGATATCATTGGAATTAACTAAATAGACTTGATGTCACATGGAATTAGTACATCTAAAAAGGTAGACTTGAAAGTCAATAAAAAAAGTAAAAAAAAAAAGTAACAAGCACTGATAGGACTGTGAAATGTTAATTATACATCAAATGCATAGGTATATTCCAAATGGGCCTGAGGTTTTTAAAAAGGGAACCACATATAAAATATTAATATTGGTGAAAACTTTTATCACCTTTTGAGTGACAAGTTTTTATGGCTCACAATTTAAAAGCATAACAAAGACATGCAATGAATTTGATTATGAAACATTAAAAAGAGCATAGCCCTATGCTAAATTCTTCTCTTCTGAGGGTTTCTTTCTCTTCTGTTTTTCAATGATCCTTTTTGTTTCTAAGGATTGTTTTAATTAAAAATAAAACTTACACACAGCGCACATCATGAAGAAAAGATTAAAAATATGAAACTATCTCCACCCACAAATGCTACAATCCTAACTGGTGAAGAGCTATGCATAGAGAAGAAAATTATCAATCTTATATAATGGAGAATTATTCAGACATGTGGTAGAAAAGAAACTCAAAGAATGCTTAAGCAATGAAAACATATCCAGTCTCATTTTTAATAAAGAAAGGCACGGTAAAACTCTCTTGGGTTTTATTAAATCAGCAGAAATCCACAATTTTTTGAAAACAAGTTCTGCTATTTAAAATGAGGAAATGTAAATTCTCACATTTACTGAGAATACAGTGTGGTAAAAGTCCTTATGGAGGAAATTTTGGCAGCCTTACAGATGTACATAATTTTTGATAATTCAAACCTTTGAGAATATTACAAAGGCAAATTGGCCCAAACTGGACACATACACAGGAAATTTCTATTATTTTTATATTACAAAGAGAAAAATTTGTTAGGACTGGTAACATGTGAGAGATAGTGCCTGGGTTAAAGCACTCACCTTGCAAGTGGCCAACTCTGGCTTGATCCCTGGTACCACATTTGGTTCCTCAAATACTGCTAGGGCTAGGTGTGATATCTGAGTACAGAACCAGGAGTAAGCTCTAAGCATTACTAGGTATGAACAAACCCACCACTCAAAATATCCATCAATAGGCAACTATCTAAATAAATTATGATATAGTCTTACAGTTAAGTATCATACAGCTAAAAAGTGTTAATACAAAGATGAAGAATAAGACATGTAGTTTTAAATAATAATAGGTTAATATTCATAACAATAGCCTATAAGGGAAGAAAGGAAGGTGAATAGATAGGAATAAAATTTAGAATTTTAAAATGTTACCTGATTTTATAAATTTTTATTTTATTTTTGTTTTCTTTTGGACTATATCCAGTGATGCTCAAAGGTTATTCCTGAGCATTTGTACTCAGTGCTGGGAAACCATATATGAAGCTGGAGATTGAATCTGGGTTGACTACAGGTAAAGCAAGCATCCTTTCTACTGGACTATCTCTAGCCCAGATTTCATAAATGTTCTCTTGGATCCAGTAATAGTTTTCATACTGATAAGATAGACTTTTGGTCATTCCTAAAATTCAAAAGGGAATTTTTTTCTTTTATAAAAGAAGCTTAGCATATTATAGATTGTTAAGATAATTCCCGAGGGTCTTTAAAACAGTGAATTGTGGGGCCAGAGAGATAGCACGGAGGTAAAGTGTTTGCCTTTCATGCAGAAGGTCATTGGTTCGAATCCCAGCATCCCATATGGTCCCCCGAGCCTGCCAGGAGCGACTTCTGAGCATAGAGTCAGGAGTAACCCCTGAGCGCTGCTGGGTGTGACCCAAAAACAAAAACAAGAAACAGTGAATTGCACTATATACATGTCTCTTAGGACCATCTTGGTCGCAACAAATTATAAAACATTCCTAAAATGTTAATAAGATTATATTAAAAAGACACAAGGAATTTTGATTAGATTTTATTGGCCAACAATGGGTAACTTAATAAAGATAAAGTAACATATATGTTGAATCTACGAGTTTATAAAGACATAAAGAATTTGGTGAGATATTTAAAACACAGCCTGAAGTATTCGCTGTTCTCTTCGTTTTGTGCTCAGGGATCATCCCTGGAAGTGCTGACACCAGATATAGTATCAAAAATCTAACTGGCTTGGCCAAATGCACAGTAAATGCATTAACCTGGGTGAACTATTTGTCCTAAAGAACTTTTAAAAAGACATTTTATTTGTTATTGCTATTGCTGTGGTGCATATTAGAGAGTATTTTATCAAAACGACATTGTCGGGTGAGGTGGAGGAAGGAGGTGTTTATTCTCCCTTTCTTCTCAAATTATACTTTAAAATAACCCAATAGATATTAGGAAGTTTCTTTGAACATAAAAGATTCTATTGTTATGATGGCTTGCTGGGAGGGATATAGGTATGGGTGGAAACTTGGAACATTGGCAGAGCGAGGTTGACACTGGCGATGTGATTGGTGCTGTAACATTGTCTAAAACTTAACTATGAATACATTTTTAAATAACAATAGTTTAAATGAAAAAAATTAATAAAAGAATAAAGACAATGCTATTTAAGTATGTGGATGAATGTGTTGTGTGTAGCTAAAATTGATATTTTTAAACAGTATCTTTTATTTAGTATACTTCATGGTGATATATTATGTTAGAATGCTTTAAATCATCTGAAATAGAAAGATATAAATTTCAATACTTCCCCGAAGGCTAGGGAAGTCAGTAAAAGCTCAAACTGCTAGATAGGATTTTATTTTTTCTTTCACAAACTCGTGTAACTGTAAAACTTTACAGGTCTGCTTTAACAAGGCCCTTTGGGATGTAAGACTATTTATCTAGACTCTTAATAAAATGAAAACTTTCTATATTTAACCCCAAAGCACAACTGATCCTAACAATTCTGTAAGCTGGGAGAAGAAATTTTGTTTTGTAGACTGACTCAGAAACAAAATTAGACACTAGCTAGTGCCTTCACATTAGCATGATGGTACTGGGATAGGGATAGTAAAACCAATATTTCAGCTCTTTACATAAAAAAATAAAAATGAAATGCTTCTTTGTTAGTTGTTCAGAGTATAAGCTAACATATTAAAATGACTTCAACAGAACTTTGTTTCACAGAGCACTCTAATGTCTTCATTGGAGTCAAGTTTCTCTAGGACTATGTTGTCTGGCAAAGACCTGTGAGTATCATTTTGCTTTCAGACAACACTTGAAATCTGCCATTGGCATCTGCTTAGCTCCACTGAGAATTGGGGCCTAGGAGGAGGGTTGCTTCTAAGATGAATGTGTGCTTGCATGTAACCTAGCAGAAAGAACGAGAGCTGCTGCAGAGAAAATAGTGTCATTTTGAAAGGTGTTCAGCGTTTGTATTGGTTTGTTCTGTTTTAATGAGTCTAGGTCATGCTGTAAATTTATTCTTAGAGCCTCAGAGCAGGTGATTTTTATAGATTTGTAATGTAGCATATATAATTTAAGGGCAGTGAAGAAGTCAGGAGGGGAGAAGGCAAATGTTACAAAATTAGAGTCAATATTATTTGCAGACCTTAAAAAGCTAACTAGATAGTCAGTTTAACTTGAGGCTAAGTGTCCAGTCTAAACTGGAAGAAAGTTGAGACGGGCCAATAAATGAATGTGTGCATGAGTAGAAAGATGCACAGACAAATAAAAGTATTCATAATTGGTAATGTGATTACTAGTGAATAGATTTCTATGCTGCAGAATAAATTTAAGAATTGGAAAATAGACAATATTGAAACAAGATCATAATGAAAGGGTAACATTTTGAAGGCATTGACAAATTAACAAAAATGAAAATTATTAGCCAGAGAGCATTTCTGGGTTCAATTTTAAGGGTTTCACTTCAACTGTTAACCTTAATTCTACAAAAGTAAGTTATTGGAAAAAGTATATTACTTAGAAGACTCTTGGGACTTCTGGGTTATACCATCTCTGTTTCAATGGAAGAGAAGATGTTTCCAAGACAATAAAAGAATTCCAGTGTAAAGATATAGATGGTATTTCTATGGAGGAATTTATGATTTAGACAATGAAGGAAAGAAAGAACAAATACCCAGAGACACGACAATGTCAAAAATACAGGCTGAAAGGTCAGAAAGTAGAAACCATACAGGTATAAAAATTTAGACAAGTCAGAGAAAAGTTTAGGAGCTTCCATTCTGAAAGAATTAAAGTTGGTCAAAATGGAAGAAGACTTTGTACACTTTGTACACTGGTTTTAATTCTTTAACCTGAACAGCTATTCGAAATTTGAGTTCCTAGTCATAGTTAAAAATAGAATCTTAATTTTGGGGAAACCATCTGTTAAAACAGCTGTTGATTAAACAGTCTTTTCTTAGGTTGTAAGATCCAATGGAATCATAACATAAGATAGATAAGTTATGATTATAATTTTTAATATATAATATGGGTGGATGTTAAATTCAGTGTTAGATTGAACAACAATAATTTTCACAAATTGTCACTTTCTCAGGTTTATCTTGGACAAGTTGCAAAACAAATAATATGAACTTTTATTTATTCCAAGTCCATAGAAATTATTTAAACTATTTTCCTTTCATTACAGCTGTATTTCCTGGCTTATTTAAAAAAGGAAAGCTCTTTTATTCTTTGTAATATAAGAGTAACCATCAAATTTGCCAAAGGCAACACAGCTTTAAATCTGGAACAATTTTAGTGATAAAAATATTGAATTTCAAATTTGCCACCTGAATTTTTTCCATGGAAATGAATACTGATTGGATTAATTTTGGGTAGATACTAAAGTTCCTATAAGATGCATAAAAACTAATTTTGCTTCATATAATATGAACATATTTTAAAGTCTCAGATAAGTTCTATTTATTTTCAAACTAAAAATAGTTTTACTTCTTATATCATCAACAGTCATTTACTGTAAGCATTTGAAAGAAGAAAAAGAAGGAAGAGAGCAGAGTTCTTAAAAATTGTCTTTATCAAAAACTGCTGCTAGCATTTTTCCCTTTTCTCTGCATACATCTCTTTATGCACATATAAAGGAAGTTAGAAAATATAAGATGCAGTAATCAATTTTAGCTAAATGTGTATTCTTCATTTTGCTTTATTATAACTTGCCAAGTTATTGTGATGATCTTTTCATGTGAATATAGATATCAGTCATTTAAATCTTGATATTTTTTGAGTTTGCTAGTTTCTAACACATAGTTTATAAGTAATTAGAGTGCAATGTTTATAAGTAATTAGAATCCCAGAATACTAGAGATGTTAATCAGAGGTGAACTCCTCTGATTAAGTCCTCAAAGGTCAAATTTTTATGCTTCATATAAAATGTGTTTATTTTCTTTCGAAAGCAAGTATCATGATTTTTTTGTTTTTGCTTTTGGGCTACACCCAGCACTGCTCAGGGGTTACTCCTAGCTCTGCCCTCAGAAGTCACTCCTGGCAGGCCCGGGGGACCATATGGGATCAAACCCGGATTCATCCCAGGTTGGCTACTTGCAAGGTAAACGCCTTACCACTGTGCTATGACTCCAGCTCCAAGTATCTTAATTTTATTTTTTTTAATATTTTTATTTATTTAAACATCTTGATTACAAATGATTGTGATTAGGTTTCAGTCATGTAAAGAGCACCCCCTATCTCCAGTGCAACATTCCCACCACCAATGTCCCAAATCTCCTTCCATCCCACCCCCCCCACCTGTACTCTAGACAGGTTTTCCAGTTCCCTCATTCATTCTTTTTTTTTTAAATATATTTTTTAAGTATCATGATCATATTTGGGTTACAGTCATAACCAAAACACCCCCCTTCACCAGTGTAGCATTACCCCCTTCCCCCTTCCCATCCCTCGCCTGTATTCAAGACAGGCATTCTACTACAATTGTTTTTAAGTTCAGTAAGTTGTATTTTTTTTCCTTAAAGAATAAAAGTAAAAAAAAGTAAAGGTGTGATAGTAGCAAGAGCCATTGTTTGCATAGGTCCAAAAAAATGGGGAAAATGGAAAAAAATTCTTGACCTGATTACTAAAAAGGCCTCACCTCAGTTTATTGGCATAAGACAGACTCTGGGTTCCAGGCAAACCAGTCCATCTAACTCCAGTCATTCTCAAGGTCCCGGTGAAACTTTTTCACACTTTAGCTGTTGTTGGTATCAGATTCTTATATTTAAAGACTCTGGATTCTGTGCATCTCTTTCATCGATGTCA
This sequence comes from Suncus etruscus, assembly GCF_024139225.1. NCBI lineage: Eukaryota > Metazoa > Chordata > Mammalia > Eulipotyphla > Soricidae > Suncus > Suncus etruscus. The sequence goes on from NC_064851.1 coordinate 54,689,669, forward strand.
GGCTGATGTGGAGCATCCTCTAGTTTCAGCATACCATTGAGGAGCAATCTGCCCTACATGCAGACTGTTACTGAGTCGTCTGGGTGTTGGGAGCACTCTTTGGAGTAAGTCACTGCCAAAGTAGTGGTAGGTCTTCCCTGGTAGAGGCTTGGATCCTGGTAATGTTGAAGACAATTGTGGTTGTTTCCATAGATGGTATCCATTGTTCAGGTGTGTGTGGGCGATGCCCATTCTTCTGAGGCCTGAGCCAAATCATTATGCCAATGTTCAGGGTAAAAGGCCTAATTATATTACCAAATTTGTGTCCCTATCTCTATTAGAAAAGAACTTGTTTGCATATGTATTATTTCCCCATTTTAATGTGCCTATGCAAAAGAGAAGCAATGCCACAAGATATTGTTGATGCATCTGGGGGCTGACAAATCAAGTCCAACATTCCCCGTAACTTGGTACAAACATGAAATCTGTACAGCAATACTCTTCTACCAGTATTGCTTATAAAACAGATCTCAAAGGGGGAAAATCAATCAATCAAATAACAAATCCAGTGGGCAAAATTGTCACTATATAAGGATATTCAAAAAGAGTTATAGATGTTAAGGGAATACGTCTGAGATATACAAAGGAGATACACGTGACCCTTTTATGTTTTAGAAATAGTCAAGAGGAAGGGGGTGTTTCCAAGACACCACTTTGGTCTGTGATTGGACAAGCGAAGAGAGCATGGAGCCATGTCCTCCACTTGTTGCCTGTTGAAGCTTCCGACTCCCCGAGAGGCTTTTGCTTCCGAATTGCTGGACGTTGAGAGTTCAGCAGTCCCCTCCCAGCCCCTTGCATGAACAAGGAAACCTGGGGTCTCTTAAATTGCACCGCACTGGAACCCACTTGCTGGGACCCTGAGCAGGTGTCCAGGAATAACCATGGGACGGGGAGGAAGGAGAGAGAAGGCTGTGGGGGGTGACCCAGGCTGCATCTTCACCTTATCTTGGCCAAAAAGCCTACAGCATGAAACCTTGCCGTGATGCATTGCCTGCTTGAAGCTTCAGACTCCACCCAAAAATTACTGTGAAAGATATGTAATCCACCTTGGCCAAAACAAAAATCATTAGTACAGAAAATGGTTAAATGTGTGGTAACAAGAGATGGGAGTGAGAGAGTAAAGGAAGTATCTTAATTTTAAACAAAACACTTTGGTTATAAATGAAATGTCATTTTAAAATAAAAAATAAGTGATTTTAGGGGCCAGATAGCATGGAGGTAGGATGTTTGCCTTGCATGCAGAAGGTAGGTGGTTTGTATCCCGGTATCCCATATGGTCCCCGGAGCCTGCCAGGAGCAATTTCTGAGTGTAGAGCCAGGAGTAACCCCTGAGTACTGTCAGGTGTGAACCAAAAACAACAATAACAACAACAACAAAAAACAGTGATTTCAGTTGGATCATCAAGAAATATTGTTTTGACTTATTCCTAGATTAAAAAATTCAGATTTTCTTAACTTATAATTACAAATAATTTTTCATTACAGTGATTTGATTCTGAGGATGTTAATATTTTTGTATTCAGAGTAGGTTTTACATTATTAAAAGTATAGGACAGTTGCTCTTCTATTTTTTAATACTAGTAAATATAGTATATGACTAGTTTTTACCAAGTTACCAATCAGGTATCTTTAATAATATGTAAAATGCACAATAGGGTCCAGAATTAGCACAGCAGGTATGATGTTTGCCTTTTAAATGCTGACCCTGTTTCAATCCCTGGCATTTCATATGGTCCCTTCAGGTTGCTAGGACTAACACTAAGGTCCGCCAGATATGGCCCCAAAATAAAAAAAAAATTTTAAATGTACAATATATTGATTTTATACATATTATATATATCAGAGTTAGCTAATATTAAGGCCAACCCTGGTTCAATCCCTGGCACCATAGATGATACTTCAAGTACAAACAAGTGATTTCTGAACACCAAACCAGGAGTAAAACTTAAGTACCACTGAGTGTGGTGCAAAAACAAAGCACAAATCAAAGTGCTCTGAAGTTTTTTTTTTTTTTTTTGAGGCGTTAGTAATGTTGTTTTTTTTTTTAATAATTTTTATTGTGACCTAAGTGGATTACAAATCTTTCACAGTAATATTTTAGGCACAAAGTGGCAATGAACTCAGGGCATTCTCACCACCAGTGTTGTTCTCCCTCCAGCCCTGTACCCAGCATTCATATCCCCCTCCTTTGCCCACCGGGCTGCTAGTATAAGTGGTTCCCTCTGTGTCTAGTTTGTTGTAAATGGGTATCGATTCTGTTGTCCTTGGCTTTGGATTTTGTGTTTAAGACTGATCTTTTTTTTTTTTTTTTCTATTCAATGTTCATAAAACTGTTTTGTCTTGGTACCATCCATTTTCCCCCTCAATTTATGAGGCAGAACAAGATGATACAAGTTATTTTTGTTTGTTTGTTTTTGTTTTTGTTTTTGGGCCACACCACCAGCGCTCACGGGTCACTCCTGGCTATCTGCTCAGAAATCGCTCCTGGCAGGCACAGGGGACCATATGGGACGCCAGGATTCGAACCAACCACATTAGGTCCTGATCAGCTGCTTGCAAGGCATACACCGCTGTGCCGGCCCGGAGAGATAGCTCAGCGGCATTTGCCTTGCAAGCATCCGATCCAGGACCAAAGGTGGTTGGTTCGAATCCCGGTGTCCCATATGGTCCCCCGTGCCTGCCAGGAGCTATTTCTGAGCAGACAGCCAGGAGAAACACCTGAGAACCACGAGGTGTGGCCCAAAAAACAAAAAAAAAAACAAAAACAAAAACAAAAAAAAAAAAACACCGTTGTACTATCTCTCCTTCCCACAAGTTATTTTCATTATAGTTATAATCCTTATTATGATAGACCTATGACCTCCAAGTGGCCTATAAATTATTCTTTTTTTTTATTTTAACTTTCTTTTAATGTAGACATTAGTGTTTGAAGGCCTCAAGCACAAAAACAGATTTGAAGCACACAATAACTCAATTTTGTTTTAAAGGGGAGATAAAAATGACTTATAAAATATCATTTAGTGTGAGAAAAAAATGTAAGAAAACGACTTGATACCTATGAATAATCAATTACTTTCTGTAAAGAAACAGTTAATATTTAAGACCTTGTCATACAATTTTGTTGTATTTTTGTTCTGTTTTGTGGTAGCATTTTTAAAGAAGACATAAAAATGAATGTTTTATTTTAATGAAAATATATTTTGAAACATAAAACAAAGTATTTTCCTCCACTGTTTTAAATAAAAAGAAGAAAATATTTTGTTTTATTTATTTTATAAAGCTAAATAGGGAGCTTAAATTGATTTTATTTAGGGCTAAAGTTTTACCAGGACAATTTTATCTATTTTTTTCTTTTTTAATATCTTTATTTAAACACCTTGATTACAAATACGATTGTAATTGGGTTTCAGTTATGTAAAGAACAACCCCCAGTGCAACATTCCCATCACCAATGTTCCAAATCTCCCTCCCCACCCCAACCCCACCTGCACTCGAGATAAGCTTTCTATTTCCCTCATTCATTCACATTGTTATGATAGGTTCATATTTCTCTCTATAAATCATTCTTGAAAGTTTTATTTCTTCCTTCTCAACTAGAAAAGAGGGGTGAAATCATGCTATGCACTGCTATATGAATACAACTAAGATTATGCTGAGTGAAGCTGATCAGAGGGAGAGGGACAGATATAGAATGATCTTATGTCGAATATAAGGAAACATAGCAAAGGAATAATAAATGTTCAGTAGCAATAGCTATTGAGAGCCTATAAAATGAGTCTTTCATGGGGTGAGGTGCAATAGGAAGGAACCTTGGGATATTGGAGGAACAATGATTTTCTAATGGTGTTTGGATTTTGGAGCATTGTGTGCTTGGAATTCTATTTAAAGTAATGCATATTGTATCTAAATAAAAATTGGAGGAAAATTCTAAAAACTTATTATTATAGAATATTTTCTAATTTTTAGATATTATATATTTTAGAGGTTATATAGAAAAATTCATATTTTGTAAAATTCTTTGAAAATGTGTCCTAAATGTTTGCTCTTAGTAATACGTTAATTTTTATATGTTTGATTTTTAAACGTTTGAAGTTTTCTACAATTAGGGCAAATAAGCTGGTGTCTGTAGATAGACTTCTAATTATTACAGTTGTAATGATATCACTTCTAATTATGCATTGTCTGGCAGACTTGTTCATAAGGTAGGTTCTCTTTCTTTGAAAGGTTGTCAATCTACTTCCCCTGAGTATATAAGTTTTTAATATCTTATATGTGAATTTCACACTTATGGGTTTTTTTTTAAACTTTATTGACTGATTGATTGATTGATTGGTTTTTGGGCCACACCCAGGTGCACTTGGGTTACTCCTGGCTCTACATTCAGAAATCGCAGGCTGTGGGACCACATGGGATGCTGGGGATTGAACTTGGGTTCGTCCTGGGTCAGTCGCATTAAAGGCAAATGTGCTATCTCTCTGGCCCCTCACACAATATTGAAATTGATTTGTTTTGATATCTTTATCTTTTATTTTGGTTTTTGGGCCACACCCAGTGACACTCAAGGGTTACTCCTCGCTCCTGGCTTGGGGGACCACCATATGGGAAGCCAGGGGTTCGAACCACTGTCCATTCTAGGTTAGCGCATGCAATGCATACCCCCTATGACTTGAGACACTGCTCCAGTCGCTGATATCTTTTTTAAAGCAAAATAATTTTCCTCACTTTATTATATGGGGTCATCATATTTTGACAAAGTTATAGATTTTATGAAAAAAAATTTCAGGTTTTGTATATCAAATTTTTTATCTTAAGAGCCTTTTAATTCAAAGAAAGTGAAACAATAAAAAACTAGAAGGAAATATTTTTGCCCACCACTCATTTAATTAACCATTACTATCGAAAACATATAATACACTTAAAATTTAGCAAGATAAACAAGCAATTCTCAGAAAAATTCTACTCCAGCTACTGTGCCTATGCAAAAAAAAAAAAAAAACTTGCCATGCCCCTTCCTATTATTTTCCTTTTTTTTAATATGGTGTGGGTTTTTTTTTGTCTTTTTCTTTCTTTCTTCTTTTAAATTTAAATTCATAGCTTCTAAACAGGAGCTCATCCCCTTTTTGTCCTGTCTTTTTTTTTCTTTTTCAACAGACCTATAGAACATGAATTGAGAGAAAAAAAGTAAACAGTACCATGACAAGCAATCTCATGAACATTGGAAATAAAAAAAAAATGTCAGTCCTAAATCCCAACCCAAAGTCAACAACAATAGAATCAGGAGACCCAAACTACAACAATCTATACACAAAAGGGACTTGTTGCACTAGCAGTTCAGGGGGCTAAGGGTAGAGACAGGGGAAGCATGCTGGGAACAGGACGGAGGGTGGTCAACACTGGAGGTGGAAATTGCCCTAATTCATTGTCACTATGTACCTTAATACAACTGTGAAAGACTTGTAATTCACGTTGGTCTCAATAAAAAAAAAAGAAGAAAAATTCTAAGACATACAGGTGGCCTATAGGTATATGAAAAAGTGCTTTATATCAGTTATTATCAGAGTTACAAATCAAAGCAATGAGATATCTTGCACCAGTGCAACTGACATATATCAAAAAGAACAAATGAGCCCAGGTAGAAGAGAGGCAAGGAGAAAAATAAGGACCTCTGGCCAATAGAAGTGGGAGTAGCTGTGGTTTATGGGCAGTGAACTATGTGAGTGGGCCCAGGAAAGAGCATGGCCAGGAGAAAAATAAATCGACTGTAGACCAGTAACACTGGGAGAATCTGTGGGTTGTGGGCAGGGATTGGACTAAAAAGTGCCATTTTGAATTGAACTGAGGTGAACAACCTTGTAACCATGGTGTTCAAATAAAAAAATTTTTTTAAACTTCAGAACAAAAAAGAAGTATTATATTTATTTACACTGTGCTACAATCTATTAAAGTATAATAATAATACTCTAAAAGCAATTTTATTGTAATAATCTCCATATCTATCCATGTATAAGCAAATTTGATTTAGGAAACTCATTTTTTCTATAATTTTCCCAGAACCTACTAATTTAAGAAACTTTTACTAATGAATCTTATTTTGAAATATATAAATACTAACTTTTATGTATTTTTTCTTTTTTCTTTTTTTTTTTTTGGTTTTTGGGCCACACCCAGTAACGCTCAGGGGTTACTCCTGGCTATGTGCTCAGAAGTTGCTCCTGGCTTGGGGGACCATATGGGACACCGGGGGATCGAACCGCGGTCCGTCCAAGGTTAGTGCAGGCAAGGCAGGCACCTTACCTTTAGCGCCACCGCCCGGCCCCATTTTATGTATTTTTTCAGGTAATGTTTTTAAATATTTAAATACAGTAGAGCAAATGTGACATGTCTTAACAATTATGCTTGCATATTAAGTTGTTCCAAAATTTGTATTCTTGATAGTCCAACATCATTTAAAAATTAGTGATTCTTTTCAACTTAATATTAAATAATTTTATCTTTTAAATATATCTCTAATCTGTTTGTATGTTTTGTTATACTTGAAATTATATTTAAACATATACAGATATAAGCTATATTATATTCAAATACTGTTAATAAACTTTATTAACTGGGTCCTTCTAAGACTGAAGAGTATGCATTAAATAATGAAGTCTGATAAGCATGAGGTTTGTTTTTATATCTTGATATCTCATATACCTTTTTTTGGTAGACAATATTTTGGACTTATTTATAATATTATAGTTTGTTGATTTTTAATAAAATTTGTTCTTTCCCTATTGCATGAAAGACCTGTCTTTCCAGGAAGATTGAGTTGTCTTTTTTTTTTTTTTTTTGTCTCAAGTTCCTTTTCCTGATATTGTTTAATCTTTCATTTGTTCTCAGTTCTTTTTGTTAAAAGTATAGATCCCCAACCTTTGCACTTTCTTCTTTTGTCTTTAAAAATAGATACGATGGAAAAAAAAATAGATAGGATGTAGTTGCTTCTCTAGGGAATTTTGTAAAGTCATGTGTTTAGAAATAAAGATGGTGTGTCCTCTACTTGCATTTTGGTATATTGCTTAAGGTCATCTGGCTGACAGTTCTAGTCTCTCAGGATAGCTTTTCCTTTTCCTGTACCTTAAAAAAAAAACAAAAACACAGAAATAGGTTTTGATTTATGTTTAATTCATTTCCCTTTAAATATCTTTCTTGGTTTTATAAGGAAAAATAAACTGATTTAGTTCTATAGTTTTTCAGAAGTAATCCAAATTCTAGATTTCTTAAAATGTTTTTATTGGTCACAGAAGTTTATATTGATAGTTGAGCCATTGAGTCTTGAAAGTATAACCTATCATTTAATCATTGTATATCCTAAATTCCTCATACTAAATTTGATGATTGATTTTAGATAAATTTTTAATATACTAGGACATCTCTCCATCTTGATTGTTCTCACTTCTTTGTTTCTAATTATATTATCTTAATGTGAACAATATTCTAAAGTTTTGTCTCATGATTACTCATTAGTTCTGCTTTCAGGACTATATCACCAAAGCTATTTTTTATGTATTGCTTTTTTCATAGACAAGGTTGTATGAAATCAAATTAGTTCAAGTGATTACAATTACAGAGAAATAGTTTTTACTAATTTCTTCAGGCTGCCTTTTTTTTTTATTTTGTTGATCATTTTCAATTTTTTTTGTTTTTTTTGGGGGGGGAGGGGGTCACACCCGGCAGTGCTCAGGGTTTACTCCTGGCTCTATTCGAACCACGGTCCTCCTGCATGCAAGGCAAATGCCTTACCTCCATGCTATCTCTCCGGCCCCATTTTCAAATTTCTTAAGCTGTGCATTAAATTATCTACATAGGCCCTTCCTTCCTGAAGAAAGCTATAAATTTTCTTCTTACTACTGCTTTATTGTGTCTTCATTTTAATTTGTTTCCAGGAATCTAGATTTGCTCTTTAATTTCATCGCTGACCCCAGTGGTAGTAGTGATTCAGTAGTGAGATGGTTAATTTTCATGTGTTACAGTTTTTTCTGTGTGTGTTTTTTTTTTTTTTTTTGGTTTTTGGTTTTTGGGCCACACCCGTTAGACGCTCAGGGATTACTCCTGGCTATGCGCTCAGAAATTGCCCCGGCTTGGGGGACCATGTGGGACGCCGGGGGATCGAACCGCAGTCCGGTCAGTCCTATGCTAGCGCTTGCAAGGCAGACATCTTACGTCTAGCGCCACCTTCCCGGCCCGTTTTCTGTGTGTTTTAATTCACATCTATTTTCAGTGCATTGTGGTCTGAGAATAGTTCATACAATTTCTATCCCCTTGATTTTATGGAGAACTTATTTCTTTGTGGCACAGCATCATGTGGTCTGTCTTGGAGAATGTCTCTTTTACATTGGAGTAGAATGCTTATTCAGCTTTATGGGAATGAAATGCCATATGTCTTCAGATTTATGAGGATGAATAAATCCCCATATATAACCCCCATCCCTTTTCCATTTCTTCCTGGTTTATCAATCAAGAGATCTGAGTGGTGTTGAAGTCTCCAGCTAATACTGTGTTGTTACTGATATCTTTCTTCAAGTCTATTAGGACTTACTTTAAATATTTTGGTGGCTCCTCATTGAGTGCATATAAGTTTAGGAATGTGATTTCTTCATACTGTACATGTCACTTAATTATTAAGAAATGACCCTCTTTATCTCTGAAAACCTTTCAGACTTGCCAGCTCATGGGAAAATGACATCAGTGTCCACTCTCTAACCCTGCCCTCTGCCACCTGTCTGGAACTGCTGTTGATCTTAACAAGGAGTAACTTCACTCTGCCTTCATCCCTTCGATCTATGGATTCCTTTCAGGTAAGGAGCAGTTGCTTTACCAGAATTTGTTTTTTCAGGGTTTTTTTTGTTGTTGTTCTTTTGAGATTTCTATCTTTCACAGGCATGGTTTACTGAAACCCATAATTTCAGACAATAAAATAAGTATAATCCATTAATCTCCCCATCTCTCTCTTTAAATAAATGAACAAATAACTTTCATTATTGATTAGTTATCAACTACTGGCAAAAACTATAACTCCAGAGTTTATTTTCAAAAGGCTTGAATGCCTAGTATAGACTCTTGTGAGTACCTTGTCTTCTTCTTATATTTGCCCTAGAACAAATTCTCAGTAGTGTTTTTGTTACTGTAGTTAGTAGTGGTATTGCCACATAAATACTTTGCAGAGATGTTGTCCTACTTGTTCTCACTCTGCACCATATACCACACTCTTTATTCCCTCTCGCATCATATCTCTACTGCCTGAAAATTTCTATATTCCTGAGAAAAGATCTGGTCAGAAAAGACTAGCAAAAACTGTAGGAAATTCCTTTTCTTCATCAGTAAACTAACCCTTATGTAGCAAATGGACATTAAGACATTAGCCACTATATCTAACCTTATACTACTATGTGTACTTGAAGATAACTTTTTTAATTTTTATTTTGATTATATTGGCTTACATATCTTTCACAGTAGTATTTTAGGTACATATTAACATTGAATCAGGGGAATACCTATCACCAAATTTGTCCTCCCCCATCCCCGTTCCCTTCCTGCAACCCATATCACCCACCATCAACCGCTGGGCTGCTAGAATAGGTGGTCCTCTTTTTGTCTAGCTTACTGTTAGTGATCATATATCTGTTTGGTCCTGGTACCCTCCGTTGTTTCCCCCTCTATTTGAGAGGCAGAGCTAGATAATTCAAGTTATGTGGTTTTGTTTGAAGAAAAGAAAAACAATAGAATGGGGTAGGAAGGAAGGAAGGAAGGAAGGAAGGAAGGAAGGAAGGAAGGAAGGAAGGAAGGAAGGAAGGAAGGAAGGAAGAAGAAGGAAGGAGGAAGGAAGGAAGGAAGGAAGGAAGGAAGGAAGGAAGGAAGGAAGGAAGGAAGGAAGGAAGGAAGGAAGGAAGGAAAAATCAAATAAGCTAAAAATGGGCAGAGTCCTTCTAGAGGCTTTCAACCTCAGTTTGAGAGAGGACATGAAAAAGGTAATTGAAGCACTAACACAATACAGAAAGAAATATCAAATTAAATATCCAGTGAGCACTACAGCAATAGAGACAAGCACCACACAATAGTCTCAGTCCTGAAATCAAACCATGCTGGAGTGCAAAAAGAAAGAGAAAGATAAGATAAATTAAAATAAAATTGGAGACATCAACTAATATCTACACAAAATAAAAAAGTCAAAAAATCAATCAATAAATATATATGTCGTCAATATGTTATTTTGTGCTTTCCCCCCCCCCCCCCTGCATAGGCACAGTAACTATTTGGGATATTATAGAGGGAATTCCCTTGGCCTAGGAGATTCAGGGTTTCTCCACCCCTGAAGTATACTGTCATGGGATTAACTATAGACTCCTTGCATGACCATTTACTCTCCTCTCTGTGCTTTTGTTGAACGTAACTCTTTTTTTTTTCTTTTTTTTCTTTTTTTTGGTTTTTGGGCCATACCTGGCGGTGCTCAGGGGTTACTCCTGGCTTTCTGCTCAGAAATAGCTCCTGGCAGGCATGGGGGACCATATGGGATGCTGGAGATTCGAACCAACCACCTTAGGTCCTGGGTCGGCTGCTTGCAAGGCAAACACCGCTGTGTTATCTCTCCAGCCCCCCCCCCTTTTTTTTAATTTTTATTGTGACCAAAGTGCATTACAAATCTTTCACTGCATCATTTATGGTACATAGTGACAATGAATGAAGGGCATTCCCACCACCAGTGCTGTCCTTCCTCCACCCCTGTTCTCAGCATGTATCCCATATCTCGCTCCATTATCCCCCAGAACTCTAGTGCAACTGGTCTCCACTTTACAGCTTGTTGTAGATTGAACATCCATTCCACCATCATTGGAGATAAAAAGGATAAGAAAAAAGGGAGAAAAAAATTTGGTAACAACTACCAAAAAAAGAAAAAGAGAAAGAAAAATGGAAGAAAAAAGAAAAAAAATGCACCCGGCAAATAAAAATAAATTACCAAATAATAACCACAAGAGTGAAAAAGAAAGAGAAAAGTGGAAGAAAAAAGAGAAGGAAAATGAAATAAAAAACTAACAAATCAAAACAAAACAAGAAAAAGTAGGGGTGCTGGAGTGGCAGGGTTTGGCTTTCCCCCCACTTTTTTGGGGGGATTTTGTCTTGTTTGGTGCCCATTTTGTTTTATGTGATTAAACAAGATGTATATCTTTTCCCTGTGAATTATAGCATTGGGGAAGAAAGGGAATTCCCGTGGCCTAAGAGATTCAGGGTTTCTCCATCCTTGAAGCATGCCATCATGGGATCAACCCTTGGCTCCATATATACTCTTTACCCCATCCCAAAGGCTTTCTTGTGGTGCCAGGAAACTTTCCTCTCTGTTGTGTGTGAGAAAATCAAGCAACTGTAGCTAGCTATCGTGGTATTTGTGCAGGGTATAGATCAGGGTCTAGGATAGTGTCTTTACGGTTCTAGAGGTCCTATCCATCATTGTTGTTGTGTTCAGTCTTCTGTAACACTTGCTCCCTGTTTTTGTTCAGTCCCTATGCTGAAGCCTAGGATATTATGGATCCAAAGGTTCTGCTCAGTCTCTGTTATCCAAGTTGGGCCTCTGCAATAAGACATCTTGTTGTTGTTGTTGTTGTTGGAGTCCTGGGCTACAGCCTAGGGTAGGGTTTTTCTTATTGGTCCCAAGGTAGGTTCTGTTCAGTCACAGTTGTCAAAGTCAGTTTTCTGTTGTTGGTGCTCTTATTTTTCACAGTTCAAAGGACGATACCTCTTCTGATTTCCATTTAGTGTTAGGTGATGTGATAGGACAACCTGGTCTTAGGTCAAGTTGTCCTTCCCTCTTTGTCATATCAAAACTGGCACAAGTTGGTGCCAGAGCAGTGTTAAAAAATCTCCCAATGGAGCTTAGTTCCTGGTGGTGTTGCGTGGAGCTGTATCAGTTCTGCGTCTGGGATCTGGGGTTTGGGATAGGACTAACACTGTCCAATCTCCTGGAGACTGCGTTGTATCCACATGACACTTTGAACATAACTTTTAACAGTTAAAAGGAATCCATAAGTCTTTTAAGGCTGATGAAAAGGCCACATCTGTGCTAAAAAAGTATTCACCATCACTTGGTTCTGTTTTTAAAAGGTTACTGCTATGTCTTAATGAAATAATTTTGGATTTTGTCTTGTTTGGTGCCCATCTTGTTTTATGTGATTAAACAAGATGTATATCTTTTCCCTGTGAATTATAGTTTTGAAAATCAGTGAAATAATAACTGCTGTTCCATACTCATTTGCATCCATTTTCTCTTGCATATCTCTCACAATGATTGTATTTGTGGTTCTTCTAGATGCATATTTTTACTAACTGTATTTTTTCATTATTTTCAATGAATCCTAGATTCTCAGAGACAATTGGAGAGCAAGTTTTCATTTTTTTGGAAGGGAACTGGAAATTTCGAAAGATGGCCTGAGTTGGCCAGGGAACACACAGCATATTAGAGACAGACTTGTATTCACTAGATATGCCAGGTACAAAATATTTATTTGGCAATATGACTACTAGCTAACAGTATCAAAGACACTACTGAGAATCCTTGTTCTAGGGCAAAGCTAGGAAGGAGACATGGCACTCACATGAGTCTCTGCTAGGCAGTCATGCTTTTTGAAAATAAACTCTACAGTTAGATATAATTTCTGATGCTACTAGATATCTAATATGAGAGAGACCTGCTACCTGCATACATCTTTTTTTTTTTGCCGAAGTTCAGGGAGGTAAAGTGGTAGGTGAAGGCTGGCTGTGACTATCTTATTATATAGCCTTATACACACAACTTCTTTTCCAATAACTTATAGATTAATTTATATATTGTTCTAAATCAGAAAGGATTTAAAATTCTGTAAATAAAACTATTTTATTCTATTAAATTGGTCTTTGAATAGCATAAAATTTGTGTGAGTCTGTAAAGTTTTATGGGAAAGAGAGGGTGACTATAACAAATAACAGCAGTTATCTCTGGGGAGCAAAGCCAGAAGGCATATTTTTTAAATTGCTTTCCCTCTTATACTGTATTAAGTTTTTATATGGAAGATGAGTGGAAATATCAAAGATACCTATGATTTGGAGGATTTAAAGCACAGAGGAAATATAAAAATCATCCATGTGTGGTATAAATTGAGTTTTATTACTATGTAGCCTCAAGTCTTAAAGGTTTTAAAGGGAAATCTAAATTCAACGTAAGGAATTTCAAAGACTAAATTGGTTTTCTTCTCTCTAAGACAGAATCTTTCTCTGTTTTAAGATTTCAGCTCAATTCATAAAAACACGTGGGCATGAGATCCCAGCAGATATTGGTGGTTTTATTGTTCTCTCTTTAGAAGCTCTCATAGCCATCAGAATGTTAATTATTCAGTGTCCCTCCCTGTTGGTCACTGTGTTTCACCTAGTTTAAGTGTGTTCTACTGAGTATTATTGTCAGTAATACAGTTTCAAAGTCCCAATGAAACTTGGCACATTTAAGTGTACTGTGTATGCTTAAAAGATTTTACGGTTCCTCCTGGAAAAATGGATCTACCTTTATCACGAACATGCCAGAAATCAGCTTTCCTCTGATTTCCTGGGGTAGAAGCAAGATTAAAAATCACTGATACTGGGGGACGATGTCTGTTAGGATTAGAAATTAATATTCTGCTTAAAATGTTTCTCATGTTCACTTGATCTGTATTACAGAGGCAAGTAATGAAACTGCTAATTTTGTCCATATTAGTGATATTTTTTAAATTGGAAGTTTATTTCAATGCATTTTTATTTAAAGCTGTATTGACAAATTATTATAAAATAGGAGAATGTTACTAGTCTAAGATACTATCTTACTATTTCCAATTCTCATACTACAGGCTGAGTCAGTTACTGTGAGCAATGCTTTTTCTACAAAAAAGTTATTTTAGGTTTCTGAGAATTTAGATGATACCCCTATTTGGGCTGTTCTTATTGCCAAATTTAAAAGGGAAGGATTTATTATGCTAATGGTCATTAGCATATATGGAATTCTGTCATCTTCTGCTGCTGCTGCTGCTTCTTCCTCCTCCTCCCTCTTCTCCTCCTCCTCCTCCTCCTTCTTCTTTCTTCATCTTTGGTTTTTGGGACATCGGGGGATAGAACCGTGGTTGAATCTAGGTTAGCACATGCAAGGCAAGCGCCCTACTGCTTGGGACATCGGGGGATAGAACCATAAGGCAAACGCCCTACTGCTTGTGCCACCGCTCCGGTCCCAAGGAATTCTATCTTCTTAAATGACATTGTTGTATTTCTCTCAAAGCAAATAGAGACTTGTGTGTGTGTGTGTGTGTGTGTGTGTGTGTGTGTGTGTGTGTGTAAAACTCTGCTGTTATTGTCATACAACCTTAGAAGCCTTCATGTGATTATGAGTAAACAATGTAAGATTTGGTTGAAAATCACTAATGTATATTGTTCTAGCTATTTTTTCAGCTCCAAAAAGAATGGACTTATTCTATCACTCTCTACATAAAACTCTTCTATGATTTTTGCTGAAAGTAGAATAATATTCAGTTATCTTAGGCAGCCTTACATTCCTGTCTTCATTTCTGGCTTCATCTTCGGCTATTTTTCTCCCATTATTCTTGGTTTGAGCCACATTGGCCTTCTTGCTACTTCTCAACAAGCTACTTCTGCTCTGGGGTGTCTCCTCAGGCTTTTCTTTCTTTCTTCAGAAGATCTTGAGATGACTAGACCCGCCAGTCTTTCAGGTCTTCTACCCCAGGAAATCTACCAGGTTTCCCTCTCTTCCCATCACTATTATGACTGTACCTTGCTAAATTTTTTTTTTAGATTTTGGGCCACATGCAGTGATGCTCAGGGATTACTCCTGGCTATGCACTCAGAAATCATTCCTGACTTGGGGGACCATATGGGATGCTGGGGGATTGAACGATGGTCTGTCCTAGGCTAGCACAGGCAAGGCAGACCCCTTACCACTAGTGCCACCACTCCAGCCCCTCCTTGCTAAGTTTTATAAGAGTTTTTACTATTTAAAGTGATGTTCATTTAATATCTGTCATCTTTTTCTTCTGCTGCTGACTAAGCACAGGGAGATGGTTTTTATTCAACATTACATTAGCAATACCTTGAACAGTACTTGGATATAGGTAGCATTTTATAAATATTAGATGAGTGGTTATAGTTGCTTTGCTGTTGGTGAAATGTACAAATAAAATAATGATTGGCATGGTCATTTGCCATTGTTAAGTTGTTAAGAAGTTGTTAAGACTGAGCTAAGATAAGCAGAAGCATGAGTAATAATTCTGGGGTAGAAGTAACAGCTCTTTATGACAAGATAGACTCAATAGGTAAGATTTAAGATGTGCTAATAAAGTTGAGTTGAGGAATCAGGGGAGCTATCTTCATTTAAATGATAGTCTAGATTTTTGTGTAAATGAAAAATGTTCAAAGAAGACTGGCATTTGTAGAAAGTTGGTAAGTTTCAAAATAAGCAAATGCCTGAACCATTAATGCCAAAGACACTAGTTGCTAAAATTGAGGCAAAGAATTAGATTAAAGATGCCTCTGGGTCCTCTGGCACAGATTGTCTTTTTTATCTCTAAAACCAGTTATGCTGCAAGGTTTAGCAGCTGATTGTCAAAAGAATATTAGACCTTTTAGTGATTAGTTATCCTCTAATCAGGGCATACTAGGTCAGTATGTTACAGTAGGACTGAGAGCTCCCTTTGCCACTTCTTGGTGCACACTAAATCAGTCTAAAGACTAAAAAGGTCGCTGACTAAGCAGAGCTTTCCTAATCTGTACCTGTTCAATCTATAATTTCAGTGAAGCCTCATCTTTTCTAATTATGGTTTAACTAGGTAAGAACATGACAGAGACTACCATTTATATATTGTCATCTACCTAAATTCTTTTCTTTCTTCTTACTTAACAGCTTGATTCCCACTAATGAGAGGAATCTTTGAGAGATAAGGAATGTTTCACTTTCTGGTTTTTAATCTCTTTGTAGACCCTTCTTCTTTCTTTTTTTTCCTCTTTCGGACCACATCCGGTGATGCTCAGTGTTTACTCCTGGCTATGCGCTTAAAAATTGCTCCTGGCTTGGGGGATCATATGGACGCTGGAATAACCAACTGTGGTCCATCCTTGGTTAGCACGTGTAAGGCAAAATGTCCTACCGCTTGCACCACCACTCCGGCCCCTTTCTTTCCTTTTTTTTTTATTTGGGCCACATCCAGCAACACTCAGGGCTTACACATGGCAGGTTCAGGGGACCATATGTGATGACAGAAATCAAGCCCAGGTCAATGGCATGCAAGGCAAACATCCTACCACTGGAATTTTGGGGCAGTAGAACTCCAAAATTGAGGCTTCATTTTTTTTTTAAAGTAATCACTCCTTTTTATAATATTTTAAATATTTTCACATGTCTATTCTAAAATTATCACAAAATCCCCACTTCAAAGATGCAGCAGTAAATAATATAGACAAGTTCAATGTTTTGTCTCTACTTTTGAATTTTGTTATTTTGAGCACAATGTGTCTTGGATATTTCCTAGGTAAGTCTATTTTTAATAGACCTTTTAGCCTTCTTAGATCTCAGTGCTTGTGATCCTCAAGTCTGTAAATTTTTATCCATGATTTCTTTATTGTTTCTTTATAATTTTTCAATTTTTTATTGTGAATTACAAGTCTTTCATAGTTGAATTTCATGCATACATTCACAGCAAATTAATCAATTTGTAGAAAGACACAGAAATATGATGTAAAACAAATTGATTCATGTCCCAAGGTTCTATGAAAAAGGCAGGAGCCCCTATCTAGAAGATACAAATAAAAATTAAAATGAGGGGTGGTGGCAGATATTTTGTTTTGTTGCAGAGGTGCAGAAAGAAAATCACCTAAAAATAAAAGGGTTTCTCTATCCATGAAGCTTCCTGTCATAAGACCAACTACTAGCTTTGGGCAAACTAATTGTCCAACCCCAAGGTCTTTCTTCATGGTCCCAGGAATAGTTCTACTCAATCACAGTTGTCAGTTAGGGTTCTATAATTAGAGACTTTGGTTTTTGCACAGATTGTATGTGAAGGACAGGGTGTCACGAGCATCTTCTGATTTCATCTCACCATTAGATTTCGAGGCAAGGAAACTTACCATTAAAGTTGTCATATGAACCTACCTTGGAGCAAGTTGGTGCCTGGGCATCATTTGGGCCTCCCCCAGTGGAAATTTGATTTCTGGTGCTGGTGCATAAAACCCGTGCCAGTTTCAAGAATGGGATTCAATGTTTGGGGTTGGACATTCGATGGCCCAAGTCGAGTCACTTGACAAATGTTCAGGGTGAAAAACGCCCCTGAACTATAAAATTTATGAGTTCCTATTTGTATTATATAAGAACTTCTTTCTATATGTAAAAATTCCCTATTTTAATGCGCCTATGCAAAAAGGAATAATGCAACATGCTACTACTGGTACATATAGGGGTAAAAACAACAAGCTTAACAGTCTCTATAACCCAGTTCTAACCTGAACTCAGATTCAAAGAACTACTTATCTACTAGCATTTTCTACTAAGCAGTCCAAAAAAGAAATATACACTAATCATTATAACTATTAAGAAAATGTGTCTACAGAAATATACAAAGGAAATATAGATATCTTCTTTAAGTCTTTTGAGATAGTCAGGGGAGGGGAGGACAAAATACAGAGCTCAGTTTCATCCTGCACTGTAGTCTTGTGGAGTCTGAGAAATGGTTTGCAGAAGTCAGGGATTAGGTAGTTTCCTCAAGCTGAGGGTTTCTCTAGGGCCAAATCCAGAAGCAAGCAACAGTTCACAGTGAGAGGAGGTGGAATAAAAGTGGTCGCATAGGTTGACTCCACAGGAGTGGTGGCTGGAGCTTCCCAGGTGTAGACAAGGTAGGCTGGGAGGCTGTCTTTTGTTTTGGGAATCAGCTGGCAGCTTGCTGGGGCAGGGGGGAAGTTTCTGATTTCTGAGGACTTAAGAACCGTGATTAATGAAGGTGAAATAGGGAGAGAGATCAGGGTTGAGAAGGTGAGAGGATAGAAAAGGATTTGTAAAGTGGTAAGTAGGGGAGATGGAAAAGGAAGTGTTTTATATATATAGCAGGGATAATACACTATAGACAGGCATTGTGTACAATACAGATTAGACAGACATAGAGGTGTTCACCACAATCACACAACACACACACACACACACACACACAAACATTGAAGATCGACTTGTAGGTTGAAGTTGAAGAACTGACCCTTGTAGAATGGGTCAAAACATTTAAAAAATATGAGGCCAGCAAATAAGGGAGAAGGTTTTTCAGTTTTTTGGCAAATCATCGATGGTGAGGGTAAATTTTGCTAAATGAATGATTTTAGTGTTAGATTGTGCATGGAGCATTCTTGAAACAATCTTAATTTTCATGTACAAGCAAATGTGGTAGTGAACACAGTAAGAGGCATCTACCCCCATGAAGTATTATCTACCTGGTCTCCATCATTCAGATTTCTTTTCTGAAAGCAAACTAATAACATGGGCATTATGACATAATAGTAAACTAGCTTGAATTGGAAAAAAAAAATTGTAAAAACATGCTCAATGAACAGGGACTATAACAAAAGTCACCATACTGCAGTTGCCTATTTCAATGGCTTTTGTGGACATAAACATTAGATCACAATAGCAGGCATAATCAAATGGATAAATTAAAGTATTTTGTCAAGAGTTTACCATATGGAGGGCTGTAGCAGTAGTGCAGTGGTAGGGCATTTGCCTTGCATGTGACTGATCTAGGATGAACCGTGGTTCGATCCCCCAGCGTCCCATATGGTCCCCCAAGCCAGGAGTGAATTACTATATTGAACACTGCATTTGGAGTCTAATGATATAACTCTGAAATGTGAAAATAGGGTGACCAATCTATATTTCCAAGAACCACTGTAGACAAAGAGTTAACGAGTTCTTATAGACATTAAAATTAAACCACTAAGACATTCTTCTAGTGAGCACTATATTGGAGTCTCTGGCATCCAAATGAATTCTGTACCTGTTTCTATGGATAAATGCATGAGAACATTATTATAGACCTCTATGAAGAGCAGTTGATTGAACACTTGTTCAAAATAAACAGCTGTATCCCTAGTTCAGGTTTCTTTGAAGAATAAAAGAGAATATAGGCTTTTGTGTTTCTCTTCTACTCATTTTTTTTCCTTCTCCTTATACCCTGGTGCCTCTGGTGTACGAGATATCTACCAATTAGACCATTGCCTTTCTTCATGCAGTTATTCTAAATACCACATGTAAGTGATATCCATCCATGTTGCTGCAGATTGTATGATTGTATCATTGCTTACCTCTATGTATTATTCTATTACATATGCACCACATCTTCATGATCCACTGGTCTGTAGTTGGACATCTAGATTGATTCCGAGTCTTTGCTATTGTACTGAGTGCTGCAATGAGTAGAGGTGTGCATACATTTTTTTGGATGAATGGTTTGGTTTTTTTTTTTTTGTCCTGGGGATAGATACCCAAGAAAGACATTGCTGGGTCATATGGCAGTTCAATTTTGAGTTTACTGAGAACCTTCCATGCTGTTTTCTATAAGAGTGGGAAAAGGCAGCATTCCTTCCAGTAAGTGGATGAAAGTTTCTTTCTAACCACATCCCAGCCAATAGAAATTGTTCCCATTATTTTTGATATGTGCCATCCTCACTGGTATAAGATGATATCTCATTGCTCTCTTGATTTGGATATCCTTATGATAAGTGATGATGAAAATGTTTTTATGTGTCTGATGGCCATCTGTTGGTCTTCCTCAGAGAAGCACCTGTTTATTTCCACTCCCCATTTTTTTTTTTTTTTTAGGTTTTGTGGAGCTAACTTTTGTGAATACTTTGTATATTCTAGATAGCAAACCTTTATCTGAGTGCAAAAATTTTGTCCCAGTCACTTAGCTGTCTTCTAGGTTAGTCTGTGTTTCTTTTTCCATACAGAAAAATTCTAATTTGATGTAGTTTCATTTATTTAGGTTTGATGCTATAGCTCTTGTCATTGGCATTCATCATCAAAGACATCTTTGAGGTCTAAGTCAGAGTGTTCTGCCTATGCTTTCCTCAGTACACTTTATGGCTTTGGGTTTGATCTCAAGCTCTTTAATCCATTTTCTGCCATGACCTCTTTGTTCAGACACTTCAAGGAGTTCTTTGGCTCCCCAGGAATGTGGGTGCAGGGTTTGGTGAAGGACAGAGACACCCTCAGTTGTAGTGGTGAATCATAATTGTATGTGTTTGTTGAATGTTACAGGGATGTATTTGAACATGAATTTTATGTTTGAGAGACTGCCTATATCTGCTTTCCTGCAAGGTTATAAAAATTGTACTTTCTTGTTAGCAACAAGCCTGTTCGTACATACTGTTGATCTATACAGCTCTGTACATAAAGTATAGATAATTTAATAGAATATCATAGGGTTTAATTTATGTTTGCAATATACAGAATGTCTATGTTGTATACTATCCTTCCCCCCTTGGCTCACTATGTAGAAGCTCATTTCTAGTCCTTTACTCCCTACTCACACTACCTAATACCCCACATTTAACCCTTTTTTACTCTCAGTTCTTGGCTCCTCATGAAGCAGATCATTATCCCCATCCAAGCCAACTACCAACCAGCTCCCAAAGTGAAAGATTAGACTCTCGGGCTGAGAAGAAACCAATACTCTGTTTCTATTTATCTACTCTCAACAGCCTCCTGTCCTCCACTTCCCTTCACTGTCTACCTGTGCTTACTACCACACTCAGTTTCTGAGAATTCCCACTCAAAGACATTTCCTGATAAGGGATTGATGGGAGTCATTTTGCAGACTCGACAAGGCCAAATCACAGACCAAAGTGGTGTCCTGGATTCAACATCACCACCACCACCATCACCCCCGACTATTTCTAAAGACATAAAAGGAACATGTATATCTCCTTTGAATATCTTAGATGTATTCCCTTTACAGCTATAATTATTGAGTATTCTATTATATAATGACAATTTCACCGACAGTTTTTTGTTTTGTTTTTCCTTTGTGATCTGTTCATTAAGAAATTCTGGTAGAATAGCCTCTCTGTTTAGAATTCATGTTAGAACCAAGTTACAGGGATTGTTGGACTTGTTCCCTTAACCCCCAGATGCACAATAATACCTTGTGGCATTGTACCTCTTTTGCATAGGCACATTAAAATGGGAAAATATTACATGTGCAAACAAGTTCTTATTTAATAGAGATAGGAACACAAATTTTGTAATGCAGTTGGGCCTTATACCCTGAACATTGGCATAATGACTTGGTTCAGGCCTCAGAAATATGGGCATTGCCCATACACCCCTGAACCATGGATACTATCTACAGAAACAACCACCAGGAAGCATCACCAGGAAGCAAACCTCTATTAGGGAAGACCCTACCGATGCGCTGGTATTGACTTACTCTAAGAGTGTTCTCTTAACACCCAGATGACTTAGTAACAACAACCTGCTTGCAGGGCAGGACTTTCCATGTCTAATGATGAGGTGAAACTAGAGTTCTGACTTCAATGAAGGAGATACACAGAAACCAGAATCTTTGACTACAGAAATCTTTAACTACAGAAACCTGACACCAACAACAGCTAATGCGAGAAAAAATTTCACTGGGGCCACAGACAACTCAGGGGTTGGACAACCTAGTAGGCCTGGAGCCCAGACTTGGTCTTATGCCAGAAAACTTCAGGGGTAAGGTCTCCTTGTATTTAGGCCAAAACTTTTCCTTTCCATTTTCCCCATATTTTGTTGGGTCTATGCAAACAACAGTTATCACTCTTACACCGTTATTGTATTTTTTTTAGCTCTTATCCTTTAAAAAATAAAAGGAAGAGCTTACTAAAAAATAAAAAAATACTTTCTTGTTAGCAACATACTGTTTGATCTCAGTTTCTTCAGAACAGACAATTCACAGGCCTTTAGTGTGGGTTACAAATCTTCTGAATGATAAGTTCCATTTAAAAGAGGGGAGTTGAGCCAGAGGGTTCTCTGGGATCTAAGGGCAAAATTTTTTTTGTGGTTTTTGGGTCACACCCGGCAGTGCTCAGGGGTTATTCCTGGTTCCAGGCTCAGAAATTGTTCCTGGCAGGCACGGGGGACCATATGGGACGCCGGGATTCGAACAGATGACCTCCTGCATGAAAGGCAAACGCCTTACCTCCATGCTATTTCTCCGGCTCTAAGGGCAAATTTTAACATCTCAAAGTTTTTACTCCTAGGCTGGACCCTGGGTATCAATTTTGATATAAATTAAGAGATTAGCAAGTTTGCCAGGTGTTCCTATGAAGGGCTCCTTTCTTCTGAGTAAGCAGACTGTTTAAATATACAGAACATCTTTTAAAAGACTAACTTTACTTTGAGAATTACAAAGTTATTTTATGTTTCTCTTGATGCTGATTTTCCCAAATTTAATATTTAATCAAGGCCATATTTTTGTGTACTAATTTTGTCATATAAAGGTAAATGCTCAACTATATACATACTGCATGCAATACATACAACAGGGAGATTCTTATTAAGCCAAATAAATGTTTGCAACTATTGTTTGCAACTATGACTAAGCTTGAGAAACA
This sequence comes from Suncus etruscus, assembly GCF_024139225.1. NCBI lineage: Eukaryota > Metazoa > Chordata > Mammalia > Eulipotyphla > Soricidae > Suncus > Suncus etruscus. Next base: position 54,712,367 of record NC_064851.1, read on the forward strand.
CCACCCCACTTTTCAAGGAAGTGATCTCTCTGAGATCTTTTCTCAGCTATCCGCAATGGGGTAGCCCAGTGGGCCTTCTGACTTTAATTTTTCTTAAATTATGGTGGCAGTAGTTTTCGATTGACTTGTGTGAGGTGTAAGATTTGAATCAATCTTTAATTTCTTACATGTGGTTATCCAATTGTTCCAACACCATTTGTTGAAAGACTGTCTTAGTTCCATTTTATATGCTTGGCTACTTTGTCAAAGATTAGCTGACCGTATACCTGGCAGTATGTCATTGGATATTCTATTCTGACCCAATGGTCTAGAATTTATTTTGTTCCAATGCCATTCTGTTTTGATTATTATGGCATTGTAGTAGAGCTTCAAGTTAGGTAAAGAGATGCCTTCTAGTTTCTTGTTTTGTAATATAGATTTGCTTATTCTAGGTCTTTTATGGTTCCTCACAAACTTTGTAACTGATTGTTCTAAGTCCCTAAAAATGATATCTGAATTTGAACATGGATTGCATTGAATCTATATAGTAGTTTAGGTAAGATGGTCATTTTGATGATATTGATTCTTCCAAACCATGATCATGGAATGTTTTTCCGTTTTCTTAGCTCATCTTCATTTTCTTTTGTTTTGAAGGGTTTTTTTTTTTTTTATGGTATAAGTCTCTCACCTCTATTGATAGCTTGAGTCCTAGTTACTTGATAGTTTTAGATGATATTTTAAATTTGATAGACACTTTGTTCTCTTTCTCCTCTCAGTCATCATTTGTATAAAGGAATGCAACTATTTTTGTGTATTGACTTTGTAGCCAGTCACTTTACTATATTGCTTTATTTTTTCCTACGAACTTTTCTGTGGACTCAAAGTATATCATCAAGTTATCTGCAAATAGAGATAGTTGGACTTCCTATCTTTCTATTTGAATCCCTTTGATTTTCTTCTCTTCTCTGTTTGCTATTGTGAGGACTTCTAATGCTATATTAAATGAGAGTGTAGACAGTGGACAGCCTTGCCTAGTGCTAGACCTTAGTGGAAATGCTTTCATTTTTTTTTGCCATTAAGAATAATGTAGACTGCTTGATTTGTATAGTTTGCTTTTACTATTTTGAGGAAGGTTCCTTCTACCCTTATTTTGCTAAGGTTTTTCATAATGAATGGGTATTGGATTTTGTAAATGCTTTCTCTGCGTCAATCGATATGATCATGGGGTTTATGACCTTTTTGTATTATTGTTGTTTAAATTGATTAATTTTTATATGTTGAACATCCTTTCATATCTGGGATGAAACCCACTTGGTCATGATGTATGACTGTTTGGATGTGTTTTGGATTTAGATTGCTGTGAATTTTGTTTTTATTTTGGTTTTTGGGTCACACCCAGTGACGCTCAGGTGTTACTCCTGGCTATGCACTCAGAAATCGCTCCTGGTATGGGGGACCACATGGGATGAACTGAGGTCTGTCCTAAGCTAACTATTGCACACAAGGAAGACACCCTACAACTTGTGCCACTGTTCCGGCCCCATTGCTATGAATTTTTTTAAGTATTTTTGCATATACATTCATTAGTGAGATTGGTCTGTATTTTCTTTCTTAGTGGTATCTTTGTCTGCTTTGGGAATGAGTTTGATATTAGCTTCATAAAAGGTATTAGGGATGATTCTATCTTTCCAATAAGAATCTAAGGATCAATTGTAAGAACTCTTTCCTGGACCTTTGATAGAATTCATCTGTAAAACCATTTTGTCCTGGACTTTTATTCTTGGGGAGTTTCTTTTTACTATAGTTTTACTATTTTTTCTAATTTTATTTTTTAATTTTTTAATATCTTCATTTAAGCAACATGATTACAAACATGTTTGTAGTTGGGTTTCCACTATAAAAAATAAACACCTCCTGTTCACCAGTGCAACATTCCCACCACCATTGCCCCCCATCTTCCTCCTCCACCACCCTGCCTGTATTCCAGATAGGCATTCTATTTCTCTCAATCACTACTATTGTCATGATAGTTGTCATTGTGGTTATTTTTGTAACTGAACTCACCACTCTTTGTGGTAAGCTTCATATTGTGGGCCAGTCTTTTCAGCCCTCATCTCTATTGTCTCTTGGTATTATTACAATGTCTTTTATTTTCTTAAAACCCATAGATGAGTGAGGCTATTTTACATCTATCTCTCTCCCTCTGGCTTATTTCACTCAGCATAATAGTTTCTGTGTCCATCCATGTATAGGAAAATTTCATGACTTCATCTTTCCTGGCGACTGCATAGTATTCCATTGTGTATATGTACCAGTTTCTTTAGCCACTCATTTATTGTTAAACATCTGGGTTTTTTCCAGATTAGGGCTATTGTGAATAGCGCTGCAATGAATATAGGTGTGCAGAAGGCATTTTTGTATTGTGTACTCCTAAGGTATATTCTTAAGAGCAGTATAGCTGGATTATATGAGTTCAATTTCCAGTTTTTTGAGTGCTCTTCATCTTGTTTTCTATAAAGGCTGGACTAGATGTGATTCCCACCAGCAGTGAATGAGAGTTCCTTTTCTCCCACATCCCTGCCAGCACTGATTGTTTTTGTTCACAAATGGTGCTGGGACAACTGGTCACCCACATGCAAAAAAGCATACTCAGACCTCCATCTGGTATCATGCACAAATGTCAAATTTAGGGGCCGGGCGGTGGCGCTAAAGGTAAGGTGCCTGCCTTGCCTGCGCTAGCCTTGGATGGACCGCGGTTCGATCCCCCGGCGTCCCATATGGTCCCCCAAGCCAGGAGCAACTTCTGAGCGCATAGCGAAGAGTAACCCCTGAGCGTCACCGGGTGTGGCCCAAAAACCAAAAAAAAAAAAGTCAAATTTAAATGGATTAAAGAAAGACCTTAATATCAGACCTGGAACCATAGGTAGATAGAAGAACATGTAGGTAAATCTGTCCATGACATTGAGACTAAAGGCATCTTCAAACAGCTCTGTCCAAACAAGTTGAAGCAGAGATAAACAGATTGGACTATATTAAGCTGAGAAGCTTCTGCACCTCAAAGGAAATGGTGACTAGGATACAAAGGCCACTCACAGTGGCGCAGTGGTAAGGGGTTTGCCTTACCGCGCTGACGTAGGACGGACCTCAGTTTGGTCCCCCGGCATCCCATATCATCTCCCAAGCCAGGAGCGATTTTTGAGTGCATAGCCAGAAGTAACCCCTGAGCATCACAGGGTGTGGCCCCAAAAACAAAAACAAACAAAAAAAGACCATGTATCACATAGGTGACATAGCTGATCATAATACATTTGTTTATTTTTTGCGGGAGCAAAAAAAAACATTAGGTACATCCTGATACATTGGAGTCTAAATTTGTGTATTTCTATGGTGGTATCAAGTATTAAAAATTTGGAGACGTTATGCAGCTGCAATTGTGGCCTTTCAGTTCAGGAATTTCAAACGCTCATACTGAGATTTTGGGGGACAATTTTTTTAACTACCAGGGTTTCCTGAAGCACAAGAAGATGGGAAATGGGGGGCGGGGGGGGGGGAGTATGGCAGGAGTGATAGCATGCATTCTAAAAAAATTCAAAGTGCTGTCTGCTCAAATACCAGAATATCTAGAATTTTGGTTAGATTGGTATCTACAGAGTTATAGATGAGTGGTGAAGCAAAAGACTTAAGCTTTTTCAGCTGTTTTTCTGAACCCTGAGTCTTTATTTTATTTAAGCACTTGAGAAAAGCATTGATAATACCAAATTATGAAGGTAAGGGATACTTAAATTTTTCCATTTGTGACCCCTTTTCTTTTTTTTTTTTGAAGGTTTCTGAAAAGCTATTTATTATTGTACTTAACTTGATGAAGAATATCTTTTATTAAAAATAATTTTTATTGGGACAAAGTGAATTAGAAATATTTCACAGTTATATTTAAGGTACATAGTAATATTGAATCGGGCATTCCACCACCAGTGTTGTCCTCCCCCCAATCCTGTTCCCAGCATGTATTCCATATCTCTCTCCTTTGCCCCCCGGAATTCTAGTGTAACTGGTTCCCTCTAATACATACAGCTTGTTGTAGATTGAGTATCGATTTTGTTGTTGTTGACTTTGTGTTTGATGTTCAAGTCTGATCTTTTTTTTTTTTTTTAATTTCTATTCAATGTTTATATGACTCTTTGGTCTCAGTACCATCCATTTTTCCCCCCTCAATTTATGCGGCAGAACAAGATGATTCAAGTTATGTGTTTCTGTTTAAAAAAAAAAAACAAAAGGAAAAAAAAAACAAAAAACAACAAAAAACCAGGAGGAGTTCGTCTGGAGGTTATAAATATCAGTTTAAAAGAAGAAAGGGAAAAGGGAAGAAAAATAAACTGCTAAACTGTAAAGAAAGATGCTATCCTAGGCTTCATCCTATGACTTGTGCAAATACCAAGATGTCTAGTTAGAGGCCTGATTTTATCAGCCACAATTAATATAAAAGTTTTCTGGCACCATAAAAATTCTTCGAGGTGTGAAAAGGAGCATGTACGAGCCTGTAGTTATTCCCATGACAGTATGCTTCAAGGGCTTTACTGTGCCTGTGCAAAACAAAAACAAAAATGAAACCTTGCCACACCAGCCCTCTTTCTTTTTTCTTTTCTTTCTTCTTTTTTCCTCTTTTCTTTTGGTCTCATAGTTATTGTTTGGTTGTTGTATTTGTTGCTGTGGTGCTTTTTTGTAGTTGCTGGTTTGGGTCTTTTGAGTTTTGTTTCTTTTTTTATTTTATTTTTGTTGTTGGTTTTTGTTTTTTGTGGGTTTTTGTTGTTTTTTTGTTATGTTTTTGTTTCTTGTGGGTTTTTGTTATGTTTTTTTTGTTATGTTTTTCTTCTTTTTTACCCCTTTCTTTTTAAATTGATATTTATAACCTCTAGATAAACTGCTCCTGGTATTTTGTTTTGTTTTGTTTTCATTTTCTTCTTTCTTTTTTATTTTTCAAATAGAAACACATAATTTGAATCATCTTGTTCTGCCTCATAAATTGAGGGAAATAAAGAATGGTACCAGGATCAAACAGTCGTATGAACATCAAACACCAAACCCAAAGTCAACAACAACAGAATAAACCCAACCTTCAACAAACTATGCACAGAGGGAATCAGTTATACTAACAGTCTGGGAGGCAAAGAAGGGGAATGCTGGGAACAGAGTTGGAGGGAGGACAACACTGGTAGTGAGAATACCCCTGATTCAATGTCACTATGTACCTTAAAAATTACTGTGAAAGACTTGTAATTCTCGTTGGTCACAATAAAAATTATTAAAGAAGAAAAACATAACAAAAAGACAAAAGAAGACAAAAAGCAAACAAAAACAAAAATGCAAAGCAACAACAAAAAACAAAGACCGAAACCAGTGACTACAAAGAAGCACCATAGCAATAAAGACAACAACCAAACAATAACACAAGCATGAAATAAGAAGAAAAAAAAGTAGATTGTGCTTCTTTCTTTCTTTTAATTTTTTTGCATAGGCACAGTAAATATTGGGGAGATTAGAAAGGGAATTCCCTTGGCCTAAGAGATACAGGTTTTTTACCTTTAAAGCATACTGTCATGGGAATACCTACAGGCTCCTTACCATGCTCTTTTTCACACCCCCAGGTCTTTTTATGGTGCCAGGAAACTTTCCGTTCAGTTGCGGATGATAAAATTGGGCCTCTATAACTAGAGAGTTTAGTATTTGCACAGGTCATAGGATGAAGCCTAGGATAAAGTCTCTCTTTACAGTTCTGGAAGTTCTGTTCCATTACTGTTGTTTTAATCAGTATCCTGTAATTGGTGGTCTTGGTTTTTTCCCCAATACCAGGACGAAGCCTAGGATAGAGTCATTATGTTTCCAGAAGCTCTGCTCAGTTGCAGTTGTCAGTCAGACCACTGAAATTAGAGATCTTGGTTATTGTACGTATCATAGGCCAAAGCCTAGGCTAGGGTCTTTCTTATTGGTCCCAGGATAAGTTCTGCTCAGTCATGGTTATCAAAGTCATTCTTCTATGGTTAGCGATCTTGATTTTTTCACAGATCAGACATGTCTTCTGATTCATCGTATCATTAGGCAATGAGATAGGACAACCTGTTCTTAGCTCAAGTTATTACCGTTTTCTTGTTGTCAGGATGCCATATCAAAACTGGTACAAGACGGTGCTAGAGCAGAATTAGGAATTTCCTAGGGAGAGTTTGTTCATGATGCTGTTGCAGGAAGCTGTGTCGGTTCTATGTCTAGTATCTAGGACTTGGGATTAGGCGGACACTATCTGATTACATGAAGTCTAAGCTGGGTGTGACCCCTTTCCAAAAAATTTTATATGACCACAGGAAAACAGAAATATAGTTATGTAGATCAAGCATTTACTGGTAATAAATCACAACAAAAGTTAAAGATTTTCTTTAAATTAAATCACTGAGTTAAAGAGGTAAAAAGTTGTTGGTAGTTAAGCTTAGTTGATAATTATGTTTATAGTTGAGTTTCTTATGATGTTAGATATTAACTCCTTATCAGGTAAGTGAATAATTTTTCTCATTGTGTGGGTTGTCTTTATATCCTGGCCATTGTTTCCTTTAAAATACAGACATTTATTAATTTAATGTAATCCCATTTGTTTATCTTTGCTTCCAATTGGTTAGTCAAGTTTCATCCTTGAAAATGCTTTTAAGCTTTAGTATCATAAAAGGTTCTTTGTACAGTTTCTTTTATATACCTTATGGTTTCAGTTCTGATATCAAGATCTTTAATCCATTTTGATTTGACTTTTGTGCATGATGTTAGAAAAGGTCTGAGTTTATTTTCTTGCAGATAGGTACAGTTTTCCTAGCACCACTTGTTAAAGAGGCTTTTCTTGCTGTACTTTATGTTTTTTACTCCATTAAAATTAATTTATCATATACCTGATGATCTGTCTCAGGATATTTAATTCTATTCCATTAATCTGAGGGCCTATCTTTACTCCAGTGCCATGCCTTTAATTACTACAGGTTTGTAGAAGAGTTTGAAGTTGGGGAAACTGATACCTCCCATCTTCTTTTCCCCAAGTATTGCTTTAGATATTTCTTGAGATTTATTCCTTTTGAATTATAGAAGAGATTTTTTTTTTTTTGTCGGCTTTTGGGTCACACCCAGCAGCGCTCAGGGGTTACTCCTGGCTCAGAAATCGCTCCTGGTAGGCTCGGGGGACCATATGGAATGCCAGGTTTTGAACCACCGATCTTCTGCATGCAAGGCAAACACCTTACCACCATTTTATCTCTCCAGCCCCTGAGTCTTAGAAGTGTTTTATCTAATTCTTTAAAACACTTCCTGGGTATTCTTATAAGAACTGCACTGAATTGATATTTAAGGTGTATTTTTATTTTTTTTTTTTTTTTTTTTTTTTAAGTTTTAAAAAATAATGTTTATTCATTTTTTTTACCCTTTTTTTTAATTTTGATCATAGTGGTTTACATAGTGTTGACAATAATATTTTAGGTACATATTTACATAAAATCAGGGGGGATTCCCATCACCAAATTGTCCTCCCTACACCACCGTTTCTGTCCTACCTCCCATTTCCTCTTCCCTCACCCCAGGTCGGCTAGAATATGTGGTCCCCTCTGTATCTAACCCACAACTTAGTAGTCTTGCACCTGTTTGGTCTTGATGCCTCCCTTAGTTCCCCCTCTAACTGGAGGCAGGTTCAGTCACAATTTTTTTTTTTTTTTTTTTTTTTTTTTATAATTTTTTTTATTTTTAATTATGAGAACAAGGATGCAAAGAAGGAGGACAAGGTAAAGTTACAGTGGAAGGACAATACATAACATAATTCTCAGAAGTCCCCTTGCTGATATCCCAACTTTGAAATTTCATCCAAAGAACATTAAGATTGTAACACACTATAATATTTCTTAACAGCACACAAGGCAATCTAAAGCCATAAAACTTACATAACTCCTTAAACATTACAGGCATAGCATTTTTTTTACATTTCCATATTCATGCATATTAGCTTAAGTTAACCTCAAATCTTAACTGGGTTCTTTTTAAGGATTAGAGTCAAAGGAGCACAGCAAAAATGGTGTTGGAGTGGCAATTGTTCTTTGCATAGGCCCACCAAAATATGAGGGACATGGAAAGAAATAACCTTGGCCTAAATACACAAAGACCCGACCCCTGAAGTTTCCTGGCACAAGACCAACTCCAGGCTCCAGGCACGCTAGATCGTCCAATCCAAGACATTGTCTGTAGTGCCAACACACTTATACCTTTCACACAGTCTCTGTTGTTGGCATCAAGCTTCTGTATTAACGATACTGGTATCTGTATATCCAACATCAATCCAAGACGTTGTCTGTAGTGCCAGCACACTTATATTTTTCACACAGTCTCTGTTGTTGGTATCAAGCTTCTGTATTAAAGATCCTGGTATCTGTATATCCAACATTGAAGTCAGGATGTGGAGCGTCCTCTGGTTTCACCTCACAATCAAAGGGCAATGCAGGGAGCCCTGTCCCGTAAGCAAGTCGTTGTTGTTGTTAAGTCTTCTCAGTGTTAATGGAAGTCTCTTTTGAGCAGGAAATGTCTGAGCAGTGTAGAGTCTTCCTTGGTAGAGGATTGCTTCCAGGTGATGCTATAGCCCAGCCTGGATGTTTTGTGGATGGCTTCCCTGGTTCAGGGAAATGCCCTTTCTTCTGAGGTCTGTGCCAGGTCGTTATGTCAATGTTCAGGGTGTAAGGTCCCTTTGCACTACAAGATTTGTCTGTACCAATCTCTATTAGATAGGATCTTATTTATATGTATTCTATTTGCCCATTTTAATGTGCCTATGCAAAAAAGGAGCAATGCCACGTGGTGTTCTTGGCGCATATGGGGTTGATGAAAACAATTATGATTCAATCATAAGCATTAATCTGGGGGACTCTTTCTCTAAGATTCCTTGTTAAACAGCTCAAAACTAGAAGATGAAAAGTGGTTAGAATCGTCACTATATAAGACATCATTTAGTAAGAATTATAGCTGTCAGAGAAAAAACATAAATTAATCTAAAAAAATACGTGTTCATTTTATGTATCTTGAAACAGTTTGGGGTTGTTACACACAATACACGGCTTGGGTCTGTGATAAGGCTTGTACACTACTGATTAATAAGAGTAATGTAGATTAGAGATGTTTGAGGGGGATAGAGAGTAAAGGAATAAAAAAGAGCTTTGTAGGGATGTGGAAAGGGCACAATACAAATTAAAGATTTTGGATACGTAAAACGTAACATAACAGTAGGGAATACTCTTAATATATGAAGTACGCGCGGGGGCTAGCGCCCCCGCGCGGTTCTGTAGTTTTTGGATGCATAAGAAGGGATTTCTCCCCCCTCCCCCCCAGGGCCCGATTAACCAGGCGTGGCCCTGAAGACCCACCAGGTTTGGGGGGGATCTTGGTCCCCTGGACTAGTTCAGCCCAGGGGGCCTGTGGCTAGCTGTCCTGCCCAGTGCCCCCAACATACCAGGCAAAGACACCGAAATCCAGGTATGCGAGTGCTCTGAGCCCAGCCCTGCCCCTGTAGTTTTTGGATGCATAAGAAGGGATTTCTCCCCCCTCCCCCCCAGGGCCCGATTAACCAGGCGTGGCCCTGAAGACCCACCAGGTTTGGGGGGGATCTTGGTCCCCTGGACTAGTTCAGCCCAGGGGGCCTGTGGCTAGCTGTCCTGCCCAGTGCCCCCAACATACCAGGCAAAGACACCGAAATCCAGGTATGCGAGTGCTCTGAGCCCAGCCCTGCCCCTGTAGTTTTTGGATGCATAAGAAGGGATTTCTCCCCCCTCCCCCCCAGGGCCCGATTAACCAGGCGTGGCCCTGAAGACCCACCAGGTTTGGGGGGGATCTTGGTCCCCTGGACTAGTTCAGCCCAGGGGGCCTGTGGCTAGCTGTCCTGCCCAGTGCCCCCAACATACCAGGCAAAGACACCGAAATCCAGGTATGCGAGTGCTCTGAGCCCCGCCCTGCCCCTGTAGTTTTTGGATGCATAAGAAGGGATTTCTCCCCCCTCCCCCCCAGGGCCCGATTAACCAGGCGTGGCCCTGAAGACCCACCAGGTTTGGGGGGGATCTTGGTCCCCTGGACTAGTTCAGCCCAGGGGGCCTGTGGCTAGCTGTCCTGCCCAGTGCCCCCAACATACCAGGCAAAGACACCGAAATCCAGGTATGCGAGTGCTCTGAGCCCAGCCCTGCCCCTGTAGTTTTTGGATGCATAAGAAGGGATTTCTCCCCCCTCCCCCCCAGGGCCCGATTAACCAGGCGTGGCCCTGAAGACCCACCAGGTTTGGGGGGGATCTTGGTCCCCTGGACTAGTTCAGCCCAGGGGGCCTGTGGCTAGCTGTCCTGCCCAGTGCCCCCAACATACCAGGCAAAGACACCGAAATCCAGGTATGCGAGTGCTCTGAGCCCAGCCCTGCCCCTGTAGTTTTTGGATGCATAAGAAGGGATTTCTCCCCCCTCCCCCCCAGGGCCCGATTAACCAGGCGTGGCCCTGAAGACCCACCAGGTTTGGGGGGGATCTTGGTCCCCTGGACTAGTTCAGCCCAGGGGGCCTGTGGCTAGCTGTCCTGCCCAGTGCCCCCAACATACCAGGCAAAGACACCGAAATCCAGGTATGCGAGTGCTCTGAGCCCAGCCCTGCCCCTGTAGTTTTTGGATGCATAAGAAGGGATTTCTCCCCCCTCCCCCCCAGGGCCCGATTAACCAGGCGTGGCCCTGAAGACCCACCAGGTTTGGGGGGGATCTTGGTCCCCTGGACTAGTTCAGCCCAGGGGGCCTGTGGCTAGCTGTCCTGCCCAGTGCCCCCAACATACCAGGCAAAGACACCGAAATCCAGGTATGCGAGTGCTCTGAGCCCAGCCCTGCCCCTGTAGTTTTTGGATGCATAAGAAGGGATTTCTCCCCCCTCCCCCCCAGGGCCCGATTAACCAGGCGTGGCCCTGAAGACCCACCAGGTTTGGGGGGGATCTTGGTCCCCTGGACTAGTTCAGCCCAGGGGGCCTGTGGCTAGCTGTCCTGCCCAGTGCCCCCAACATACCAGGCAAAGACACCGAAATCCAGGTATGCGAGTGCTCTGAGCCCAGCCCTGCCCCTGTAGTTTTTGGATGCATAAGAAGGGATTTCTCCCCCCTCCCCCCCAGGGCCCGATTAACCAGGCGTGGCCCTGAAGACCCACCAGGTTTGGGGGGGATCTTGGTCCCCTGGACTAGTTCAGCCCAGGGGGCCTGTGGCTAGCTGTCCTGCCCAGTGCCCCCAACATACCAGGCAAAGACACCGAAATCCAGGTATGCGAGTGCTCTGAGCCCAGCCCTGCCCCTGTAGTTTTTGGATGCATAAGAAGGGATTTCTCCCCCCTCCCCCCCAGGGCCCGATTAACCAGGCGTGGCCCTGAAGACCCACCAGGTTTGGGGGGGATCTTGGTCCCCTGGACTAGTTCAGCCCAGGGGGCCTGTGGCTAGCTGTCCTGCCCAGTGCCCCCAACATACCAGGCAAAGACACCGAAATCCAGGTATGCGAGTGCTCTGAGCCCAGCCCTGCCCCTGTAGTTTTTGGATGCATAAGAAGGGATTTCTCCCCCCTCCCCCCCAGGGCCCGATTAACCAGGCGTGGCCCTGAAGACCCACCAGGTTTGGGGGGGATCTTGGTCCCCTGGACTAGTTCAGCCCAGGGGGCCTGTGGCTAGCTGTCCTGCCCAGTGCCCCCAACATACCAGGCAAAGACACCGAAATCCAGGTATGCGAGTGCTCTGAGCCCAGCCCTGCCCCTGTAGTTTTTGGATGCATAAGAAGGGATTTCTCCCCCCTCCCCCCCAGGGCCCGATTAACCAGGCGTGGCCCTGAAGACCCACCAGGTTTGGGGGGGATCTTGGTCCCCTGGACTAGTTCAGCCCAGGGGGCCTGTGGCTAGCTGTCCTGCCCAGTGCCCCCAACATACCAGGCAAAGACACCGAAATCCAGGTATGCGAGTGCTCTGAGCCCAGCCCTGCCCCTGTAGTTTTTGGATGCATAAGAAGGGATTTCTCCCCCCTCCCCCCCAGGGCCCGATTAACCAGGCGTGGCCCTGAAGACCCACCAGGTTTGGGGGGGATCTTGGTCCCCTGGACTAGTTCAGCCCAGGGGGCCTGTGGCTAGCTGTCCTGCCCAGTGCCCCCAACATACCAGGCAAAGACACCGAAATCCAGGTATGCGAGTGCTCTGAGCCCAGCCCTGCCCCTGTAGTTTTTGGATGCATAAGAAGGGATTTCTCCCCCCTCCCCCCCAGGGCCCGATTAACCAGGCGTGGCCCTGAAGACCCACCAGGTTTGGGGGGGATCTTGGTCCCCTGGACTAGTTCAGCCCAGGGGGCCTGTGGCTAGCTGTCCTGCCCAGTGCCCCCAACATACCAGGCAAAGACACCGAAATCCAGGTATGCGAGTGCTCTGAGCCCAGCCCTGCCCCTGTAGTTTTTGGATGCATAAGAAGGGATTTCTCCCCCCTCCCCCCCAGGGCCCGATTAACCAGGCGTGGCCCTGAAGACCCACCAGGTTTGGGGGGGATCTTGGTCCCCTGGACTAGTTCAGCCCAGGGGGCCTGTGGCTAGCTGTCCTGCCCAGTGCCCCCAACATACCAGGCAAAGACACCGAAATCCAGGTATGCGAGTGCTCTGAGCCCAGCCCTGCCCCTGTAGTTTTTGGATGCATAAGAAGGGATTTCTCCCCCCTCCCCCCCAGGGCCCGATTAACCAGGCGTGGCCCTGAAGACCCACCAGGTTTGGGGGGGATCTTGGTCCCCTGGACTAGTTCAGCCCAGGGGGCCTGTGGCTAGCTGTCCTGCCCAGTGCCCCCAACATACCAGGCAAAGACACCGAAATCCAGGTATGCGAGTGCTCTGAGCCCAGCCCTGCCCCTGTAGTTTTTGGATGCATAAGAAGGGATTTCTCCCCCCTCCCCCCCAGGGCCCGATTAACCAGGCGTGGCCCTGAAGACCCACCAGGTTTGGGGGGGATCTTGGTCCCCTGGACTAGTTCAGCCCAGGGGGCCTGTGGCTAGCTGTCCTGCCCAGTGCCCCCAACATACCAGGCAAAGACACCGAAATCCAGGTATGCGAGTGCTCTGAGCCCAGCCCTGCCCCTGTAGTTTTTGGATGCATAAGAAGGGATTTCTCCCCCCTCCCCCCCAGGGCCCGATTAACCAGGCGTGGCCCTGAAGACCCACCAGGTTTGGGGGGGATCTTGGTCCCCTGGACTAGTTCAGCCCAGGGGGCCTGTGGCTAGCTGTCCTGCCCAGTGCCCCCAACATACCAGGCAAAGACACCGAAATCCAGGTATGCGAGTGCTCTGAGCCCAGCCCTGCCCCTGTAGTTTTTGGATGCATAAGAAGGGATTTCTCCCCCCTCCCCCCCAGGGCCCGATTAACCAGGCGTGGCCCTGAAGACCCACCAGGTTTGGGGGGGATCTTGGTCCCCTGGACTAGTTCAGCCCAGGGGGCCTGTGGCTAGCTGTCCTGCCCAGTGCCCCCAACATACCAGGCAAAGACACCGAAATCCAGGTATGCGAGTGCTCTGAGCCCAGCCCTGCCCCTGTAGTTTTTGGATGCATAAGAAGGGATTTCTCCCCCCTCCCCCCCAGGGCCCGATTAACCAGGCGTGGCCCTGAAGACCCACCAGGTTTGGGGGGGATCTTGGTCCCCTGGACTAGTTCAGCCCAGGGGGCCTGTGGCTAGCTGTCCTGCCCAGTGCCCCCAACATACCAGGCAAAGACACCGAAATCCAGGTATGCGAGTGCTCTGAGCCCAGCCCTGCCCCTGTAGTTTTTGGATGCATAAGAAGGGATTTCTCCCCCCTCCCCCCCAGGGCCCGATTAACCAGGCGTGGCCCTGAAGACCCACCAGGTTTGGGGGGGATCTTGGTCCCCTGGACTAGTTCAGCCCAGGGGGCCTGTGGCTAGCTGTCCTGCCCAGTGCCCCCAACATACCAGGCAAAGACACCGAAATCCAGGTATGCGAGTGCTCTGAGCCCAGCCCTGCCCCTGTAGTTTTTGGATGCATAAGAAGGGATTTCTCCCCCCTCCCCCCCAGGGCCCGATTAACCAGGCGTGGCCCTGAAGACCCACCAGGTTTGGGGGGGATCTTGGTCCCCTGGACTAGTTCAGCCCAGGGGGCCTGTGGCTAGCTGTCCTGCCCAGTGCCCCCAACATACCAGGCAAAGACACCGAAATCCAGGTATGCGAGTGCTCTGAGCCCAGCCCTGCCCCTGTAGTTTTTGGATGCATAAGAAGGGATTTCTCCCCCCTCCCCCCCAGGGCCCGATTAACCAGGCGTGGCCCTGAAGACCCACCAGGTTGGGGGGGGATCTTGGTCCCCTGGACTAGTTCAGCCCAGGGGGCCTGTGGCTAGCTGTCCTGCCCAGTGCCCCCAACATACCAGGCAAAGACACCGAAATCCAGGTATGCGAGTGCTCTGAGCCCAGCCCTGCCCCTGTAGTTTTTGGATGCATAAGAAGGGATTTCTCCCCCCTCCCCCCCAGGGCCCGATTAACCAGGCGTGGCCCTGAAGACCCACCAGGTTTGGGGGGGATCTTGGTCCCCTGGACTAGTTCAGCCCAGGGGGCCTGTGGCTAGCTGTCCTGCCCAGTGCCCCCAACATACCAGGCAAAGACACCGAAATCCAGGTATGCGAGTGCTCTGAGCCCAGCCCTGCCCCTGTAGTTTTTGGATGCATAAGAAGGGATTTCTCCCCCCTCCCCCCCAGGGCCCGATTAACCAGGCGTGGCCCTGAAGACCCACCAGGTTTGGGGGGGATCTTGGTCCCCTGGACTAGTTCAGCCCAGGGGGCCTGTGGCTAGCTGTCCTGCCCAGTGCCCCCAACATACCAGGCAAAGACACCGAAATCCAGGTATGCGAGTCTAAGGTGTATTTTTAAATGGGATTTAAGGTAGATTTTTAAATGGGATCGTAGCCCATAGGTTAGGGAGCTAGGGTGTAGATTATTTTCTACTTCTTAAGAGGTCAGGATCTTCATCATAACAATTTTCTAGCTGCAAATAAGGAGGATCAGCAATGAGAGGGTTTATGTTGTCTTGCTTTTTTGACTGAGGGACCTAGGTTATTCCTTCATGTGGAATAAAATAAAGAAAAAATATTGATAAGTAAACTCTGTGTATAAGAAGATTATGGGAAAGCTATCTGGAATCTCCTCTGGACAGTCTTTACCTTTTTTTTTTTTTTTTTTTTTTTTTTTTTTTTTTTTTTTCTTTCTCTACCCCTAATCTAATTTCATCATGTTTCTGACTCTGGTGTCTTGATTACATAGAAATATTTGTGACTAAGAAATTTTCTAGTGGTTTTTGCATTTTCATTTATTTTGTTTGTATGGATACACCCAATAAAATAATATAAAAATGTGTACCTCTTCTTTCACCCAAAGTTATTATCAAAAGGAGTTTTTTTCCCTTAGCACACACTAAGCAAGGCTATCTTAAATCAAATGGCTTCCTAATGGCCTAGCTTCTTGTAAGAAAATGGCTTAAGGTTAATGTCAGCTTTTAGAAACTAAGTGGCATCACACTGAAATAATTAAATACACTTTGGCCATGGAGAAAGCTACTGTGTGATTCAAAAGAATTTTATTGACTATAAAGGGAGACAGCAGGCAAGGAATGACATCAGCTTTTAAAGGAATGATGGATAAGAGGATGATGGAATGACATCCAAGCCTTGACTAAAAACTGTTCTTGGGTCCTTATAATAATGACTAATTCACTTCAGCAACTGAGATTTAGAATACACTGGGGAACCAGGTTAAAGAAATTGCAAGGAATAAGACTAAAATTAATTTATTTTTTGTCCACCTCACTCATTTTGACCTTACGCATATAGAATGAAGTTATCTTGTTTACAGTTTGGTCCTCACTTGAGTAGATTGTGGCAGAGTGGGGGAAAGCCCAAGTTTAGAGACGAGAATAAGGTCAGGTTTCTGGTCTAGGCTGCTGTGATACTGGTGTGCCTAGGCATATGCCATTTAACCTGCCTTGATCTCAGTTTTCACACTTGTCCAGCTCAAAAAGATCCATCGTGTTTAGGAAAATTCTCAAATCTATGAAGGCCTGAGGAAGGGAGGGGGGGGGGTGCCACATCCAGCAGCGCTCAGGGATTACTCCTGTCTCCACATTAAGAAATTGCTCCTGGCAGGTTTGGGGGACCATATGAGATACTCGGGATTGAAGCTGGGTCTGTCTCAGGTCAGCAGCATGCAAGGCAAATGCTTTACCACTGTGTTATCACTCCAGCACCCTGAGGATATTTATCTGAAGAACAAAATCTAGCATCCAATGTATTAACACCCCAACTGATTGCTGCTTTGTAGAACAGAAGTTAGGGATGATGTTGCAGAGATGTATTTATGTGAGAACAGCAGGAAAATTATTTCTATAGTTTCAACATCGCTTCATGCCATTAAGATTCAACAGTTACCTTTCAATTTAAGAGTAATTAGTGTGAAGCATACAAGAGGATGTCTGGTGTATAGCTTAAAACTATAATAACAGAGCACAGACTAGAGTGGTGTTAAAAAAGTAAGTAATGTTTAGGTACTGGTGCCTATTCTCATCTCTGTAGAGCTGGATACAGTCCCTTATAAACAACTTTATTTGTCCATAGTCCAAATGTTTTTTATCTTCCTACTTGCTATAAATTACTTATTCTCATTTACATTTAGATTGAAAATCATTTGAAAAGCAATAATCTTTGAGACATTAACCATTTAAACTACCGTATTTTTCCTAGCATCAAATCCCTATTTTTAGCAGAAATGAGTGCACTGCTTCAAGCAATAAAAGAGGACACAAGTGGGCCCGGAGAGATAGCACAGTGGTGTTCGCTTTGCAAGCAGCCAATCCAGGACCTAAGGTGGTTGGTTCAAATCCCGGTGTCCCATATGGTCCCCCGTGCCTGCCAGGAGCTATTGCAGACAGCCAGGAGTAACCCCTGAGCACCGCCGGGTGTGGCCCAAAAACCGAAAAAGAAAAAAAAAAAGAGGACACAAGTAATTGGAGACACATACCTTTTTTATGGATTGGGAAGATTAACACATTACAATGACAATATGCCCAAAAAATTGTACATATTTAATACATATTGTACATATCCCTCTAAGGATACCCATGATATTTTTTAAAGAAGTGGATCAAACACTTCAGAAATTCGTTTGGAACATTAAACACCTACAAATAGCTAAAACAAATCTTGGGAAAAATAAGATGGGATGCATCACTTTCCCCAACTTTAATAATATACTACAAAGCAATAATCATTAAAACAGCATGATATTGAAAACAAACCCTCAATGATCAATTATCAATGATCAATGATCAATGACTTAATTATATTCAGAGAATGACCCATAATACAATAAGTTAATCTTCATTTATTCCTATTGCAAAATGAAGCAAAGAAAGCCTCTTCACCAAGTGGTGTTGAGACAACAGGTAAATGACATGGAAAAAAGCGAACTCAGATCTCTTTGTAACACCAATCACAAAGTTAAACTAAAATTAAAGACCTTTAATTAAGATTAAAGACCTTGATATCAGACAAAACTATAAGTTACATAGAAGCAAATATAGATAAAACCTTCTATGACATTGAGACTAAAGGCATCTTCCAGAGGAAACACCGCTGTTGAAGCAAGTGGAAGCAGAGATAAACAAATGAAACTACATTAAACTGAGAAGCTCTGCACTTCAAAGGAAACAGTGACTAGTATGCAAAGGACACTCACTGAATGGAAAAAAACTATTTACCCTGATAAGGGTCTAGTATAGAATATGCAAAGTATTGTCAGAACTCAACAAGAAAAAAAAAAATCTAAGTCCATCAAAATAGGGAGAAGAAGTAAACAGACATTTCCTCAAAGAAGAAATACAGATGGCTAAAAGGCACATGAAAAAATGTTCCAGATCACTAATCATCAGGGAGATGCAATTCAGAAAAACAAAGATATCATCTCACACCAGAGACTGGCACACATCACAAAGAATATGAACAGCCAGTACTAGCATGGATACATGGAGATAGGAACTCTCATTCATTATGATGGGAATGCTGTCTGGTCCAACCTTTTTTGGGAAACAATATATTTCTCAAAACGCTGGACATTGAGCTCACATATGATCCCGGCATCCCATATGGTCCCCTTAGTCTGCCAAAAGCAATTTCTGATCCAGCAATAACATTCCTAGGGATATACCCCAGGAATACAAAAACAATGCAAAATATCCTCTTGAGCTGTAGCAATAGCGCAGAGATAGGGTGTTTACCTTGCACGTGGCTGACTCAGGACAGACCTGGATTTGACCCCTGGAGTCCCATATGGCCCCCCAAGCCAGGAGCGATTTTTTAGTGCATAACCAGAAATAACCCCTGAGCATCACCAGCTATGGCCCAAAAAAAAAAAAAAAAAATACCCTCTTTACTTTTAAGTTCATTCCAGCACTATTTATCATAGCTATCATCGGGAAACAACCCAGGTTCCGACAACAGATGAGTAGTAAAGAAACTGTGGTCTATGTACATGCTGTAAAACCATGCAGCTGTTAGGGGAAAAAATGAAATCATGAAATTTGTCTATACATGGATGGGTATGGAGATTACTGTGCTGAGTAAAATGTCTCAGAGGAAGAGAGAGATACCACATAGTCTCACTTTTCTGTGGGATACAAGAAAAATAAAGGACAGACATTAGAGATGAGGGCTGTAAGGACCAGAACATGATAGAAGCTTATCACAAAGAGTGGTGAGCAGTTAGAACACTAACTATTCTGAAACTACCATAACAATGATAGAGAGAGAAAGAAAGAGAGAGAGGTGGAATGCCTGTCAGGAAGACAGGCAGACAGTGTTAAATGGGGAATATTGGTTTCAGAAGGTTGCACTGGTGAAGAGTAGTGTATATTCAATGACTGAAACCCAACTACAAACATTTCTGTAACTATGGTGCTTAAATAAAGAAATTATTTTTAAATTAAAACATAAATAAATGAAGTAATCTAGCAGAAAAACGATAAATACAGAATATCACTTTAAGGATTATTTAGAATAACTACATGAAGAATGAAATAGTTTAAATGGAATTGTGGGCTAGAGTGATAGCACAGAGGTAAGACGTTTGCCTTGCACACAGAGGACCTGGGACAAACCTGGGTTCAATTCCTGGCATCCCACCTGGTCCCCTGAACCTGCCAGGAGCAATTTCTGAGAACAGAATCAGAGTAGCCCCTGAGCACCACTGGGTGTGGCCCAAAACCTAAATAATTAAATACATGTTTAAAAATATAAAATAAATGGTAGATGTCTTGAACATCCTTTGCTCCAGAGTATAGCAAGGAGAAGGAAAGAAATTGAGTGGAGGAGAAAAACATATATGAATGGATGTGGGCCAGGGCTTAAGTGGTCTCAATCCATTGGTAGTGTTAAAAAAGGACTGAACTAAATGTCCAAGCCAAAGTCAACAATAATGAAATCATGTGACCCAAACTTTTAACAAACTAAAATAAAATTGGGCCTGTTATACTGGCTGGGGATGGTGGTAGTTGGGACACACTTTTGGAATACTGTTAAAGGGAGGCCTTCACGGGATGGTGGTATTGGCCCTGATACATTGTAGGTCTGAAACCCAACTATGAAGACCTTTGTAAATCACAGTTATTTCACTAAAATATTTTAAAAATAAAGAAGCACATTTGACTTCTCTCTTTAGGTCACATTTGCCTGAAATGTGGACTTCATTACTTCCTGGGACATTTCCCCATTATAGAGAAAGGGCCAAATGTGGAGGCTGGTGGGATTTAGTCAGTAGTGACCATCTCTGCCTCTATAGTTTAGGCCCAATCTCATCTGTAATTGTGGAGCCACAAACAAAAGGTTAGGCGTGATGTGGGTCCATTTATAATGGTACTCAATTTTTTCTTTTTTGGTCTGGTGGAGTATGTCCTTACCTTGTGGAACATTTGGCCCTACCTCGTTCCTTTATTTCAGCTGAACAGGGAGGGTCCTGGTTTTTACAGGGTACATTTTGTGGTTTTATGTTTGGGCTACCACCCTCTGCCTATGGGGAAGTTATAGAGTGGAAAAATATTTTACAGTGGCTTTACTGGGGGCTTAGGACCACCTAGGACCAAGGGACGTTGGTTCTCACAATTTCATTCTGCTTTCAGTTTTTAGATATATAGCCATTCCACTCCTCTACACCATGTAGCTGAGGCCCTTTTAAAATGATTTTCATAATGACAGAGTTAAAAATCCTACTGGGGGGTATTAATCATATTTGTTTTATAGTTTTTCTTTAAATTTGTTTTCTAATTTTGTTCTTATCTAGAATTGCTTTTTATTCAGTTGTTTATTTGTGGCTGTCTCACTGAAGGTTTGATTCCCTTATACATTGTAGAATTTTCTTTTTGGAAACTAACCAATCTTTTGTTTTGGTTTTGTTTCATTTGGGGGCATACCTGGCAATGCTTAAGGCTACTCCTAGCTCCCCACTTAGGGATCGTTACTAGCGGGCCTTGGGTGCCATATGACGTTCCAGGGCTCAAGCCAGGTCAACAGCATTGAGTCCACCAATTGTGACTCTTAATTGCTTTCTTTAAGTGTATTTGTTGATCCAATAGCAGGTTGCTTTTTGCATTTCTCTTCCATTGTGTTCCTTTATGAAGTCAATGAAGCTAGCATCATATAAGGTATCTTTCGTCCTGTTATAGTGATAATATGGACTTATCTTATTTCATTTCTTTGTCTTTAGCCTATATTTAAAGTTGTCAGGGATTTTTTTGTTTTGTATTATTTTGTTTTGTTTGGTGGCCATACTCAGCATTGTTCCAGGGTTGTTCCTGGTGCTGAGCTCAGAAGTTACTCCTGGTGAACTCAGGGAACAATATAGGATTACAGGGAATTAAACTCAGGTTGGCCACATGCAAGGCAAACACCCTACCCATTGTACTATCACTCCAGCCCTATTTGAAATATTTGAAGCTGGAACTTTTCACAGTATTATGGCTCTGTCTGCTTTAACCTTGATTTTCATTTTTTAGAAGGAGATTAACAGCTACCTTCTACTGAAAAGTACTTTGTAAATACTAAAGGCACAGTAGAGCTGTTTCTACAGTTAATATAATTAGTATCACATTTTACCACTACTAGCTATCTATCTTTAGAGTCAGATTTGTTCTGTGTGTGTGAATGATGAAGTACCTTCAGGATTGCAAGGGAATGAAATACCTTAGGTCATAATAGAATTAAATGTATCCAAATTTTTAGTTGTCTGCTAAATGTTGTCAGTGCTTCAGGTCACAAATTACATAATGGTTCCCAGAAGCAACTAGGCGATAGCCTTGTTTTTATTTTTAGATTTTGTGAAATAGAAGGCAAATTATGCTTAATGATAGTAGAGCTAGCTCAGTTGTTCACTATATTTTTCCTTCCCCCTTGTTCACTATATTTTTATTTTAATACTGTTCTTAATTTTAACACAGTGAGGTATTCAGATTATAATTGACTGTGGTAGCAAATCAATTTTTTTTTGGGGGGGGGGGCACACCCAGTGGTGCTCAGGGGCTACTCCTAGCTGTCTGCTCAGAAATAGCTCCTGGCAGGCACCGGGGACCATATGGGACACCGGGATTCACCTTTAGTCCTGGATTGGCTACTTGCAAGGCAAACACCGCTGTGCTATCTCTCCGGGCCCAGCAAATCAATTTTTAAAATCCTACTTTAAGTAAACTTTCCTTGGTATTCAAGACTTCATTATATTTTATCTTTTAGTTAATTGTTAATTTTATTTCATTATATTGGAGATTTAGAGTAAACATTTTATTTTTTATTAGTTTTGTAAACTACTATTTATTCTCCCTGGTCCTCCAAAAAATAAAACAAATGTCCATTACTAAGTGTCAAGGATGCACAACCTTGGACATACAAAAATGAAAGGTTAGTCCTTCCCTATTGCTACATTCCTGGCAACAGTCAACTGGAGTCCTGTTTTTTAGTGTTAGCTGGCTATTAAAATAAGTTATAATACCTCCTAAGTTGTCTAGAGTCTAAAAATGGTTTATATACATTTCTAAGAAGTAGAAAGCAGTGACAACTATTTAATAATCTATTTCGAAGTGAAAACTATGGAAAACAACTTTCCAGCTATGAAGATTTTGCTCAAAAATATACCTTTGTTGGGCCGGGCGGTGGCGCTCGAGGTAAGGTGCCTGCCTTACCTGCGCTAGCCTAGGAGACGGACCGCGGTTCGATCCCCCGGCGTCCCATATGGTCCCCCAAGCCAGGAGCGACTTCTGAGCGCATAGCCCTGAGCGTCACCGGGTGTGGCCCAAAATAACCAAAAAAAAAAAAATACCTTTGTTCTTAGGCAGCGTAAACACTATAAACTAACTTGTGACTACAATAGGGAAAAAATAAAAAAGTTCCAGGTTTGTTGTTTTCATTTTATTTTTTGCATAGAAACAGTAAATATTGGGGTCATACACTTGGTTCTGTGCTCAGAGATCACTCTTTTGGAATCGGGATCATATGTGGTGCCAATTTGTTTACCTGCAAGCAAGCATCTTACCCATTATACCATTTTCTAAGTTCTATATTTCTGCCTTTTTCTGTATTTCCACAAGGATTTAGTAAACAAAAGCAGCCAAGAATATTCTAGAGACAGCAGGAAAGACTAAAAATGTTGCTTAAGGATTATTTGGAACTAGAAAGATTTATTTTTAGCCTAAATTTTTTAAAGTACTGGAAACATGTCCAATCATCAAAACATTATATAGGGAAGGGATTTTAAAAAGTATACAAATTCTCCTCCCCTATAATCCTTATTATTCATTGGCTTTTTCAAGTTTTCTTTTTCCTGATGCAGTCTTGGGAGGGTCTACTACTAAAAATGTTTTCATTCTAGGTTTTTTAACATAGTATCATAAAGTTGATCATAGTAACTTCTTATGAGTTTTTGTATTTTGGAAGTATCTGTTATGATTTCTCTCTTCTCATTTCTGATATTTATTTGAGCTCTCACTTTTTCCTGTGACTCAAGGTAGAAGTTGTCCATCTTATTTTGAAAACTTACCCTCCCCCCCTTTATATATATATATATATATATATATATATATATATATATATATATTTTTTTTTTTTTATTTCTTTTTTGGGCATGTGAGGGGTTGAGGGTAGGGATTGGGCCACACCCACTAGTGCTCAGAGGTGCTCCTCAGGCCTTATAGTACCTTGAATCTGAGATTACTATGCAGGACAGTGCCTTAAACCCTGTACTATTTCCTTATTTCTTGATTTCTTTATCTTTGAATTTTGCTTTTGTTTTTATTATTTCTTTTCTTTTCCTTTCAGAGTCATTTGTTCTTTTTTGAGCTTCTCCAGTTGTGAGGGCAGCTTATTTATTCCTTTTTCCCTTTGTAAGACTGTAATTACTATGAACTTCCCTCTGAGAATTACTTTTACTGTATCCCAAATTTTCTAATACTCTGCTTTCATTTTAAAATGTCTGCCTTTTAAAGGACTAGGTATAATGTTGGACCAGATATGTTAATTTAAAGATACCAATTACTATTGAAAGTGGGAAATCGTGATTTTAAATGACAGGGGCCACTTAATGGAGCAATTTTCTAAAGAGTATAGCTTATGGAAGAGAAAAAAATGCAAAATATAAACAAGTGCTTTTTGGGGCAAGTTTCCTAGTCCTTATTTCTATTATGTTTAGGTATTATTCTTTTGCTCTGTGTTTTGGTTTTTGTTGTTGTTATTTTCTAAATAGCCCACAAATGAGAAAATTAGGGATGTTGGTAACAGGAAATGAACACTGGTGAGTGGATGGGTCTTGAACATTGTATGACTGAAAATCAACATTCAGCAATCTTTTAACATTGTATCTGACAATGGGATATTTCTAAGAAACTGTGGTACATCTATACCATGGAGTGTATATAATAAAAATCAGCCACCAAGAAAAATCAAGTCATGAAATTTGCTTAGACATGGAGGAAGACACATGGTAGGAAGCTTGCCACAAGGAAGAGGGAGTGCAATTTGGACAGAGAAGTGACTGCTAAGATGATGGTTGTTTGAATTGACTATTCTCAACATGAACTGGATGCTTAAAAGAGGAAAAGTGATATGCATGATATCTTCTAACAGTATTGCACACCACAGTGCCTAAAAGGGAAAAAAGTGGGGTAGGACAGAGAGAAGAAAAGTGTTTGCCACCATGACAGGATAGGAATGGAGAGGGAAGATGGTGAGTAGGAGATAAACGGAGGACATTTAGTGCTGGAAGTGTACGCTTATGAATGGATGGGTGATGGAACATTATTTGACTGAAACTTAACATCAACAACTTTGTAAGTGCGCAGGCCAGAGTGATAGTATGCTGTGTAGGGCATTTTCATTCCATGTA
This sequence comes from Suncus etruscus, assembly GCF_024139225.1. Classification (NCBI taxonomy): domain Eukaryota; kingdom Metazoa; phylum Chordata; class Mammalia; order Eulipotyphla; family Soricidae; genus Suncus; species Suncus etruscus. The sequence continues at coordinate 54,736,814 of NC_064851.1, forward strand.
GCCAACACAGGGTTGATCCTTGGCATCCCATATGGTCTCCTGAGCACCATCAGGTGTTAATACCTGAGTACAGAGCCAGAAATAACTGCTGAACATCACCAGTTGTTTCTCCAAAACAAAACAAATACTTTGGAACTGCATACCTCACTGCGAATCATTTTTTAAAAATTAAATTTAAAGAGATTCCTAACAGTAACAGTAGTGCAACATTTTAAAAATAAATAAATAAACAAAAATATCTCTGGCCAGAGTGATAGCACAGTGGTAGGGCATTTGCCTTGCACGTGGCTGATCTAGGACAGACCGTGGTTTGATCCCCCGGTGTCCCATATGGTTCCCCAAGCCAGGAGCGATTTCTGAGCACATAGCTAGGAGTAACTCCTGACTGTCACAGCGTGTGGCCCAAAAAGCCAAAAAAAGAAAAAATCTCAGAGACAGTGTGACTGCAGGATTTCATACATCCACTCTGTCGTTTAATAATGGATGTGATAGTAGAAGACTAATAATATATGTTACGTATTATGGAAAAGTTGAATGGGAGAACTTAAAATTTATGAATTGGAAGAAGAAAATACTGAGAAAAGATGGATGAGGGAAAACTTACTACTACTGTTTTAGAGATAATAGAAAGAGCCCACCAAAAGAAGAAAAAGGTTATAAAATGATGGGAAGGCGGGGTTTTGTTTGTTTGTTTTTTTAGTTTTTTGGGTCCCACCCCATGGCGCACAGGGGTTACTCCTGGCTCTGTGCTCAGAAATTGCTTCTGGCAGATTAAGGGGACCATATAGGATGCCAGAATTTGAACCACTGTGCTATTTCTCTGGCCCCCGGAAGGAAGTTTTTAAAAAGATAAGTTCAAAGGTAAGGTGAGGAGTTTAATAAAAGTATACAAGCAAAGGTAAAATCTTTTTCTAAACAGAAAAATGAAAAAGGCTACTTATCTACTTCTCTACTATTATCTACTTGTTATCTACTTATTCTTTATGGGGGAAGGCTATAAAATAACATTCGTGATATTTAGTTATTATGCTAGATTTGTGACTATACACATCAGTCATAGCAATAAATGTGAATTATAATAATTTGTCAATAAAAAATAGATTTGCATATAACCCAGAATATATGCTATATAAAGACTTATTTCAAACTTTAAAACTTGTGAGTGGTATACATTAGCATTCTTCAACCACAATTCCACAGACCGTTGCCTTTGTGCAGGTGTGTAAAGGTTCAAAACCAATGATCCAACCATGATTTTAACTGCTAATTGTGGACCAATATGCAAGAAGGCAGTGTTAAGAACACTAAAGAATGCTGATATTGGCCGGAGAGATAGCATGGAGGTAGGGTGTTTGCCTTGCATGCAGGACTGTGGTTCGAATCTCAGCACCCCATATATCCCCTGAGCACTGCTGGATGTGACCAAAACAAACAAACAAACAAACAAACAAACAAACAAAAAAGGCGCTGATATAAATAATCTTTATCTTGAAGATGTATGTACCTTAGCATTAATATTTAAAGCATAACTAGTAATGTTGATCAGCTAGGATGTTAAGAAAAATACATATCTTCTGGGTTTAATTATAACAATCCCATACTTATGCTCTTAATTAAAGAAAACTTAGAGAAAAGCCAAACTTTCTAAAAAATATATTAGTATCATAAATTCAACATGAATATTGATAACTGTACTATTCCTGGAAATGTGGTATTGCTATCTTAGAATATGTTAAGTAATACAAGGCAACTGGTTGTTTATAGTTGCTAATATATAAAATCTGGATAGATTTAGATTCGCAAATTTTCTGTTTAATAGTTTTACTCTAAATGAGACAAATCCAGGTTACACCATTTAACATATAGTTTTCTATTTTCCCAAGTACATAATTTACCATATGTTCAAAGAGTGCTCCTATGAGGAGTCTTGGGATATCTTTTAACATTTTGTCAGAAGAATTGCTTTATGCACAATCTGAAATAATTGGAAACATAATGAGAGTGAACATTTAGAAACCCCCTTGTGCTTCATTCTACTCTGCAAAATAAAGTTATCACTGAACGTATTCATGTTTTCAGATGTAACCAAATTTCATAAATCAATTTTTTTTCTAAATGTTCTGAGGGATAATAATATAAGGTAGTTGATATCTTTAAAACAGGCACATGAGGAGTGGCAATTTGCAATAGAGAGATGATTGCAGAAATTAGAATTTAGTCAACCCATATTTTGAAAATTTTATGCTATTTCCTTTGCTTTTTATAATATATGTAATACAAGTAATGTTCTCCTGTCCCTGTGTATTCCAAATAAATTTCAAGAGTGTTTTATCCACTTCTTTGGAAAATGTCAAAGGGGAATTTATGAATTTTAATTGAAGTCTCAGCCTTATAATTACCTTTCAAGGGAAAAATATTACAAGCATTTTCGTCAGTTATAAGCTTAACATATGATAATAGTGCTGCTAAAATATAATTGTAACATGCTTGATAATAGCATTTTTGTGAATTTCATCTCCTTAAATCTTTATAATTACCATTGTGATTGATACAACTAGTTCTTTTATTCACAGGAGAAAACCAAAACTGAAAGGTAAGACAAGTCAAAGCCACACAGGCTGCAAGTCAGAACAAGAATTAAGGTCCAGTTTATTGTTGTTGTTATTGTTGTTGTCATTGGTTTTTTGTTTTTGTTTTTGTTTTTGGGTCACACCCAGCAGTTCAGGGATTACTCCTGCCTCTACACTCAGAAATGGCTCCTGGCAGGCTTGGGGGACCAAATGGGATGCCAGAATTCGAACCACTGTCCTTCTGCATGCAAGGCAAATACCCTACCTCCATGCTATCTCTACAACCTCATGTTGTTGTCATTGTTAATTACTTTGAATTTGAGTCCCACACCAGTGATGTGCAGGGGCTGTTGACAACTCTACTTGGGTTACTTGCAGCATTTCTAATGGTTTTATATAGGGCTATGGATTAAATAGACAAAGAATACACTCAACCTATTATCAACTCGTTATTCTAAAGCCTTTCCCTCTCTCTGTGAGACTTGCCCACCTGACTGGAGGCATTCATGAGTCTTACGAAGTGCTGTTTATTATGACTATCTTGGTGAATATGTCTATAAATAGATTATTATTGCTCTCTTTTCTTATTTTTTGTTGACAAATACAATTTGAAATAAATATTTTTTCTTTTTTTTTATAATTTTTTTTTATTTTGAATTATGAGAACAAAAGATGCAAAGAAAGAGGATAAGGTAAAATTACAGTGGAAGGACAATCACCCATAACATAATTATCAGAAGAAGTCCCCTTGCTGATATCTTAACTTTGAACTTTCAGCCAAAGAAAGTTAAGATAAATAAAACAGAATCCATGTGCAATTACTTTGTCCCTCAAGTTCCCAGATTGTAGCACATTATGATATTTCTTAACAGCACACAAGGCAATCTAAAGCCATCAAACTTACGTAACTCCTTAAACATTAGAGGCATAGTATTTTTTACATTTCCATGTACATGCATATTAGCTTAAGTTAACCTCAAATTTTAAGTGGGTGCGTTTTAGAGTCAAAGGAGCACAGTAAAAACGGTGTTAGAGTGGCAATTGTTGTTTGCATAGGCCCACCAAAATATGAGAAGCATGGAAAGGAATAACCTTGGCCTAAATACAAAGAGATCCTACCCCTGAAGTTTCCTGGCATAAGACCATCTCTAGGCCTCAGGCAAGTTATAGTTCGATCCAAGACATTGTCCATAGCGCCAACACACTTATCTCACAGTCTCTGTTGTTGGTATCATGTTTCTGTATTAAAGATTCTGGAATCTGCATGTCCTACATTGAAGTCATGATGTGGAGTGCCTTCTCGTTTCACCTCACCATGAAAGGGCAATGCAGGAAGCCCTGTCCTGTAAGCAGGTTGTTGTTGTTAAGTCTTCTCAGTGTTAAGGGAAGTCTCTTTTGAGCAGGACGATGTCTGAGCAGTGGTAGAGTCTTCCGTGGTAGAGGATTGCTTCCAGGTGATGTTATAGACAAACCTCACCATTAAGGGGCAATACAGCAAGCCCTGTCCAGTAAGCAGGTCATTGTTCTTGTTGTCTTCTCAGTGTTAAGGGGTGTCTCTTTTGAGTAGATCGATGTCAGAGCAGCTGTAGGGTCTTCCCTGGTAGAGGAATGCCTCCAGGTGATGTTATATACAACCTTGGAAGTTTTGTAAATGTCTTCTGTAGATCAAGGGGTAAATGGAGAATGCCCATTCTTCTGAGGCCTGTGCCAGGTCTTTATGTCAATGTTCAGGGTGTAAGGTCTCATTGCACTACAAGATTTGTGTGTTCCCATTTCTATTAGATAAGAACTTATTGGTATGTATAGTATTTTCCCATGTTAGTGTGCCTACGCAAACAAGATATAAAGCCACGTGGTGCTATCAGATATATGGGGGCGTAAGAACATTTCCAACAAGACCCATGATTTGGTTCAAACATAAGTATTAAACTGAGGGATTCTTTCACACCAAATTCCATATTGAGCAGTTCACAAAGAGAAGATAAAAAACATGGGGGGGGGGATCATCACTGTATAAGAAAGTATTCAGCAAAAGTTATAGACGTCAAAGAAAACACCCATAAAATGTTGAAAAGATATGTGTCCTTTTTATGCCTTTTAAAATAGTTGGGTGGGTGTTAACTCTAGGGCACCACTTTGGTCTGTGACTTAGGACTCAACAGTACTTAAGTTAGAAAGGGTAAAAAAGGAGTAATGGTGATAGGAGTTAAAGAAGTTAAAGAGAAATATGAACTTATGAAGGGGTATGCAAAAGGGCAGAGTACAAAATGGACATTCTGCATACATAAAAACATAATTCAATGATAGTGAGTACTATTAATGTTTCTTGTGAGAGTACTATTAATGTTTCTTGTGAGAGTACTATTAATGTTTCTTGTGAGAGTACTATTAATGTTTCTTGTGAGAGTACTATTAATGTTTCTTGTGCGCGCGATTTTGAAAATGTAGACTGGACAGAGATTACCAGTGCCAGCCAGACCTTCCTGCTAGACTCCCGGCTCCCAGGAAGGAGAGATCCTTCAAGAAGCTGGGAGACCAGAAGTTCAGAGCCCCACCCAGACCCTCCCTAAGGAGCTGCATGGATGATGGGGGAAGGCCTAGGTACCTTCAAGCTCCACCAAGGGACCTAACTCACCGGCCTGCCCAGGCATGTGGCCCAGGGAAGCCCTGGAGACCTGGAGCAAGGCGGTAGAGGGGTGCTGGGGTTACCCAAGTCCCGCACCCCCACTAGGCCTGGTCAAACAGGCCTCCGGCATGGCGGGAGCCTGCCAAACCTCCTCCTGCTAGACTCCCAGCTCCCAGGAAGGAGAGATCCTTCAAGAAGCTGGGAGACCAGAAGTTCAGAGCCCCACCCAGACCCTCCCTAAGGAGCTGCATGGATAATGGGGGAAGGCCTAGGGTACCTTCAAGCTCCACCAAGGGACCCAACTCACTGGCTTGCCCAGGCATGTGGCCCGGGGAAGCCCTGGAGATCTGGAGCAAGGTGGTAGAGGGGTGCTGGGGTTACCCAAGTCCCGCACCCCCACTAGGCCTGGTCAAGCAGGCCTCCGGCATGGCGGGGGGGGGGGGGCTGCCAAACCTCCTCCTGCTAGACTCCCAGCTCCCAGGAAGGAGAGATCCTTCAAGAAGCTGGGAGACCAGAAGTTCAGAGCCCCACCCAGACCCTCCCTAAGGAGCTGCATGGATGATGGGGGAAGGCCTAGGGTACCTTCAAGCTCCACCAAGGGACCCAACTCACCGGCTTGCCCAGGCATGTGGCCCGGGGAAGCCTTGGAGATCTGGAGCAAGGCGGTAGAGGGGTGCTGGGGTTACCCAAGTCCCGCACCCCCACTAGGCCTGGTCAAGCAGGCCTCCGGCATGGCGGGGGCCTGCCAAACCTCCTCCTGCTAGACCAATAAATATTTTTTCAAGTGACTGACATGCCTAGAAGATAATCATTAAAATTTTCAGGATTTTTTTTTTTTAAGTTTAATTCCCCTTTAATTCATCACTCTGCCTGGCACATTGTAGGAAGCCAACTAGTATGCAATCAATGATTCTAAGGATGATTGCATAAATGAAAAAGCAGGTCATTCTCCAATGCTTAAATGAACTAATATTGCGGTGGTCAATCTGAAAACATACCTATAGCTATATCTGTATAGTTTCAATCATCCAAATGTGAAAATTTGAATGGTCCCCTTTAAAGTCCTTTATATAATTTTCAATTTTCATTTTCTAATTTCTTTTGTGCAATTACAAGCAAAGCATTTACCACTTTCATTAGAAGACAAATTTTACATTTAATAATTGTACCTGTCTGTGAAAAAGTATTGGTGTTTGGGTTTTATTTTAAAAGCCATTGTCTGATTTAATAGCTGAAGGAAGTAGATTATCCTTAGGGGAACTGTGAAACAACTTTACAGTTTTCTCATTGTGCAGTTGTCCTTCAATGCTAAAATTGGAGAGAGAAAAAATAACGGTGAATGTAGAAGGAAAAAGTATTGTGAATGTAGAAGAAAAATCATAGACTAATATAGACTTAATTGGCTAAGCGTGAAAGTCATTAATAACACTGAAATGAAAGAGTGAACACAGAAATTTATATGTTGTGAAAAATGAAATAGGATTGCTCTTGGTGAGAAGAAAATTTAAAAAAGAATTAAAATTAGAAGAAAAAAAGTTTTATAAAATATCTTGGAAGAGGGTATTGCTCAAATGGGTAACAGAGTTAGAGCAACTAATAATGGATTCTAGTCCTTACCAGAACTTTAGAGCAAACTTCTTTTAAAAATGTTGGTCAGTGATATTGCACATTGTTAGGAAAAAGGCTGGTTTCCTGAAGGAAGGAAATGTGAGTTCCAGAGCTTAATGAGAAAGAGATACATTTACTGGAGAAAAGCTGCTAATACAGGAAAATGTTTTGATCCTTTCTGACTGATGACAGAACTGTAAGTATGCAGCTTTCATTCCCTCTGCTGAGATTTCAAAAATTATCCTTGTGAATGTTAGAGCCACCATTCCTATTTCAGTACATTCCTGTTTTCTTTTAGACCTTCTACATTCTCACTGGTGAAGCATTTATTGATTAGAAAGCAGAGGCACCAGTGAAATGTGCATTTTTCATATTGATTTTGCATGGACTGACAACTGAAGGCATAAAAGAGTACATAATAGAAGTCATAACAAAAGGCTGTTCAGCAAGTGGACCATAAGCCAGTTTTAAAAGGTCTCTTGGAAAATAATACATAGCATCTTTGCCTATCATTGCCCCACTCAGACTCCTGATAAATGTATTAATGTATGGTGATATTTTTTTTCATGCCACTGAAACATAATAGTAACAACAAAGAAGACTGCTTCAAATATTTGATTATTTGTTGTGCTATTTAGAAGCATTATACTGGTAATAGGTTTGTCTTTCTGTTTGTCCTTTTATTGTGACTATGCAAGCCTCATTTTGGTGATATTAACATGGTGGACAATGAGTAGAATGTAAAAGATAACCCAGTGATCAAATTTTGCACTGAGGAAAACAGAAAGATTGTATCACCAAACCCATTCATGTTCTCTGAAATTTTTTGTTCTTTTTTTTTTTTTTCTCCAAATGTTCCTTTTATGACCTACTTTACTGATAAGAAAAATGACTTTTCCAATCTGCTTTGACATGATGGCTCTAGTGAATAGTTCCCAAATGTCCTGGAGTAGGTGGCCTTGTGAGGATAGGCATTAATTATTTCCAGACTGCTTTGAATATCACCACCATGGCATCTATCTTCGTGTTCAAAAAATGCAATATCACTCTAATTATAGGTGGTCTTAATATCTTTTGAGTTAAAACATATGAAGGTGACATATAATATATGTAGAAAACAGACTCATTCCCCAGCGACCAAAAGAAGAGGTAGCCAAGGACTCCCCTTTCTGGTACTTTTCAATATCCCCAGTAAGGATCTGGGGGGAGGGGGAATATATATATATACATATATATTTATATGTTTATATATATATATAAACAAACATTTAGGGCTCTAGTTAATCCTGGCTCTGGGCCCAGAAATTACTCCAGGCTGGTACAGCAGGAACCATCTGAAATGCCAAGAATTTCAGGTGGCCCTCTAGCACTCTTGCCTCAACCAGTCAGTAGCATTTGTAAGACACAAAAGCAACATACAATTCAACAGGACATGCCTTTCATAGAGCTAGGAAGATCAGCAAGGGTCTCTGTCCTCTTTGTTTAACTTGGTAGCCTGGGCAGTAGTCCCAAGCTCTAAAGAAAGTTTTCTAAGCTCTCATTTTTAGTAAGATGGTTTGCTAGGTAACATGAAAGTTTGAGTGCCAGTTTTGAAAATACCAAAGTGCCCAATGTTTTTTTAGCACTAGTTTCTTGAAACACTGTTGTTGCTGTTACTTGGTTTTGATGCCACAACCAGCATTGCTCAGGGCTTTCTCCTGGTTCTGCACTCAGCAATCACTCCTTGGCATTTTGAGGAGACCATATGTAGTAACTGGGATCCAGCTAGGAACTGGGATTGGGCATAGGAAAGGCAAGTGTTATAAGTAATATACCATCTCCAGTACCTAGTGTTATTTTTTGACACCCCTTTAAGAAAAGTGCTAGACCTAGATGCTATGTTCTATAACTCATTAATTGATTCTAGCCAAGAAATGTTAAAGCCACTGTGCACAGAACCTATTGGAGAAATATAAAGATATACACAAGACATAATCGTTCTATATGCAAGTTCATTTGGGAGGTTTCGAAAACTAAATACCGCCATCTATGCCACCCTTCCTCTACTCTGTATGCCTGAGCCCAGCTCCCAGACATCTCATGAACCTATGACATAAATAGTGTAGAATCAGTGATCCTTGTGTTTTATACATGAGGAACATAAAGCTAGAGAGTTTGTGTCTAGTAAGATAACAGAAGTGTGAGTATGCCTTTATTTTCTACCTTCTACCACTTCTGTCGTTTTAAAGAGTAAAGTTAGGGAAAACTCATGTCTAGTTTTATGACCCTATGGTGCAGCAAATGTGCCCCAGGAATCAGTGAACAGTATGAGGCTGTCAGATTTCCAAAGGAATTTAGCTAATGGGCTTCATTGCTCATAAACTTTAAATTTAGGTGAATCAAAATGGTTCAGGTATAGAAGTTCAGAATTCTAAAAATTAGCAAGCAGTGAAGGTTTAGTGGGTGATTTTCTAACTGGAGAGTTCTGTTTTGCCCCTCCACCTAAAGGTTGAGGCAGTGGAAGCTGCTCAAAAGGAAATAAGCAGATATGAGTTAGCTAATTTAAATTTAAGGAAATAATTCTTGTCAGGACGAAGCCAGAATAGTGAAGGTGTTCTGCAGCATCTCCTAGAGGCGCTTCTGAATAATCTCTCTTGAATGGTTTAGGTATACAGTTAATGAGAAAAGCTGACTCAGGGCTGCCCTGGGGCTTTTCAGAGAATGTATTCTGGGGATCTCTGTAGGCTGTAAATGTGGCCTGAAAAAAATCACTGACAGGAAGACAAATATTATACAGCTCAGATTTACCGAAAAGGAAGAAATGTTTATGAAATTCAACATTGGTAACCTGAGTCAGCTCTACTTGTTTTCTAAAAACATCAGTTATTATTACTAGTGCATGTACTAGTTCACAGCATTATATTTTCAGATCCATATTTTTCTTCTAAGAAGAGGATTTTACTTTGTACCAGAAATTTCCAAGGAAAACTGGTAAAGAACCATAAAAATTACAGGATTAAGGTAAAAAAAAAAAAAAAATATATATATATATATATATATATATATATATATATATATATATATAAAATGTCTGTTACAATCTCTAGGTCAAAGAAAAGACCCTTTGCAAGTCTCCACTCAGCACAACAACTGCTACCTGCTAAGCTACCTCAGGCTCTGTGAGGGGCTTAGGAAGAGAATTGTGTGGACCAGGGACAGGTGACCCTTCTGGGACCTAGACTGACTAATCTTCAACCTGTGCTAAACTGCTCCATGCCACAGTGCACTCTCATTCCAGGCTATATCTATACTGGCTTTTTAAACGTTTCTATTGTTTTTTTGGTTGTTTTGTTTTGTTTTGTTTGGGGCCATATCCAACAGTGCTCAGGGGTTACTCCTGGCTCTGCACTCAGAAATCACTTCTGGCAGTCTCGAGGGACCATATGGGATGATGGGAATCAACCCAAGTTCATCCTGGCTCGGCTGTGTGCAAGGCCTTACCATTGTGCTATCGCTCCTACCCCCTTTTTAAACATTTCTAAGATTAAAGTATATTCTGTCAGGAATTCTTAAACAGAATCATTTACATATGACTTGTACAAAGTGAGAGAAGTAATGGAAACCTGTCTAGGAAAAGAGTGGTTTTGATGACTTTTCCATCTTTTTCTTAGTTATTTTTTTCAACACTTTATAAGTCAATTTTTATTGAAATAAAATGTACGGGTAGGACAATTGAGCTTTGTTTTCTGTTTGATTTCATTTGGGGGACATACCCAGTAATGAGCAGGACTTACTGTGCTTAGGGATCAGTCCTGGTGTGCTCTGGGAACCATATGGGTGCTAGGGATAGGGCCAGGACCTTGCCTGCAAGGCAAGCAAACTCCCTATCACTTTGGCACATATGGGCTTTGTTTTTGATTCACTCTGAGAACCTGTCTTTTTAATCCTTAGACCACTGATATTCAAAGAGACTTGCTTAGTAAGAGTTAGATAATATCTGCCATATTTGTTAGTTTGCCTCATTCTTGTTGCTATTTTTGCCTTTACTCTTTTTTTTCCTTTTGAGTATTTAATTATTTCTTTTTTCTTTCATTTTTCTAAATATGTCAGTTATACTTTCTTAAATATTTTTGAGTTCCTTTCTCTCCACTTCCCTGCTGCACTGATATTTCTTGTTCTTTGTGATGTGTGCCAGAGAGTTGGTGTGAGATAGTTACCTCATTGTTATTTTGATTTGCATCTTCCTGGTGATTAGTGATGTGGAGCATTTTTTCTTGTGCTTTTTGGCCATTTGTATTTCTTCTTTGAGGAAGTGTCTGTTCATTTCTTCTCATTTTTTGATTGGGTTAGATGTTTTTTCTTGTTAAGTTCTTTCAGTACCTTGTATATCTTAGATATTAGCCCCTTATCTGATGGGTATTGGGTGAATAGTTTCTCCTATTATGTGTGTAGCCTTTGTGTCCTAGTCACTGTTTCCTTTGACATGCAGAAGTTTCTCGGTTTTATGTATTATCCCTGCTTCCACTTGTTTGGACAGTGGTGTTTCATCTTTGAAGATGCCTTTAGTCGTAGTATCATGGAGTGTTTTACCTACGTTTTCTCCTATATACCTATTGCTTCACATCTGATATCAAGATATTTATTCCATTTTGACTTGACCTTTGTGCATGGTGTTAGATGGAGTTCTGAGCTTGCTTTTATTGCATGTGACTGACCAGTTGTTTCAACAACACTTGTTGAAGAGGCTTTCCTTGGTTCCATTTTGACTTCAATTTGTTTTTCTTGCCTGATTGCTATAGCCAGAACTTCTAATTCTATATTGAATAAAAGTGAATATAGTGATCATCATTGCCTTCACCTGATCTCAGATGGAATGCTTTCAGTTATTCACCATTATGAATGGTACTGTCTGTGGCTTTGTTATTCTTGGGGCTAAGCAATCCACACCTGAAAGGTTAAGTTAAGAGAGAAAAAGAGTTTGTAGGCCTGAGGCCAGCCTCCTGGGGAGGGAGGGAGGGAAGGAGAGACAGGGAGAGTGGGAGAGTGGGAGAGGGAGAGGGAGAGTGGGGTGGGGGGGGGGAGAGAGAGAGAGAGAGAGAGAGAGAGAGAGAGAGAGAGAGAGAGAGAGAGAGAGAGAAGAGAGAGAGAGAGAAGAGAGAGAAGAGAGAAGAAAGAGGAGAGGGAAGGGGAGGTCAAAAGTAACTTTATATAGGCTCCCTCAGACTGTCAATTCCCTCTGTTAACTGACAGACTTTGACTTCAGTTAAAGGGGAAAGAAGGGCTTATGGCAGAGGGCCATGGGGCTGAATTCCTACAGTTAAGGAGTCATTACTTTATATATTTTAATTGTTTATTAATTTTTTAATTGAATCACTCAGATAGAGCTACAAAGTTGTTCATTATTGAGTTTCAGTTATACAGTGGCCAACATTCATCCCTTCACAAGTTCAAATTTCCCAGTTTTCCTCCCCTTCCCTCTTCTTCCTGCCTTTTTCCTTGCCTTTCTCTGTAGCAGACATTACTCTCTCTCTCTCTCTCTCTCTCTCTCTCTCTCTCTCACACACACACACACACACACACACACACACACACACACACAAAATCTATATATCTATCTCTCTATTCCTCTTCCTTTTTTCCTTTCACACTGTGGTTTGCAATATTATTGCTGAAGGGGTAACATGCATATCAGTTTACCTCCTTTCACTACCCACTTCTTGTCCAAAGTGATCATTTCCCACTATTATTGTAATTGTGGCTCCTTCGCTGTGCTAACTTCACTACCCCACTCTTTGTGGCAAGGATTGCTTTTAGCTATTTATAGAGGTTTGTTTTTCAATATGAACTTCAGAAGCATTTTATGTATTTCTTTGAAATATGGTTTGCGTATCCTTATAGGAATTGCATTGAATCTGTACAATACTATTGGGGATATTGCCATTTTGATATTGATTCTCCCAATCCATGACTAGGATATATGTCTCCATTTTCTTATGACCTCTTTTCTCTCTCAAAGCTGTGTTTTATAGTTTTTTTTTTGTATAGGTCTTTCAACTTCTTTAAGTTGATTCCAAGATATTTGATTTTCTGAAGAACAGTAGTGAATAGGATTGTTTTTTTTTTAAATTTCTCTATCATTATTTGTATATAGGAAAGACATGGCAAAAGTGGGCAAACCTGTTCTTGTGCATGTCTTAGAGGAAAAATATTGGAACTTAAAAACTTGGTAGGCAAAAATGAAAAATTCATTGAAAGTCTCCCACTAGAGGAGTAATAGCTTTTCCCATGGAGTATAATTTCTGCTGTGGATTTGTGGTAAATGGCCTTGACTATATTCAGGAAAGTGCTTTTAATTCCCATCTTGTTGAACTTTTCAGCAATGAAGACTTTGACTGTTGCTTTTTCATAGGGTTTTTTTCCCTGGCTCTCTGGGACCCCAGTGATTCTTATGTTGTTTCTGTTGAATTTATCCCAAAGTTCTCTTGTCATCTGTGTTTATTTTGAGGATTTTTTTTACCATCTTCTGTTCATTTATTTTGAGGCTTATTTCCATTTTCTGTTGTTGTCTGGAGGTTCTCTGTACTTCATCTTTGAGATTACTGTTTCAATCCTCAGAAGCTGTTACTCTACTTGTGATGCCTTTCAATGAATTTTTCCATTTTACTTACCAAGCTTTTCAGTTCTAACTTTTTTTTTTTTGGTATTCTTATTTCTGCTCTCATATCTTCCTGTGTTTTATTGGCAATACATTCCATTGTTTCTTTGAGCTCACTAAACATTATAAGCATTTTTACTCTGAACTTCATTTCAGAGAGGTGATGTAGGGGATTAGTACTGATTAGGTCTGCTGTATTACAGTCTTCCCCACAAGGCTTGGTGGAATTTTGACCTGCTTTACCATGCTTCTTCCTATTGTAGTCTCAAGGTTCTTTCCTGTATTACTGTCCATCTTCCCCCTCATCCAATTAGGTCTCAGGGGAGATAATGTGTTTCAGAGTTTATCTTGTGACTGTTTAAGTTGGTCTAGGCATGGATGGGCAGGCCACAAGTCTCTCTATTGTTTTGGCCACTCTCAAAGATCCACAACAGGGTTTGAGCCCAGGTCATAGCCCATGAGTGATTTTTGACTCCCTTTCTAACACTGACCCCAGGCTGAAGGTTAATATCTTATGTTTGTCCACCAAGTCCACAGCAGCTCCTATCTGGTCAGCCATTGCTATATTCGGAAGGTTCCTTGCAATCCTATTTTGTCATGAATGGATAATTGACTTTGTCAAATAATTTCTTCATTGCTATGATCATATGATTTTTTTCTATTGATATATGTATCATTTTGATTGACTTGCATATCTTAAAAACCATCCTTGCGTCCCTGAGATGAAATCTACTTGGTCATGGTATGTGTTTTGTTTTTGTTTTGTTCTATGAATTGTTGGATTTTATTTGCTAGTATTTTGTTGAATATCTTTGCATCGAGGATTTCAGAGGATAACTCTCTCTCTCTCTATCTCTTTTTCTCCCTCTCTCTTTTGGTGTCTCTGTCTGCTTTTGGTATCATGGTGATATTAGCCTCATAGAAACTTTTTAGGAATTTTTCTTGTTCTTCAATTTTCTGAATAAGCTTGAAAAGGATTAAAGGATTGGTCTTGGGTCCTCTTTAAAGGACTGTAGAATTCACTAATGAATCCATCTATTTCTGGGCTTTTGTTTCTGGGAAGCCTTTTGATTACCTTTCAGTATCCTCCATAGTAGTGATAGGTCTATTTAGGTATTCCGAATCATCCTGGTTCAGCCATGGTAGGTTATATAAGCATGGTGGAAGTCTGTGTTATTTCCCCATTGCCATGCTTTCAGTGTGGTGTTTTCTTCATGCCATGCTGTGCTGGTGTTTATTGACTAGGAGAAGTGTGCGGTCCTCCGATCCTCACCTGGCCAGCTGTGAGTTCCTGAGCACAGACAGGAGGCTGAGGCATTTCTCAGGTTGTCTCCCTTTGGTCAGGGCATTCTCACCTGCAGCCAGCATGAGATCTGGTTTGTATTGACTATCTGGTTTTGCATACTATCCACTTAACCCGTTAGAGATTTTTTTTTTAGTTTGGTTTTGGGGCCACACCCGGTGACTCTCAGGGGTTACTCCTGATTTGGGGGGACCCTATGGGATGCTGGGGGATCAAATCGTAGTCCGTCCTAGGTTAGAGCATGCAAGGCAAACACCCTACTGTCTGTGTCACTGCTCCAATTAGGGGCTCTTTTTGAGCAAGGCTATTATGTATTTTATATTTTTACATATTACATATACATATTCTGGTAGTCTCTTTATGAATTTGACATTTTTCTTAGTATGTCTTTTGAAACAACTGCTAAATCAAAAGATGTTTGTATACTTAGCTTTGAGTAACTCTGCCAAACATTAAAGTAACATAGTGATGCCCTTCACACTCTTAAAACTATTGCACTTGTTCCATATTATCATCATTGGTAAAAAGCAGTAACACGGTGTTCAGTAATTTTCATTTTAGTTGTTTTGATGAGTTTCTCTGTTTTGTTTGTTTTTATAACTTTTTGAAGGCCATTGATACAAAATACTTTTAAGGTTCCTTTTGGTTAGTTTTTTTTTTTTAATCACTCTTTTTCTGGTTGTTTTTAGTAGTTCCTAGTATATATGCACCCTAGATTCCCTACTTGTTATATATTAGCACTCTCCTATAGTTCTACTAGTTGTGACTCCTAAGTATTCTATAAGAGCCATACTAAAGGAACAAAACATTGGAACCAGAAGAATTTCTGAAAAACTGGTTGACTCCCTATCTGGGATAAGAAGAACCCAGAAAGCAATGCAACCAAAACCCAGTATTTCAATCTAATAGGGCCATGTCAATAGGACTTAGTCCCTAAGTGACAAGGTTCTTACTAACAATAATATAATTATTTGAATATCAGTAAGAATAGTGATTACATGGTGTGTTGGTGAATGAATCCACTTATAATCTAAGTAGCTACAGTGTTATTTTAAGACTGAATATTGAATGAACAGTTTTTTTCTTCTTAAGAATAAAGAATAGTGAAAGAACCTGGTGTTTTTTTTTAAAGCATTGTGATTTACAAAGATATTCATAGTTGAATTTTAGAAATACAATGTTTCAGCACTAGGGCCAACTTCCCTCGAGTCCATCCCATGCCATCATCTCTCTGCCCCAGGATACCATCATAATGGCCTGTTTGGGTTTTTTTTGTTGTTGTTTTGTTTTGGTTTTGGTTTTGGGTTTTGGGTCTACATTTTTTTTCATTCTCATGTCTTATAAAAGAACTCATACTATATAGAGGTTATTGTTTCTGCTGAGTAACCTATGTTTATGTGTTCCAAACCTCACCAGGAGTGACCCTTTGAACACAGCCAGAAGCAACTTGTGCTTCCTTCTTTAGAAATAATCAAGCATGAATAATTCATGGTAGACAGTTGCATCTGCAGCAGTATTTAAAATATATAACATTGAGATATAGTAATTATAATAAACCTCCATTTATTCAGGGACTAGCAGACCATTTACATGCCCACAAGTCACCTGGGAAGTGAAACAAAAGTGAGCTAAGATTCTGAATGCTCCTTTCTCTCTTAGGTGTCAGTAAAGGTTTTCGATATCAACTTTCCCTTGGTTTATAACTTGAATCTTTGCTCTCCCTGGCCTCTAGCTATGTGCAGTACAGCCTTCTCCAGTGCAATGCCTTTGCTTTTCTCTATTTAATGCACTCTGCCTCAAACTTTTCAGTGTTTCTCCCTATCAATTAGAGTTTGTTTCTCTGAACCTTCTCATTATCCACTGAATTCTGACTTCTCCTGAAACTTGAATTGTGGGTATAAATTCAACACTTTAAAATTTGAGAAGCCCTTGATTACCACATACTTTTTTATAGTTCCTGCCCTTAAGCTATTCCAACTAAGAAAAAGTTCTGTGAGAAAAATAAAACACTCAGAAGCTGAGCTTCTGATAATTAATAACAAATTATTGTTCTGATCACTTTATTCTTTATTTATTTATGCTCTGTAAGAGCATTTGCTTTAGTTTCATATTTGTCATTAGTAAATGTTCATGACCTATTATCTAACATTCTTAAAAATCATTTGTTTTATGATCCCTGTTTATTTCAAGTGATTATGTATTAAGCTTAAGAAATAAATGTTTATGTAATTTAGAGCGAATGTTTACCTACCTTTGGTACCTACTATATGTTTATATATTTTACATAAATATATACATAGTATATACTATATAAATAAACATTATAAAACATGTATTTATGTATACAATCACAGTGAGAACATCTGGTATTTATCCTTGCCCTTCTGACTTACTTGAGTTAAACATACCATCTTAGTTGCAGTAAGTTGCTTGGTTTTATTATTCCTTGTGTTCCACTGTGTATATATACCACAAATTCATTATCCATTACTGCTATAATGAACACCACTGTGCATATATCTTTTAGATGAGTGTTTTGTATTTTGTAGATATATATGAAGCAGTGGAATTTCTAGGTCATGTGGTATCTCTATTCTTAGAGAAGAATAAATGGAATTGAAGTTGGAGAGAAGGAAAGAAGATAGGGAGGAAGAGAGGGAGGGAGGTAGATGGGGGAGGAAGAGAGGGAGGGAGAAATGAAAGAGGTAAGAGAGATTTTGCCCAGAGATTGGGTTCATAACCTGTTCATTGCTGATGCAGATTTGCTAGCCCAGGTTCCATCCACAACACTGGTCCCCTGACTACTTCCAGGTGTAGCCCAAAAGCTAAAAAAGTTTTGAAAATATTTGAAAAATTTAAAAATATGTGAGCATATTTTAAGTACTTATATGTTTTTGTCTTATCTTTTTAAAGCTATACCTAAGAGGTAAATAAAGCCTCTGGCTATAATTGTTATTTAGTCTGTCCTTAATTTTTTTGGGGGGAGTGGGTTTGGGCCACACCTGGTAACACTGAGGGGTTACTCCTGGCTTGGGGGACCATATGGGTCAAGAATCAAACTGTGGTCCATCCTAGGCTAGTGTGGGCAAGGCAGATAGATGCCTTATCCCTAGCACCACTGCTCCAGCTCCTGTCCTTAATTTTTAATTTTGTTCTTCGATGCTTTATTTTTTGTTTGTTTTATAAACTATGCCAGTGTGTTTCATCTAAACTTAAAAAGATAAAGTTTTTTTTCTGAGATTTCAGAGCTATTTCTCTTCTATCATGAGTTCCTCATTTGCTAGGAACTTTCTCTTCTAATCAAAGAATTATTTTTCTGTTTCCAAGAAGAATGTAACTTTGTCACTGTCTTTTTTGTTTTTTAATCCTCCTTCTGGTATCCAAAGGAAATAAAATTTTTTCTGAAAAATAAAATGTCTGCATTAATTCTACTACTAAAGCTGCCTCAAAATTGCTATATAATGGGGGTACGGTGTTTGCCTTGCATGCAGAAGAACGGTGGTTCGAATCCTGGCATCTCATATGGTCCTCCAAGCCTGCCAGGACCGATTTCTGGGCATAGAGCCAGGAATAATACCTGAGTGCTTCTGGGTATGACCCAAAAACCAAAAAAAAAAAAAAAAATTGCTTTATAATGGATTGTTTTTACTGAAGTTGCAGTAGCAGTTATCTCAACATAATTAGATGAACAATTGTTGTTATGTTGTTGTTTTGCCACACCCTGTGATGCTCTGGTTAATCTTGGCTATGCACTCAGAAATCGCGCCTGGTTTCGGGGACCATTTGGGACTCCGGGGATCGAACCCAGGTTCGTCCTGGATTAGCTGCGTGCAAGTCAAGTGCCCTACTACTGCGCTATCGCTCCAGCCCCAAACAATAGTTTTTACATTAAAATGAATACTAGAAACAGAAATAAAGACCTGACTGCAAACCTAGTCTTTCTATTTAATAGCTTATAGTAGTAAGTTCTCTGAACCATGTTTCTTCATTTAGAATTGGAGACAATTTAATTAGTTCAAGTGGAATTTATAAGATATGATTTATGCTGGTGGAGGTCCCTGGGCCAAATAAAGTGAAGTGGTGAGTAGAAAGGCGGCAGCCCCAAGAAAGGAACCTGCTGCTTCCTCTCTACCCACCTCTGCCACTCTGAGAAGTGGCTGGGGAGATGTATGACTGGGCCTTGTCCAGGCAAGAAAAGAAATCAGTCCTAGCCCCTTCCCAAGTTCTTTGAACCCGTCGTTGCCTTCCCTCACAGAAAAGAATTTCAGGGGGAGACAAAATAGTGAGTAAAACAGGTTTATATGGAGGTACTGAGGAAGGGGAGGGAGGGGATACGAGAGAGAGTAAAGAGTAACAAGCTCAAGAGAGATTACAGGTATTTCCCAAAGAGCCTAGGCACACAATCCAGCATGAAAGTGTATATCTTGGGAGGGGAGAAGCAGGCAACATGTGCTTGCACTCCATGTACCCAGGCAGCACATGTGTCCCTCCTTTGTTTCAAGTTGGCTTTTATAGAGTTTTTCCCTACCTACCCCAGGTAAGAGTCCTGTTGCCAGGAGGCGGGAGGATTGGGATTAGTTGATGGTCTTCTTTAGTATTCTTTTCCTGGCCTTAGGTAAGAGGTCCAGTCTTCTGGGGCCTATAATGGCACCATTGATAGAGTAATCCCTCCAAATTCTATCTCAAGAATTCATTGCCATTAGGGTCCCTTCACTTACATCCTCTGGCCTGCTTCATGATCATGCCTGGCACTTAATTTCTTAACTACATAAAAAAATTTCCCAAGTGGCTTATATAAAGTATTACTTTTAAAATCAACCTTTCTGTTGTCAGATAAGAAAAAAAGACATGAATTCACAGGTAACTACTTCACAAGAACAATGATTATTAGTCATTTGGAAGATTATTTAAACTCAGCAATTAAATTCAAAAGGCATTAAGGCTAAACTTTTCTTGTATGCAGTTAGCACTAATTAAGAAATATAATGCAGTTTGGCATTGCAAATTGGAACTACTCATTGAGAATAAAAAGATGATCAATTATAATAATATACAAATTTCTCTAATTCTTTTCTGAAATTTTATTTTAATGAAGTATTCAGAAAAAAGGGTGGTGCATGCAAACTAACAACCAGATATTTGACACTATTACTTAAACTGTTAGCAATCTGAGAGATTTTTATGTTTTAATGGATAAAGTTATGATTAGCTGTTTTGCAACTATTAGGTTAGAAATAAAAGCATATAATAATTGATATAAAAAGCATACACTTATAATAAAGTGAAAAAGGGGACTGGAGAGATAATACAGCTGTTAAGACATTTGCCTTGCATTTGTATGCAGCCAACCTAGGTTCGATCCTTAGTATGCCAAACGGTCTCCTCATCTCCAACTGGAGTAATTCCTAAGTGCACAAATAGGAGTAACCCCTGAGCATTGCTGGTATCCCCTCTCCCCAAATAAAACCTGTGTTTTAGTTAACCACAATAAAATATGTTAATTATTTAAGTAAAATGCTTTTTTGCTTGTTTTACCAAATACTTTGTAAATTAATACTTAATATTAAAATTTGAGTTTTAGTCTAAATGTATCCAGTCTGAAGAAAGTATTTGTGGGTACCTATTTATGGAATATATAGTCTGGAAATTTTGCTGTGGTCTTTTGGGTTTTAAAATGTGCCCTAAGTTTCCTCCTTATTTATTTCAGGGCTATAGGAAGGGGAATGGTATGCTTAGTAGGAGATTTAGAGTATTTTGTATACAGCTTTAAGTTGATGTTATGTGTCATTTTTGCTGGGCTTTGAGCTCCTCAGAGGTTTAGGAAAGTCAAAGAATTGAGATTGCAACCAAAGTGGGTGGAAGATGGGGTTAAATGTTTTTTTCTTGTTCAGTTCTGTCAGTACCTTGTATATTTTAGATATTAGCCCCTTACCTGATAGGCATTGGGTGAATCTTTCTCCCATTCTGTGGGTGGCCTTTCCTTTGAAGTGCAGAAGCTTCTCAGTTTAATGTATTCCCATTTGTTTATCTCTACCTTCACTTGTTTGGACAGTGGTATTATTTCCTTGAAGAGGCCTTTAGTCACAATATCATGGACTGTTTCACCTACTTTTTCTTGTATATACTTTATGATTTCAGGTCATCAGATCAAGGTCTTTAATCCATTTTTGACTTGATCTTTGTGCATGGTGTTAGATGGAGGTCCAAGTTTGCTTTTTTTGCATGTGGCTGACCAGTTGACCCAAAACTACTTGTTGAAGAGTCTTTCTTTGCTCCATTTTGCATTTTTGCCCCTTGGTCAAGGATTAATTGATTTTATGTTTGGGGGACATTCTCTGAATACTCAAGTCTATTTCATTGATATGAGGGTCTATCTTTATTCCAATACCATGCTGTTTTAATGACTATTGCTTTGTAATGCAATTTAAAGTTGGGGAAAGTGGTGCCTTCCATCTCCTTTTTTGTTAGTTGTTTTAGTTATGAAACCCAATTATGAACATGTTTGTAAACCTGATGCTTAAATAAAGATATTAATTTTCAAAATAGATAGCAGGAAGGAAGTTTGGGGTGGCTAATGACTATAGGAGCATTGTGATGGGAATTGTCACTGGTAGTGGGGTTTGGTGTTGGAATATATTCGTAAAATTCAATTATCAATAATTTTATTAAACACAGTTATTTAATTAAATTTAAAAATATTTTTAAGTAGGTAGAAGAGAAAGGAGTTTATTTGCACAGACCAAGAGTCCAGGTAGCTCTGGAAACTTGGTTCTGAACAAAGGATCCACTCTGTTTTTATGTCTTAAAAAGCAAAAGCAAACAAGCCAGCATGCAAACAGGTTTATGCAAGCAAAATCCCAGTTAAGGCTGATGTAGTTTGAAGAACAGAGGATATTTGCTTCAGTTTGCATACTCTAGTGATTTGGGTGCCCCTATATCCATAAATCTTCTCTATCTAGTAATCACTTCTTCTTGTGACCATAAATCTTCACCACCTTGTTTTTGCTCTTTGATGTTCTTTAGTCCTTGTCAGCTATTTTTCACTCTCCAATTTCCCTCAGTTTCCCTCACACCAGGTTAAATATATGACATTCAATGTTTCCTGCCCCACTAGAGTCAGTTGCTTTAGGACTCATTCAGAAATTAATTTGTTTTTGTTTGGGGGTCACATTTGGCAGTGTTCAGGTCATGCTCCTTAACTGCTGTACTATCATTCAGCCTTCAATTTAATGGCATCTTCAGATCACTCCACTGAGGAAAATGGGATCTCAGTAATGTGTTGACATTTTACTCTCTGATAACATTTTATATAACCATATACAGTTTTAAAATCAGGGTTTACTTTCTATGTGTTTATTTCCTGAACTTGCAAACATTAGTAACATTAGCAGATGTGCTTTTTTTTAATGGAAGCTTCAGTGATTTCACGTAAACCACTTGTTGACTGCAATGTTGGCATACAACTATCCAATGCTAGTACTGCTTTCCAAAATCTTCATATTCTGAGCAGCAGTGTACAGCCTGGTAATATTTTTTTCTCAGATTTCAATTCCATGTAGAGGCATCATTGCCCTCTCTTTCTCTCACATCGATGTCTCTCTTCTCACATACTGCAGACATCTGACCTTCATGTTTGTTAGTAAACAAATATTCTTACTTTGTTGAACATATTTAATAAATGCTCGAAAAACTGGTCTTATTATTTTATATTTATTTTTGCATCTTATTTTATAAATGATCCTAGAAACTAGATCTTATAAGATACTGTTTTTATCAGATAAAAACAACCTATTTCGTAATATAATGTTAAAGTGAGCCATGCCTAGACATAAATGTGTATTTAAGGCCTAATATTATAGTTTATAATACCTTTCAAAAGAAGCATTTATATTTGGCTAAGCTATTATTCCATATTTTCTAAAGCTTATGGTTATTTGAAAATCACATTGTTTTAACTATATTGTTTAGCCCGTACCAGAGTACTTTAAAAAAAAAAAAAGAGGTCAGTGTGGGGTCTTGAATGAAGTATAGCAATTAGATCGCCAGCATCACATGGAGGCCCCCAAATCACTAGTGCGGCTCAAAAAATCCTCAGGACCAGTGCAGCACTGAATCTTCAAGTCCTTGAAGTGAAATATTGCATAGGCTGCCTGAATCACTTCTAGAATGCACAGTTCTCCTGATAAGAATTTGGGAGACAACCCCTGTGCCACACATACACATACACACAATTTTTTTTTTTTGTATACCCTACCTTGGCAGCATATCTCTTTATAGATGAAAACTGAAAATCTTTGTTGAGGAATAGAATTTGGGGAAAGGAAGAGTCCACAACACCCAAGTCATACTTGGGGAACTACTCATAGACTTGCTTGGAGGACTGTGAGGCAACAAGAATCAGGCTGATGTAAGGAATGCACCCAACCTGGTCAGCTCTCACTGCTACCCAGAGGAATAGGTTTAATAATATAATCTGTTAACTTAGAAGAAAGAATATGTAAAAGTGTCTTAACATATCACATTAGCATATCAAGCAAACTTAAATAAACTTTAATAAATTCTTCATCAGCCTGTCATGTTTATTGTGGCTTAAAAATTTTTGTTATTAAATGCTAAAGCAGACATTATTATTACTTTTAATATTGTTTAATATTTAACTTTCTCTCCCTCTTTCTGATTCTAAAAATCTAAATTCAGGTGCACAGATCATAGAGTCAAACCTCAGAGCTTACACAGGATCTTTTCTTGTTTTTTTTTTTTGTTTGTTTGTTTTTTATTTAAACACCTTGATTACATACATGATTGTGTTTGGGTTTCAGTCATAAAAGGAACACCACCCATCACCAGTGCAACATTCCCATCACCCATGTCCCAAATCTCCCTCCTCCCCACCTGACCCCTGCCTGTACTCTAAACAGGCTCTGCATTTCCCTCATACATTCTCAATATTAGGACAGTTCAAAATGTAGTTATTTCTCAAACTAAACTCATCACTCTTTGTGGTGAGCTTCCTGAGGTGAGCTGGAACTTCCAGCTCTTTTCTGTTTTGTGTCTGAAATTTATTATTGCAAGAATGTCTTTCATTTTTCTTAAAACCCATAGATGAGTGAGACCATTCTGCGTTTTTCTCTCTCTCTCTCTGACTTATTTCACTCAGCATAATAGATTCTGTGTACATCCATGTATAGGAAAATTTCATGACTTCATCTCTCCTGACAGCTGCATAATATTCCATTGTGTATATGTACCACAGTTTCTTTAGCCATTCGTCTGTTGAAGGGCATCTTGGTTGTTTCCAGAGTCTTGCTATGGTAAATAGTGCTGCAATGAATATAGGTGTAAGGAAGGGATTTTTGTATTGTATTTTTGTGTTCTTAGGGTATATTCCTAGGAGTGGTATAGCTGGATCGTATGGGAGCTCGATTTCCAGTTTTTGGAGGAATCTCCATATTGCTTTCCATAAAGGTTGAACTAGACGGCATTCCCACCAGCAGTGGATAAGGGTTCCTTTCTCTCCACATCCCCGCCAGCACTGTTTGTTCTCATTCTTTGTGATGTGTGCCATTCTCTGTGGTGTGAGGTGGTATCTCATTGTTGTTTTGATTTGCATCTCCCTGATGATTAGTGATGTGGAGCATTTCTTCATGTCTCTTTTGGCCATTTGTATTTCTTCTTTGTCAAACTGTCTGTTCGTTTCTTCTCCCCATTTTTTGATGGGATTAGATGTTTTTTTCTTGTAAATTTCTGTCAGTGCCTTGTATATTTTAGAGATTAGCCCCTTATCTGATGGGTATTGGGTGAATAGTGTCTCCCACTCAGTGGGTGGCTCTTGTATCCTGGGCACTATTTCCTTTGAGGTGCAGAAGCTTCTCAACTTAATATATTCCCATCTGTTAATCTCTGCTTTCACTTGCTTGGAGAGTGCAGTTTCCTCCTTGAAGATGCCTGTAGTCTCAATGTCCTGGAGAGTTTAGCCTATGTGTTGTTCTATATATCTTATGGTTTGGGGTCTGATATCGAGGTCTTTAATCCATTTGGATTTTACCTTTGTACATGATGTTAGCTGGGGGTCTAAGTTTAATTTTTTGCAAGTGGCTAGCCAGTTGTGCCAACACCACTTGTTGAAGAGGCTTTCTTTGCTCCATTTAGGATTTCCTGCTCCTTTATCAAAAATTAGGTGATTGTATGTCTGGGGAACATTTTCTGAGTATTCAAGCCTATTCCACTGATCTGAGGACCTGTCCTTATTCCAATACCATGCTGTTTTGATAACTATTGCTTTGTAGTAAAGTTTAAAGTTGGGGAAAGTAATTCCTCCCATATTCTTTTTCCCAATGACTGCTTTAGCTATTCTAGGGTGTTTATTGTTCCAAACAAATTTCAAAAGTGCCTGATCCACTTCTTTGAAGAATGTCATGGGTATCTTTAGAGGGATAGCATTGAATCTGTATAATGCCTTGGGGAGTATTGCCATTTTGATGATGTTAATCCTGCCAATCCATGAGCAGGGTATGTGTTTCCATTTCCGCGTGTCCTCTCATTTCTTGGAGCAGAGTTTTATAGTTTTCTTTGTATAGGTCCTTCACATTTTTAGTCAAGTTGATTCCAAGATATTTGAGTTTGTGTGGCACTACTGTGAATGGGGTTGTTTTCTTAATGTCCATTTCTTCCTTATTACTATTGGTGTATAGAGAGGCCATTGATTTTTGTGTGTTGATTTCGTAGCCTGCCACCTTGCTATATGAGTCTATTGTTTCTAGAAGCTTTTTGGTAGAGTCTTTAGGGTTTTCTAAGTAGAGCATCATGTCATCTGCAAACAGTGAGAGCTTGACTTCTTCCTTTCCTATCTGGATTCCCTTGGTATCTTTTTCTTGCCTAATCGCTATAGCAAGTACTTCCAGTGCTATGTTGAATAGGAGTGGTGAGAGAGGACAGCCTTATCTTGTGCCAGAATTTAGAGGGAAGGCTTTTAGTTTTTCTCCATTGAGGATAATATTTGCCACTGGCTTGTGGTAGATGGCCTTAACTATATTGAGAAAGGTTCCTTCCATTCCCATCTTGCTGAGAGTTTTGATCAAGAATGGGTGTTGGACCTTATCAAATGCTTTCTCTGCATCTATTGATATGATCATGTGGTTTTTATTTTTCTTGTTGTTGATGTTGTGTATTATGTTGATAGACTTACGGATGTTAAACCATCCTTGCATTCCTGGGATGAAACCTACTTGATTGTAGTGGATGATCTTCTTAATGAGGTATTGAATCCTATTTGCCAGGATTTTGTTGAGGATCTTTGCATCTGCATTCATCAGCGATATTGCTCTGTAATTTTCTTTTTTCGTAGCATCTCTGTCTGGTTTAGGTATCAAGGTGATGTTGGCTTCATAAAAGCTATTTGGGAGTGTTTCCACTTGTTCAATTTCATGAAAGAGTCTTGCCAGGATTGGTAGTAGTTCCTCTTGGAAAGTTTGATAGAATTCATTAGTGAATCCATCTGGGCCTGGGCTTTTGTTTTTGGGCAGACTTTTGATTACCATTTTTATTTCATCAATGGTGATGGGGGTGTTTAGATATGCTACATCCTCTTCTTTCAACCGTGGAAGATTATAAGAGTCCAAGAATTTATCCATTTCTTTTCTTGTTTTTAATAAATACTCTTTATTTGTGCCTGTTTCAGAAATGGTATAGTAGACCTTAAATCTGTAGCAATATTCATATATCAGAAAATCCTCAAAATTTACAATTTGGGGAAATATACAGAAAAATATACAGAGACTTTTCTTAGTGTAGTAGAACAAAATAGTTTAGTAGAACAAATTTGTTAACTCACAGTGTCTTCAATATATATGAAGAAAGTAAAATGCATGTATGATACCTGATCCCAAAGATTATTGCAGTTTCTTATAATATTTTATTTTGTTGAGAGTGGGTGAATTCCATTACTTATTGATTTTACCAGCTCAGAGTCTTATGTAGTTCCTCTCCTTGAGTTTATTTTTTTAGTTCTTCCAAATAAAATACATTTCTGTAGCATTTTTTCATTCATTGGTAAAGTTATTGTGAAAAATGCCGTTATTGGACTTCATGACACACTCAGTTTTTGAGTAACTCAACTCAGATTTTCTGGGGTCCAATTTCTTTGTCAAACAGAATTTCAAATACTTGCTTTACCTAAATCCCAGGCTGGTACTGGAGTGTAATAAGTCCAGATAGGCTCAATATCCATAAAATGTTTCTGGGTAGGTCCTGTTCTGGGTCCATTTTGCAAGCAAAGAAAGGCTGAGAGAAGCTGACAAGTTTATTCCAAGTGTTTCAGCTAGAATATGAGGACTGTCGCCCTCAAAGTTCTCAGTGCTTTCCACCATTGTGCTCCTGACATTGTCAGGTTTTGTATTTCATTGGGAAGTCACAGACTGACAGCAGCCTGGCTTCTAGTTCCCTAGATAATAATAGCATCCCCTAAGTTGTGGCAGCAAAATTATCTTCAGTCAGTGCCAAATAGTCTTTCATGGTCAAACTTGTTCAAAGTGGTGAGTTAAGTAGCTCTGTAATTCCAGAGCTAAATTTGTATGAGAATATTTATCAGTGTTACTCTTTTTTCTGAATAGTGCCTATTTGAAATTCTCCATAGCAAACCTTTTTAGGGAATATTTAAAAAGGTGGTTTTCATCTTTTGCCTTCCTGTTTCTGAAGATTAGCAAGGATATTGTCCTCTTTGGAAAGCTCCTATAATTATTCCTAGAGAAGGAGAATATTACACAACAAAACACTTTTATGTGAAACTATTATGTATACCACAAGGTAAAGTCAGAAGTGATTTTCAACCACATATCCCTGGACCAACACTGCTCTTTGCACAAGCCTAAAAAGATAGAAAGAGCACTCTACCATAATGCAAATTAACTTCCATTCTGTGGACTAAAGTTCAGACATTACAAGTTGTCATGTGCATAAAGAATCAAAACCTACTCTAGATGAAGCCATCTGACTACTGTAGTTAATTCTAAGACTATTGTAATGTTCTTAGGTTCCTCGGGTCTCTTCTTACAGACTAAAGGATGAATCTCTCCAAGATGTCTGGAACAGACCTTTGCAAAATAGATCACTTTGCTACATCAGTTATTTAAAGGTCAATCTAGGATTACTACTCCCTTAACTAACAATAGGAATAAAAATTG
This sequence comes from Suncus etruscus, assembly GCF_024139225.1. Classification (NCBI taxonomy): domain Eukaryota; kingdom Metazoa; phylum Chordata; class Mammalia; order Eulipotyphla; family Soricidae; genus Suncus; species Suncus etruscus. The sequence continues at coordinate 54,764,733 of NC_064851.1, forward strand.
AGACTATTAAATGTAATTATTAAAGTTTAGGTGACATGTTTATAATAGTTTTAGTATTTATAGTTTAATGTGCCTGGTTACCACCCTTCACCACCATCAAAGTGCCCAAGATTCTACACCAATGTCCCTGTGTCATTCTCAGTCGACTCTAATTTTTATTATTATTCCCCTCTTGCTTGGTATTCAAGTTTCATAATCCAGGATTAAGTGCTTGTTAACATTTCATATTATGATTTAAGATTTTTTAATAGAAAGGCTAAAGAGATAGTTTAGTGGTTAAGGTACTTGCTTTGCATGCTACCAGCATAGGTTTAATCCCTAGCATTTCATATGGTTTCTCAATCACTGCTAGAATTGATTTCTAAGCATAGAACCAGGAATAAGGCCTGCATGCTACTTGTGTGTGTGGCCCCAAAATTATTTTTTTAACTTAGAAATTTATATGACAGGACACACATTTCATTACAGAGCATTTGTTTTTCATCATATGAGTCACTCTCTCTAAATGAAAAGGAAAGAGACTTTCCTTCTTTCCTTTCTTCTTGAAGTCCCAGATCCTAAATCCATTCCTTATAGCTCAGCACACACACACACACACACACACACATATATATATATATATATATATATATATATATTTGCCCATTGGCTATAGCATTTCTTTGCAGGAAAGTTCTTCATACATATATAGCTGAAATTTGTTCTACTTCCTACTAATCTATCTATTAATTTGTTAAATCTAATGTTAATTTGATTGCAGTGTAAGCCTGAGAATTTAGAAGAAAACTCTCTGAGGAAAATCTTTTGCCCACCCCTCCCTAAAGGAGGGATTCTCACTGATTTATTCATGGGCTCTGGCTATCTATTTTCAGTTGAGGTGGGAGAGAAATGTATGTATTATAACCTGATTCCATTTTTCTCTCCTACCCTTGAAGATTGTATCAGTTGTCCATATCATAAGTTGTTCATTTTATTTAGGAATTTAAACTCTTCGTCTGCTTCTTCAGCTCTGACATTTCCCATTGTAGAACTTGATATAGAAGCACAGCAGAAAGGAGATAAGGAAGCTCAGCCGGTGCTTTTCTTACCAGCACTGTGAAAAATAACAAACTCCTGAATTGCTCAATATAAAGTAGATGCTTTTTGTCCTGCAAAACCCACCTTTTTTTTCCTTTCCCCAGAAGAAATTACTAAGTACATGTTTCTTGTGACTGCATTTACAAACTTGTCCAGAAGTAGAATGTTTGTACTTTTGTCTTCTCCCACATAAGTAGAATAAGGATGAAATTTTCCAACCCTTTCTCGCTGTCCCATTTCTATCCCCAACTTACATCCTACTCCTGATTTTTGCAGTTCCAAATTTAATAACACCTCTGAAGTAAAACTTTCTCAGTTTTATTGCCTTTATTATGTTTGTTTCTTCATCATTAAAGCTGTTGTGAATTTAAATTTGAACACTTAAAGTTGTTGTAAACTATTTCTTACATACACATTATATGAAGTAAAATGGTTTGAACAATAAGTTTTGCGATAATGATACTGACAAGCATAATAAAAAGAATAGATTTTTATAAAAATCATCACCTTCATATGAGAAGCTGGTGGAATTATTCAGAGTGACAAGGAGCTGGAATCATATAGTATTCTTCAAGACTATAAGAAACCTATTTATTGGGCTGGAGTGATAACACAGTGTAGAGGCATTTCCCTTGAATGTGGCACCATGATTCAATCTCTGGCATCCTATATGGTTCCCTGAGCCTTACAGGCATGGTTTCTAGCATAGAGCTGGGAATAATGCTTAAATGCCACCAGGTGTGGCCCCAAAACAAAATAAGAACAAAAGGAATCTGGCTGTTTAAGATCCAGAATATCTATTTAGATCTGTAGCAAAAAGGTCTTTACAGTACAATTTCAATTTTAGTTAAAACTATTTCTGTAATACAGCTAAAATTTAATTTTTTTTCTTTAACTCCATGTGAAGCATTTGAATTACTGTATAGTTTAAAAAGCCTCAGTATTAGCTCCTGCTATAAAATGACAAAGTCTTGGGGCTAGAGAGATAGTATAAGGGAATACAGTCTTGCATGTTTGATCCCTGGCACCACATATGGTCCCTAGAGTACAGCTGGTTGTGGCCCCCAGTTGCCCCCAAAACAGAAATAAAATGGCTAAGTTTGACAAAATTCGGATTTCTTTTTGTTTTGTTTTTTGTTTTTTTGGTTTTTGGTTTTTGGTTTTTGGGTCACACCTGGCAGTGCTCAGAGGTTACTCCTGGGTCTATGCTCAGAAATCGCCCCCAGCAGGCACAGGGGACCATATGGGATGCTGGGATTTGAACCACCGTCCTTCTGCTTGAAAGGCAAATGCCTTATCTCCATGCTATCTCTCTGGCCCATCTTTTTTTTTTTAAAGAATTTAGATTGTTTAATGTAAATACCTTTCTTTAAAAAGTAGAAAGAAAATGAAATATGATGGTTATGAACATTTTAAATAATCTTCAAAGACCTCAGAGACAGATACAAGGAATAATGTTAAAAACAAAATGAAATTAGAACAAAAGGGGCTAGAGAGATAGCAAAATGGTTGGGTGTTGCCTTGCACGCTGCCGAACCAGGACTGACAGTGGTTTGATTCTTGGCATCCTTATGGTCTCCCAAGCCTACCAGGAACAATTTCTGAGTGCAGAGCCAGGAGTAACCCCTGAGAGCTGCTGGGTATGACCCAAAAACGAAGGAAGGAAGGAAGGAAGGAAGGAAGGAAGGAAGGAAGGAAGGAAGGAAGGAAGCAAGGAAGGAAGGAAGGATGGAAGGAAGGAAGATAAATAAATAAAATAAAATAGAAATAATATAAGGTTGATGGGAAGATTTAAAAGTAAAGATTTTCTTAGAAAACCCAAGCTATTTTAAATAACATTAATACAATTAATACAATTTCAATTGACACCTTTGTCTGCATCCTTATTTACTAGACTTGCTTGATTCTGATTTTGTTTTATCATTCTATATAATATAATACCACGGGCATTTCTTCTATTTTCAGGTTGCCTTTTTGAAAATGTAACAGTGGAGCTAGCATTGATCTCCTTGGTGGACAACTCTTCACACTGCAGAGTGCACTGGAGATCAGGCCTCCTGAATTCATCCCAGTGGGAGTGATTACGGAGAGAGGAACCGACCTATGGACTGAGAGCATCGCACTTAAGCTTTGTGTTTACTTATTTCTGGATGGTTTCGAAAAGAAACAGTTGACTTTAAGACCTTGAAAAACCAAGGCTGCTTATATCCACTTATCCCTTCAGTAACAGTATTTCTAACAACAGAGTCTAAAAGGAAGAAAGAGAAAAGAGACATAGAGATAAATGTCTGCCATAGAGGTAGGCAGGGTAGAGACGGGGAAAGTGGGAAGGAAACGGGGACATTGGTGCTGGGGGAAAAATGCACTGGAAAAGGTATGGGAATTGGACATTGTATGACTGAAGCTCAGTATGACAACTTTGTATCTATCTCATGTTGATTTAAACAATTTATTTTATTAAGACATTTTTAAAACATAAAATTTTGAACAGAACAAAAAGAAAGGCCAGGGAAAGGGCTATAATAGCAGCTTGTTGGCTTTTAAGATGAATATAGAAGTTTAGTTTGTTTCCCACAAAGAGGATTATTTAAATCTGTGCTTTGTCAGCACCACCTGGAAGTACAGTAATGATTGGTCTGTCCTGTGTGGAATGTACTGGGGATTTTGTTGGTGGAACTGAATGTTAGTAGTGGACCTATAAGCTAAGAACATTTTATGTTCATTTAAAATATATTTCTAAAAGAAAACTGGTTTGTGTACTTTTATCAAGAGACTCAGTAAACATTTATTAAACTTAAAGGTTTTTTTCACTTACGTGAATCCGCATATTTTCTTTTTTGTTTTAATACTATACTTACATCCTTACAGAATATTTATTGCAAACTAAAAAATATACATTACTGATAACTTATTCCAGAGCTGGCTTCATCCCTCCTATATGACAAAGCAGGTAAAGAAGAAACCATTGCGGGCCCGGAGAGATAGCACAGCGGCGTTTGCCTTGCAAGCAGCCGATCCAGGACCAAAGGTGGTTGGTTCAAATCCCGGTGTCCCATATGGTCCCCTGTGCCTGCCAGGAGCTATTTCTGAGCAGACAGCCAGGAGTCACCCCTGAGCACCACTGGGTGTGGCCCAAAAACAAAACAAAACAAACAAAAAAAAAAAGAAGAAGAAGAAACCATTGAATGAGAATGATGGAGCTAAAGATAATCTAATGGCTAATCTAATGCATGGCCTTTTCCTTTTAAGCCATGCTTAGATCCCACAATAAGGTCAAAGCTGGGACAGGAGTCAGGTAGATCCTCTTTTCCCACCCCACATTCAGAAGGACAGCTCTGGATTTGTAGCTAGACCTGCTTTATATCAAGATGATAAACTATTTTATTTTTGTGGGTTTTTTTTTTCTTTTTTACAATTAGGTAACAACCTTTAATGACCTAGACCAGAAGACAGAAAAGCTCTTCACATCAGTTTTGTTGTTGGTTTTGTTTTGTTTTGTGATGGTTGTTCCAATGAAGGAGAATTTCAGATCCATTACTCAGAACAACTATTATCTTCGCACCTACATTTGCTCTTTGGGAAGCTACTTATTTTTAAGCCTGATTTATTTTCCAAGTCTGTAAAAGGAGGTGATGAATTCTGTCTACATAGTAGAAGAGGAATTTTTTTTCTCCTCATATTTAAAATAATTTATTTATGCACCATGGTTATGAAAATGTTCATAATTGGGTTTCAGTCATTGAATGAGCATCACCCTTCACTAGTAACTTTTTCCTGCCACCAATGTTCCTCCCTCACCCCTATCTGTCTTTGGGACAAATATCTTTATACTATCATTGTTATGGTAATGCCACACCCAGTGATGCTCAGGGGTTACTCCTGGCTATGGTCTCAGAAATCGCTCCTGGCTTGGGGAACAATATGGGACACTGGGTGATCTAACCGTGGTCTATCCTAGGCTAGTACAAGCCTTGTGGCTTGCACCACCGCTTATTTTTCACTTTAAGAAGTGAGGTTCGAGGGGCTGTTTATATGTATCACCTGACACTTTATTCCAGTTTTAATCCAATATCCTTTAGAGCTGGTGATAGTCAGAAGCAAAATATTCACATAGAGATTCCAACTGAATTTAGAATCAGTGTATAATGATTCTTGTTTTATTTTGTGTAATAAAATTAACCAAGATAAAATCCCATTAAAATAATGTCTGTGTCTAATGTGGAGAATGCATTCAGTAAATGCTAACTTAATTATTTTTGGAGGGACCTTAAATTATTCTTCGGTGTCAATAGGGCATGCCTTATTTGTATCAATCCATTCTTTAAAAATACATCTCCCAGGACCTGAGCAATGGTGCAGCAGTAGGGCGTTTGCTTTGCAAGCCTCTGACGTAGGCCAGACAGTGGTTCGATCCCCTGACTTCCCCATATAGTCCCCCAAGCCAGGAGCGATTTCTAAGACCATAGCCAAGAATAACCCCTGAGCAACATGGTATGGTCCAAAAACCAAAAAATAAAAAAAAAATGCATTTCTCTGGCTGTTAAATATTCATTTCCTTTAAGATTGTTAGACTATCACTTAATACTTTTTCCCAGAAAGATTTTTCTTCATTCGGTCCACATCAAAAATATTTTTTTGAAAAATGTTATAAATTCTTTGAAATAAAATGATTGAGGCTTTTATTTTATTAGAATTACATTAAAGGTATTTATACAGTAAATGATGACGATTTTTTTATATTTATTGCATCAATTACTCTAAGAGATAAAAGTACAAGTCTTTAATTAAGATTAAGAGGGAGGGGCTGGAGAGATAGCACAATGGTAGGGCGTTTGTCTTGCAAGCAGCCAACCCAGGACCAATGGTGGTTCGAATCCCAGCATCCCATATGGTCCCCCAAGCCTGCCAGGAGTGATTCTGAGCACAGATCCAGGAGTAACCTCTGAGCACTGCTGGGTGTGGCTCAAAAACAAACCAAAAAAAAAAAAAGAGATTAAGAGGAAGGGGGCCAGAGAGATAGCATGGAGGTAGTGTGTTTGCCTTGCATACAGAAGGATGGTTCAAATACCAGTATCCCATATGGTCCCCTGAACCTGCCAGGAGTAACCCCTGAGCGCTGCCCAGTGTGACACCCCCCAAAAAAATGATTAAGAGGGAACAACTAATGTCTTGAGACTAAAGGTAAAATATAATGTGCAAAATAATCATCTAGAGACAAAAACAATGAATTAATACAAAAATGAAAAAAGCTTTCCAAAAAAATGTTTAGCCCTTTTTATGAAGCATATGGCTTCATAAATTTGATATAGGTCTAGTCAGCATCTTTTTTTTAATAATTTATATTTTTTTACAATTCTGGTTTTATTGGATTATACCTTCTGAGTTGAACATAATAAACAGTTTATGAGTTTGTTTTATGTCCTTCTTTCATGAACTGGTTTGGAATCTTTGTGTAGAATAGCACTTTGTCTCTTATTAATTTCAAGGATGATAGACACAGGATTTCATTGTCTAGTAGTGGAGCTGTGTTCTCTCATTGCCCTTTTTGAAGCCTTATCCTTTTGAAACTTTTAATTTATTGGAGCAGAGAAAGTGCAGGTTTTTACTTATGCTGAAAAATAAAACTATGGTAGGAAATAATAACTTGTTACAACTCAATGTAAAGGTTATTTATATTATATCGCTCTAGAACTTTCCTGAAACAAAAGATACTATAATAAGTATAAAAACCATTTTGCTACTCTTTCCGCTAACTTTTTAAAAAGTGTTTAAATAACATTTAGATGTAGATTGGCCCTTCTGCTCTCTTAGTTTTATGGAGACAGTGTCTCTTCCAGTTTGGCATCAGGGATGTGCAAAGAAGCATTTCTGCAGCTCTTAGTCGAGTATCATTGCCAAAACAGTGTAGGAGTGAAGTATCAGGAAAGAACTGGCTGATAGCACTTCTTCACCTGGGAAAATATTGCCAAACAATGCACATATAATAAATGTTCAGATACCTCCATCTTTGAACTTCTTAACCTTTATTATTTCTCTATTTACTACTATTTACACTGTCTGAGTCTTGTACTTTGGCAAGATGCTTTGTTACATAATTCCTCTATTAAAACACATTAGAAAAACCTCACAGATTCAGAGTACTTTCAATAATAGAAAAAAGTCTGAATTTCTTCTTCTGAGCATGCCAAGACTTTGTATGGTCTTTGTATGTATCCAATCTCGTGGATAGTCCCAAATTTCATGACCTGCTCCTAAAATCAAATGTAGAATTAATTTTAAGATCTTGAAGGGGGTGGGGCAGAGTGAGCACTATCGTAGGGTGTTTGCCTTGCACGTTGCCAATCCAGGATGGCTTTTTTCCTGGGCCTAGTCCCTGTCCTTTGCACCTTAAGCCTGTCATGATAATCCTTATGTCTAAGCAAAACAGCAGTTAATTCTAAACTTACATTCTACTATTCTCTTCTAGAAAGCAGTTTTATTATACTTACATTTTAGACACTTGATTATATAAAATACAAGTAAAATTGCATACATAATACTTAAAACAATATATAATGTTATACCACATTATAGCCAAGGTTTAGAGAAAGCCAAGTTCAGCATCAAGAGAGTGGCAGAGCTAGTATTTGGAATCTAGGCCAAATGGACCCAGAACATAAGCTTTTAAAACAGGTGACACCTATGCCCTTCGAGTATGACAGAAAAGAAGAGGCAGCTGTAGAAAAAAAAAAAGCCAGATCATCCAAAAATTTAAGGACTCTCAGACTCCTTTCTGGACAGACATCTAACTATATATTATGGGGCTTTTCAAATCCAGTTAATCTAGAATCCATGCTCAGTATCACTGCCTTCTTCCTATGAAACATTCCTTTGGCAGTTGCTATACAAGTTACAGCATCATTGCCTACAGTCAGGCACCCAGGCTGGAGCTCCTGACTCCCCAATCTTCTCAAGAAGAACTTCCTGGGGCCGTAGAGATAGCATGAAGGTAGAGCATTTGCCTTGCGTGCAGACGGACGGTGGTTCAAATTCCGGCATCCCATATGGTCCCCTGAGCCTACAGGAGTAATTTCTGAGCATAGAGCCAGGAGTAACCCCTGAGCGCTGCCAGGTGTGACCTAAAAACCAAAAATAATAATAATAAGAAGAAGAATGTACTTCCCACTGTCTGTGCTCTTTCCAACATTATTTAGGCTGAAGTTTCCTGCATCATGTAGTAATTTCTTGGTTTGAAACTCCTTCCCCAAGTAGACAACAATGTACATTGTTGGACATTGTAAATTGTACAATGTACAATGGACATTGTAAAAAAAAAAAAAAGAATTCCCTTTATGACCTTGTAAATTTGCTACTAATTTAATTAACTGAAATGTGTTTTGCTTAAAAGAAGAGTAAATTTATCAAGATATCCAATCTACAACAAGCTATACACAAAGGAGTCCTCTTACATTAACAGTCCAGGGGGCAAAGGGAGGAGGTATTGAATACATGCTGGGAACAGGGGGAAGAATAACATTCATTGTCACTATGTACCTTAAGTATAATGTGTAAGACTGTAATTCACATTGATCACAATGAAAATAATTTTTTTTAAAAAAGAGGGAAATTTCTTGGTCCTAAGGAAATTTTAATACTTTATGAATAGACTTGATGCTTCTTTTTCCTCTGAACCAAAGGATTAATTATCCTTGATAATAGATCATACTTTGTGAGAGCAGGAGCATATGAAGCCATGTGGGAGCAGAGCGAACTTACACAAGTTAGCTAGGGCACCACATATAAATAAAAGTTGTTATAACCTAGAGAGAGACAGAAAATTGACAGGTTAGCTAGGGCACCACATATAAATAAAAGTTGTTATAACCTAGATGCATACATAACTTTAAAAAAAATCATAGCAAGGGGCCAGAGTGGTAGCACAGTGGCAGGGCATTTGCCTTGCATGTAGCTGGCCCAGGTTGGACATAAATTCAATCCCAGGCATCCCATATGGTCCCCTTAGCCAGGAGCGATTTCTGAGCACAAACCACAAGTAATTCCTGAGTGCTGCCTGGTGTGGCCAAAAAACAAAAACAAACAAAAAATAGTAAAAAAAAAAATTCATAGTGAGAGCTCTACAGTAATGTGTCTTGCAAGTGGGAGACATTGAATTTAAGTTCTGATACCAATCATATTTACTGAGTTTTGTCCCATCAGCCCTACTCCTGAAGCATCCTTTGTCCAGCCCCACACTATGTGTGTGAGCACCACAACTAAATCTTGTGCCCCCAGAAAACATTACAATTCTAAAAAAAAATCTGTGAGCTCTTTGGCCAGGAGTGTGACATCCCACTAAGTATGATTATGAACAACACAACTGAAATGTTGAATTCACACTGCATCCTACTGCAGAATGTTTCTATTGCTTGGTCAACAATAAGAAAGAGATGAGAAAGGTAGACAGAATTCATAATGTGATAACTGCAGTCACAGAAGAAGGCTACATTTTAATATGTAAATGCTCAGTTTAGGACCATTCTATGAGACCTAGTGAAAACATCTGTTATTCATAGAAAATAAATAGAAAGCATTGATTTATAAATGTATACAGAGTTTTAGACAAGTTATCGCTAAGATATACTCTATAGCAGCTATGTGATCAAGCTATTCCACTTCTAGGCATTTATCCCCCAAGCCAAAACATTAATTTAAAAAATCTGTATACCTATATTCAAAATAGCATTTAGTGTGATATCCAGTTTATAAAAACAACCTAAATGTCTAAAGCCATGTATATACAACATTTTATAAAGTCATTATATACATTATTTATGAATATATGTGTATGTATAGGTATAGATACCTATATAGAATGGAATACTGTGCAACTGTAAGAAAAGATGAACTCTTACACATTTTTCTACAACTTACGTAGACCTTGAAAGAATTTTGTTAAGTGGGGGAAGGATAAATACAGAATGCTCTTACTATCTGTTCCCTTGTTTTATTTGTATATAGAGCAACTAAGCAAGAAATAGACAGTAATAAATAAAGAACTGAAAATGTAGTATGGAAGTTAGGGTGCTCACCTTGCACATGGCAGACCTGTGTTCAATATCAGTACTCAGCACACTATGTTGTTCTCCTAGCTATGTGTAACCCCAACACCCACTACTGCTGCCTTCATCACCCACAATCACCAGGACTTTTTGGAGTGAGTGTAGGCTCGCTCCCCCATATTTTTCATCATCCAGGAAGCCTGCCAGCTGTAACCATGCCTACAGTCACAATGTTTGAATCAGGACAGCTCCATAGATTCACTATTCTCTAAGGAGATGTAAACCGAGTTCTGAAAGATCATGGGTACACTGGCCTATGCAGCAGAAAGCTGGCCATCTTGGGAGGAGAAGGCAGGCTGAATGCCTACCATGCCAATGCCATGCCCACTACCTCCAATAGCCAGATAAACTTTTTTCTCAAGGGCCCTGCCTCATTACTGATCCTGTACAATTTCTGTATGCTCAATTA